>NW_009648876.1:6921862-6996731 GCF_000708025.1 Charadrius vociferus | reverse complement strand
CCCCCCCCTTTTTTTTCCCCTTTTCTTTTTTTCTTCTCTTTTCCCCTTCCCCGTGTGTAAAAAGACTGATGGGAATTGTGAAATCGTCGTTAACCGTTGAAGGCGTAATTGCACTGGTAGTCCCGAACTCGCTGCCGCTTTTATCGCTTGTAAGAACAATGGACAGAAAGTATGAAACGAGACGTTTTTCAAAAAGCTGATAAATGTATGTGTTTTCACCCTCGGTCTGATCCAGCGCCATCCCCGCCTACAAAAAGGCCCCCGCATCCAAACTCTCTCTTTTTTTTTTTTTCTTCTTTTTTTTTAAAAGACGTGCAGACTAATGAGATTAAATCTGAAATACTTCTCATTTGTAGTGTATGAAATTAGAGCACACCTAAATCTTTTTCGTGTTTAGACTTGTTTTTCTTACTTAAATACACTTCACCTAATAAAATTTTAAAGAAGTTGGATTAGGTAACTTTGGAGGGTAATGCCTTACTGTTTCCTGGACAATATACTCTGGGGGGAAGAGGGGGCGTTGAATATTTTGTTGGAAGCTTTGTAAGGAGTGTTTTCATTATAGGGCATATGAGAACCTAACGAGCAAGAGCTGACAGCCTCCTGTTTCTGTAGGAATTAAGTCCCCCTCCCCCAGCTCCCAATATTTTGAAAGCTGCTTTTCTGGTTACAATTATTATTATCACGTAATTAGATGACTCTCAAGTATTTGTTGACACTGCACTGAAATACGTTTCAGGTACGTGTAGTTCTGCTAAAATGTCAGCATGAAGAGTGCCCTTTTAAAACATCTTTCTGCTCTCAAAGGGTTTGGTGAATATTTTAAGTACTCTGACAGGCTTATTTACACTGCAAGGATGTTGTCACTAAGAAAAAGTATGAAAGACCAAATTCCATATTTAACCAAAGTTCACAAATTAAGGGATAAATTTAGACTTGTCTTCACACAAGCAATCCCTAGAAATGTCAGTGGGTGGTTAGCTTAGAGGTCAGGACTTAGAATATGGACAACTCTGCAGAAAAGTCTGCTATGCTTGTTTTTTGGGTATATGGGGTGGGTTTGTTTTTGGTGGGTTTGGTTGTGTTTTTTTTTTTTTTTTTCTAATTATCTTGTGGCTTTTTTTGTTAAGTTGGGTTAAACTGGTGCTTTTTTACTACTTTACTATTTTTTACTCTGCATGGTGTCCTGGCACAGATGAGTAAGTTTAGATTAATGTTAGTTGTTTGCAGCATAATCTACCGGAGAACATAGGGTCATCTTTCAGCAAGTTTTAAAGATGCTAATCCTTGTTTCTGCTGGTTGCAAAGTGATGCTTCAAATAGCTAATGCTTTCTGAAAACAACATTTCCCATTTCTTTGCCTCAGCAAGGGCAATTAGATTAATAAGGATCGGGAGGGCCCACTTCTTAAAAATTATATTAGCTGTTTCATGAAGGAAAACCATTGTCTAAGTCAGGCATCTCTGAATCTACTTTTGCAATAGCAACTTGAATTTTTTGAGGGGAGAATATAAAAATTATGGAGCCTGACGAGATCAGGCAGGCCGTATAGATACATACGGTAACCTGAAAACCTGATTTCACCCCCTTTCTCAACTATATGAAGGCTTTCAATTACTACAAATGGTTAAGACCTAAGTTGTTTTCTTGGTGTGTTTTTTTTTTTTTTTTGGTGGTGGTGTGTTTGTTGTTGTTGTTTTGGTTGTTGTTTGTTTTTGGTTTTTTTTTTTTTTTTACGGAGCACAAACAGTGCTGAAAAACTTCTTTCAAGCCAATGCCAGCTTTAGTAGAGATGGATACAAATCATACATTAGTATTACTCTTCTCTATATAAGAAATGATTATGTTAATGCCAGGAGAATTTGGCAACACTAGTATTTTGTAAAGTGACTTTCCCCGTTAAGAATGTATTTCCTTTTTAATCTGAAATACCATCGCCTAATTTTGTAACCCTTTAAAAGGGAGTGCAGTGAGGTGGCAGTGTTAGATTGTATTTATCAGGAGTTACAGGAACTGGGGGAAGTGATGTTCTTCATGCTTGGTTGTAGTCCTGGTTGGAGGGACAGACCCACAAAAGAGTCTCTGTAGCTATAGAAATAGCTGGAGAACCAAGTATGGGGATGCACGAGAGGCATGAGAAATACATTAAACCAGTGGGATGTTACCACCAGTCTTTGACACCTTGTCTGTGAAAGTTAACAGCTGATACAGATATGCGGTGAAAGCCACTATTAAAGTATGGGAAGTCTTGCTTGTGAAGACAGCCTGAAAAAGAAAACTGGGGAAGAGGAGTTTTTGCATCTTCAAAACTAAGTGAAACTTCTTTATAGATTGGCCTGTGGAATTCTTGGTCACAGTCAAAAAGATACCTGTTCAAAAGGCTTTTTAAAGTGTCCTTAGTTAAATTAGTTTTTTTTTCTGTTTTGTTGAAGAGAAACTTGTAAATGTGAAATATATTCCTTAATGCAGAATTAACCTGTAAATATTAAGGAATAAATATTTCTATCTAGGTCTTGTTTGTTTCTTTTGTGCATTATTTTGTAATGCGCATTATTGACTACTTCTGGAGACAACGCAGTGTATAAGAACACTTTTGTGATCCAGAATGGCAGAGTTTGGCTTCTGTGATTACCCTCCTATCATAGGCTAAATAGATTATGTATTAGAGGCTCGTAGGGGCTTTGGAATTAAAAATAACAATTACTACAAATTAGCCATTCCATAGATTTATTCTTTTCCTGCTTTTTCCTCTCTCTTAAATCGCACTTAATATGACTTGCTCATGTTTTACATTCTCCAATATATAATTTTTCTGTTTAAAAAAAGACACATACCCCACTTGTTTTTAATATAGGCTAAGAAAATGAATGAAAGTAAATTGTTTGAACCAAACATGTTCTTGAAATACACTAAAAATACAGTAGATTTTGGACTCAGTGGGAGTACTTGGTTAGTTCAAGCGAAAGGCATCTAATTTCTAGGCTGGGTTTTTATATCCATTGGAAGTGCAGTCAGCACAGAGATTGCATGTAATTTATTTCTAGCTTCTGTTAATGAACTGCCTCTGATCAGCTACCTACCAAGTAAAGTATTATTTGCTGATAACTTTACTGTTTTTCTTACCTTGCATGGAAAACTAACTATATGATGTAAATGGGGTGGGGGGGTGGGAGACATCCAGCTGAGAAGTCAGCATTGATTACTACTGCAAAGACAACTTAGTTTTTAGTCCCTGCTCCTCAAGTAATTGGCCTGATGTGGACATCTTCTTCAGGGTGCTGTTTGACTTCTCGCAGGCAGGTGGGACCATGCAAGTGAGCTTTGTGGATGTGTTTTGCGTGAACTTCCTTCTCCATGTTGTCAAGCATTACAGAGACCTTGAACCAGCGAGGAAGCCCCAAAGACCATAATACCCTTCATAAAGATGTAGATAAGGCTTCAGATGTGATGTAGCAGCAGATGCACTTGTGAATTTAAGTTGAATGTGGAATATAATCAAGTGCATTATTACTCTTTAAGTAAAGAGAAAGGGTATCACTGCTGCTGCTACCGTTCTCTTGGTTTGGTAGCTGTTGTGTCTGTTCTTTGTAAATCTTTTTGTGCATCAGATAGGGACGGAAAGAGCACTACAAGTAACATCTATTGCTGTACTGTTAGCATTTTATTTTGTCCTCTGTTTCAAACCAAGTTACAGTGAGATCACTAAAACATTGCAATAAAACTGTGTTAACGGACTAAGCCACAGATGGTTTTGATGTGCTACAGGTAATGACTAGCAAAAGACAAATAATGTTTTCAAAAGCGAATGTAATTTTTTCGCACAATTTTTTTTTTACTTCCCTGTAAGTTGGGGAGTGGGTGGGTTAATCCACACAAAACAAAAGAGGAAATGAGGGAGAATGAAACTAGATACACAAACTACTCCTGTATGCAAATGGCAAAAAATATTTTCCTCAAATATGTTTCAGTTAAAGTAGTCTTAGATTTTTTCACTTGTAATAATTATGGATTAAAAACTGTGAGAGAGGGGTTTGTTGGTTTGGGTTTTGGTTGTTTTTCTTTTTTTTTTTCCTGTAAGTTCAATGCTGCTGCTTTAAATAGCATGACTGCCTGGTGTCCCCTCACGAAGAATAACAGCAGCTCTTAAAGGGACACTGTCAGCATCAAGCTCAGAGCCTCCCTCCCTCTCTGCTCTCTCTTCGCTCCGCCCCCCCTCCCCCCCTTTTTTTTTTCTTTCCCCCTTCCATAATTTTTGAAAATTATGGTCTGGTACATTTTTTTAATACCTCTTTGGGTGATTTTCTCTATCCTTAATGATAATTATCAAGAACCTCTATGGTAAGTGAGACACAAAAATATATGTAGAGACACACAGCTGCATGGAGATTTGAGTAAATGTTTCTTTATCCATTGAAGTCAGTAAGACTACTAAAAATTATTGTAACTCTAATACAGAAATATTGAAATGTAGGTCAGGAAGAGACCTGAAGAGGTCATGTTTACATGTTCTATCACCTTGGCAAGAAAAAAAAGGTATTTTTGTCTAACCTGTTATTTAAAATGTTTAAGTAACTATTCTACACCTTAAACATACAGATTCACCATGGTTGACAGAAAAAAAAGAATATTCTGTCCTATGCACAGAGAATGACTGACAGCCATCCGTTCTTCATATCTGGAAGAATAATTTCTCTTATTCTCTCCCCTTTGTTCTTCTTTTTCTCGTTTAGAGTAAGCACGTCCTTATTGCTTACGAGTGTTAGACCCATGTACTGTCAAATATATTAAGTAGAAGTAGGCGATATAAAAATCTGAGATTTTGTATTTATTAAATATTATTCAGATAATATATCTCTTCTGTCCTTTTCTCCTACTCACAGCTGATGTTCTTCCTAAAGCATCTTTCTCTCACTCAGAGGAATCCTGTGCTCATGCAGAAAGGATTATCTGAGCCAGGACCCTCCATTGTTCTCAATCGGGAATTTCCATTTTCATTTACGAAATGTTATGGTTCATCTGTCCATCTGCAGTGAACATTGTCATCTGCATCAGTTAGACTAGTGCACGTTTGCCAGGTTGAGTGTGCAGGGAGCCTGCAAAAAAAACCTCCAAGTGTGAACTGTCCAATTCTTTAACCTCATTACCGGAAATGATTTGAACAGTTCTATCCTTTTAAAAATGGAAATGCTATGCAGCATATTTTTTTTTTTTAAAGGAATGAAACTTCGGTATAGGTATCTTGTGTAGCCTGCAGTGTTCTGAAAGTACTGTGTGCCTGCCTTGAAATAGCTATGTTGAACGGATACAAAGCAAAATAAAACTCAGTTTGTCATGTTGTGTGTTGCATAATTACTAATACTAGTCTGTCAAGATTTTTAAAGGAAGGCAAATAAAAATCGTTGTCTGAACTGGGACATATTGAAAGATTGCTCTGCTGTCTGATCACTGATCCATAGTATCTGATATGTTCTAACATGGTTTTGTGAATAGCTACATCATCTACTTCATCTAGAAAGTGTTTTAACAAACCAATATTTTTCTGATACCTGTCAAAAATTGACAGGTATTGGCTAATGAAAGCTATTCTTTCTTGATTCCAGTGTAATAACTAGTAATTAAGCAATAACAACAATGTAATTTTAGCATTAATTGGAAATATAGGGAAGGAGAATCAATATTTGCTCATGGAGAAAGGGAGGAGAAGAATCTGTAAGAAAAAATAGTTTAATGCTTTTTCTAAGAGCAATGCAAACAGTGAAGGAATAAAAACTATTTGGAGAACTACTTGACATTAATTTTTTTACCTCTCCGATCTTTTCATTTGGCAGCTAGGGCACTCAAAATCTGAAACTTATTCAAGTTTCAACATGTTTCTGTGATCTTAAGGTTATTTTATGTTTGTACAGTTTTAGACCCTCCTCTTGCAAATATTTGTGGAAATGTGGGGGATGTGAGGAGGATATGACACCTATTAAACTCAGTGTGATTATTCTTATGCATAAGGCTTCTTACACATGATTATTTGTTTGCAGCACTTCTAGGTCTTGATGCTGGTACTGTAGTGGTTTCACAATAGCAATTTACCATGCTATGGCTAAAAAGTGGTAAATAACCCTTGATTATCTGCAACCTGTACAAGAATAGAGCTGCCTCTGCATTTCAGGCTTGTAGAAGCAATTTGCTGCTGTATTAATTGTAAGCAAATTGAAAATGTTAGTCAGAACTCAACCATTTCCTTTTTCTCTTCCCCCACCCTCTTTCTTTTCAGTGATTTTTTTGAACGCACCATTCTGTGCAACAGCCTTGTGTGGAGCTGTGCTGTCACAGGTAAACCAGGACTCACATATCAGGAAGCACTGGAATCGGAGAAGAAAGCCAGACATAATCTTCAAAGTTTTCCAGAGGCACTCATCATTCCAGTTCTCTACTTGGCCACCCTCACCCATCGTTCCCGACTTCATGAGATCTGTGATGAAATCTTTGCTTATGTCAAGGATCGGTATTTTGTTGGTGAAACAGTGGAAGTAGTTAGAAATAATGGTGCAAGGTAAGTATATTTAAAAATAAATGCATATTTCTTCTTGTTTGATATGGGTGTTTCTTGTGTGTGCTTCTTTTAAACCAAAAATCAGGATAATAAACTCCATCGAGCGCACCAGAAGTGAGGTGTGATGCTTAAACAAGTGATACTGTTAACTTCTCCTGCTTGCTTTAATTAGGAGTAGGATTGTATTGCTGGGTTTGGTATCTCTTTCCTTAGTTTAGAGCACCTGTACAGACAGGACAGCTCTCTCAGGTCTTTACACAGCAGTTTTTCAGTCAGAGTGGTGGGTTTGCAAAGGAATGTCAGTCCCCTGGTGTATTGGTGTGAGAAAGGTGGGTTGTTAGTGGAATGAGATTTAGTTAGAAAGAATTAAAAAATTATATTAAAGTTTTGATGAAATCATCCAGAATGCAATTCATTGTGTGATGTTTTGTGTACTCAGAATGGCCAAACTACAGAAAGCTTAAAAAATTGATAAGGGTTGGATTTTTGTTTTTTAGATAGTGACAAAAATTGTGAGTACATTCTCGGAGAAGTTGGGAATTATTTGTAAAGCATTTGTAGTAGGTGATTATCTGGAATTTAGTGTGGGTTTTTTCCGTGCAGTGTTATGCTTACTCTTATACAGATGTATATATTGCAAGTCTTCTTATTGTAAGCTCAGACTGATTAAGAAGTTGTGAAGCTTCAGATGCTTTCTCGTATCATTAGTACATATTCTCTATAGTATAAATAAGTTGTTCTACAGTATGTAGCTAGCTTCAGTCTTTCTTTAAAGCAGCTTCTGGGAGAGAAAAGGTCCATGTTTTGTCTAAGTGAGTTTGCAGTTTCACCTAACTGAGGTTCAAAATGGGAAAGATTTAAACATGCTCAACTTGGAAATACCTGCAGAATGTGTGCTAAAGCCTTTGTGGGTTCAGCTGTTGCTGGTTGGGTGTTGTTGGTGGGTTGTGGGGTTGTTCTGGGGTTTTTTTTGTTGTGTTTTTTTTTTCTCCCAGGAGGAAGGTGCCCTCTTACACTGCAGAGTAGACGGGACGCAACATATTGGCTTCTGTGGGTAGCCTGAGGTCTCTGCGTATAATCTGGTGTATATTGGGTGATAGGAGTGGGCTGGTTCAAAATGGTCGTCAGAGACCATAGTTATTCTGTATGGGCTTTTTAGTGGCTGATCCAGATGTTAAAGGCAAATTTTGTCCTACCTCGGGAAGAAATATCTGTTGATGTGCTGCAGGAGATAAGTTGTAAGGAACTTTGTATGGGTATGTACATAAGGTTGGTGCTTAATAGAAAAGCTTTCCATCTCCTCCCTACTCTATTCATGTCAAACAGTGAAGTTCCAGTCTGCAAAGCCAGGACAAGAACAACCTTGGTAGACTTGCTGCTTTCTGCACAGAAAACCTATATCCAGAGTTTGTTTCTATCCTTCTCATCTTTATACTATATAGTCTAGACTATACTATAGTCTAATGACTAGACCCATCTTACTGCTAGTATTACATCACATTCCTTTTGCTTAGAGAATAAGATATTTTCTTTTTTTTTTTAAGCCAAAAACTTGAATATTATGAACTGTCAGTGTAGTTCAGCTGTTGGTTTTCATTTGCTCAATGAAATGCCTTTGTTTTCAATCTTTGAAGGTACTGTCAGTTTCCAAATGAATAGCAGAAAGAATGCTTTAGAAGGAAAAACTTTTTTCCCCAAGAACAACCCTCCTGTCTTTCTACTACTTTTCTAAACTCTTAGCTAAAATATTTATGCTTGTGTATCTTAGCTTTTCAAAGCTTAAATGAAAAGTAGGCTTATATGCAATAAACAGAAGCCTTGTATATCTTTTGTTTTTTGAAATGCAGAATCCTTTTCACTTTTCTTTTTAGAACATCATAAATCAGTTTTGAAGTTTGCTCTAACAAGATGGTTTCTACTTGCCATGTAAGCTAAATTCTGTTCAGATAAAACTGTGATGTGATTCTGTCTCATGAAGATAGCGCTATCTTTTTTTACCAGCCTTTAATTCAGTTGTCTTGGTTATTCAAAATTGTGTTGAGATACATGTCTAGCAATTTTGTGTTTATGTACCACTTTCACAGATCAATATAATAGGATATAAGCTAAATTTCTTAAACCCTTGGGGTGAGCTATGTATCATTCAAAATACTGAAGATTGAGATAAAAATCTATTTCCACCAAAACTAACCTGCTAGAAATTGCATGTTTTAAACTATATAAGTATAAATTTGTGTCTGGTAAAATGAAGTATGAAAAACTCACCTTAGTTGATTGTATGCCACAGATATTCTAGACAAATGTATAGCAGAGAGCTAGTTCAGACCTTTAATACTAAATCCAGGAAACAGTGCAAACAACATGGGAGTACAGAGGGATTTTTATGCTTAGAGATACATAATTAAAGAATACAAAGTGGGAGGAGGTGAGGCATAGTTATTCTTCTGCCCAATTAGCAGTTGACTTTGACCTATATTTTGAAGTACTACATTGGGGATTAAGCATACCATCTCATGTTACTTGTAAATAACACTGGTGTTCAACAGCACAATTTGCGCGTTTGTCATGTGCAGCTATGTTTTTGTGATCTTTTCTAGCAAAAATGGTCACAGTCCATCTATAGTTTAACAGCATCCTATGAGACCAATGGAGTTTGGCAGCATGAAAACCCAGTTGTGTTGTGGTGTTGTAAACAGTTCCACTGCATTTATGTATGAAGTTTTTTGCACATGTAATGTTAGCAGGATCACTTGTTATCTGAGCTCCGTGCATCATTTAATGCGAAACCTACAGCATAATGCATGTGTAACCAGGGATAAATAAAGGTTGCTCAAGCAATTTAAGTATTGATATTTTATAACGCTTGAATTTGCACAGGTAGTATTCTTGTAGGATAGATTGCTTTCATGCAGCTTTCTAGATTTTGAACAAAGTAAATGGGAGGGAACCCAAACACTAGAAGGGTTAGCATTTTGGTGTAATGTAAATGTTTTTACCGCGAGCATATGAAAGTCTGTAGTACTGTCAGTAATGGACAGGAGATGTGGAAAGAGGGTAAGAGGACAAGTGGTTTGTGCAGAGACTAAGCAGAAGAAGATTTTTTTTGTGAGACCGCAGGTTCTTATATCCAACCCGTGTGTTCTGGTTGTTGCAGAATCTGATGCCCCGTTGCTTTTTCTGATCTTATGTCCTTATCATGCTCTTCTGGTTTCTAGCCCATTGTTGTGCTGCTCAGTTTTGAATTTGGCTGCTTCCGCCTTGTTGCTGAGGTCTAGTAGGAGGAACTCAGCGAGTTTGGGAGATATTCTGTCTTCCTGTTGTTTCGGCATGTATGGTGTCTTAGCAGGCCTTATCAAACAGAAAGAAATCGCAGAGAAAGCCCCCCAGTCCTGACGTGGCTTGTTCAGGCAGTCTATGAAAATGATGCGTGCAATTTAGTAATCTAGTAGAAGCAACAAGGAGGTAATTCTGCTTGCTCTTTAACTCTTTCAGATGATGAATTGATTAATAACGGCAGCTTTTTTGGTTTGTATGTGTCCAGCTTTTCTGGCCAAACTGGGGCTGACTTTTCTCCAAAGTGGCAGCTGTGCTACGCTTTAAAACATGAGGTGCTTGGATTCCCAGTGAAAGAATCGTAGGAGTTGTGTAACAAAGTTTTCCTAGTACTGCCTTAATAAAAGACAAAATTATTTGAAACATCAGCTAGAAACTTCATATAATATAGACAGAAAACAATATCAAATTAAGTTTAAGTTTCAGTTGCCAAGGAATTGAAACAGCTGACACTATAACTACTGTTATTGAGAACGCCAAATTGCTGTTTATGAACGTAATTTATTGAAAAAGGTATGAAAATTCTTAAATATTTTGTTTGGGGGAGGGGGAGTTAAAGCAATATTTCATGTTAACCATGGTCAGTTAAGATGTAATGTAAGCAGATAATGTTTTAGCTCACAGTTTATTGAAGCAGAGGAAAAAGTTTGACCACATGACTGGAATTGCTTCCTCTATTTGCTCTTCAGAACTCAAAGTTTAAGATGCATACCAAACTAGTTGGCCTTTTGTTTTTCCACAAGGAATGGCATCTCTTGCAGTAACCTGTTCATTTGTTGCTGTCTCAGTACCCTGTTGTATTATTGGTACTTAAAACTTGTGAAACTGATTTTCAGAATCTTGGCATCTGAAGTCAGTTACCTGAAAGTTGGAACTATGTGGTGTGGAAGCCCTCCCTGAAATAACCTCAGTGAGTGCCTCGGACACATTACATAAAACCTACAACTGTGTAACTTGCTCAGCCGTAGGACCTGTTCCTTTCTACTTGAGGTCAGGAGTGTGCTTTTTTAAAAAATTATTTTAGCTTGTCAGAGGAAAACCTGTATTTAAAGCACGTGTAAACAACCAGTTGTTGTTTGTCATCAGTGTTCTCAGACTGGACACCATCACAAGAAATATTGGCTGTCTTTATTAGGGTATGCAAGTGAGCAGGGTGATAATTAGTTAATTAATCTGTAAGCTGGCAGTCTGACTTGAGCAGTGAAGAGATCTAAGGTTTTAGGTTGGACAACTCTACTAGCTCTTCAGCTCCCCTCCCCCGCCCTTAAAAATAGCTTATGTGACAGTAGGGTGGGGGACAACCAGTTGTTGTCCAATGATCCCCATGGAACTTAATTAAAAAATCAACCACCTTGTAGACTAAAATAGATAGCTTAAAGGTACTGTATAAGAAGGAAGAAAACATACAGAATGTGGCAGATATAAAAAGGAATGTCTTTTTCATTGAATTTGACCACTAGATGACACCACTGCAAAGAATACTTGTCGAATGACTGTGAGCAGGCAACACCGGAATGCTTCATGAGAACAGAGTGTTTTTAAAATGAACCTACTTACAGAAGTAGTAGGTGAAGTTCTCTGCTAGGAAGATTGCTGCATGTGATCATAGGGTGGGTATAGGTTAACATCCTTTCTCTGCTCTGACTGATCTGATGCTGACCATTTCTGAGCTGTAGGAAACCTAGGTAATCACAGAGCAACCTTGTCTGTAAGTGAAACTTCTTTTTTTAACTCATCAATTTTTTTGGCTAGTGTCCCTGTGCTTCAGGACTGTTCATAGTGGATTAACCACTGCATTAGGCCCATTAAAAGATTTGCATACTGTTTTCATCTCTAAGTCTTAACTGGGGCACAGGAGGCTTGTTGCTGGTCGTGACTATGCCTGGCTGATACAGAGTTGGGATGGTAGAAGATATTCCTTGTAAGAGATAAGGTTATAGTTAATTTTCCAACTTTTTCATTTAAATTGGCAACAAGGTATTACTTTCTTATTATATATGGGTGTCTTCTGACAACTAGGATAAGCTAATATAAGACCACTAGGTAGCAGAAGGCAAAGTGTCTTCCATGTTTAGACTTTAACAAGTTACAGTGAATTTAAGTTATTTTCTAGTCTACCAACAAATTTTCCTCTTTGACACGTAGGCTTCAAAGCTGTCTGGATGCAGAGGCGCTGGAGCTAATGTCTACAGAATCAGAAAGTTATAGTGTGTTTTGTAGTGGTAAAGCTTAAGCATAAGTTCCTGTATGCAATGACAGTTTCCTACTTTATTTCGGAAGGTGAATTTGAATTCCAGTGGCAAAGTTAGTGTGGTGCTTAAACAGCATAGCTGACAGTACTGAAGAGCAGTTTACCTATTCATAGAGCAAGTACAGTTTGCATTCTTCCAGCATTGCTGTTTAAGGACCAGTCAACTCCTGGCCTGGAAGACTCACGTCTAAGGAATTCACTTTCCACTGCCCTTAAGTCCTTTGGGATATAAATATATTTGTGTTTGTTGACTAATAAATATATTTGTATTTGACTAATGGAAGCTATGAGATGATGATATCTGGGAGAGAACCTGCAAGTCCTTTCTTAAAGATTGTTGAACAGCTGTTACAGCTATTTTGGGGCGCTGTCAATTTCTATTAGCTCTCACTGCTGTGCATACTCTACTTTTATAACTATAAATTTAAAGGTATGTGTTTGGGCTTAGTTGTTTTATGTTGGTTTTTTTTTTTATCAGTACAATACTATGAACAAAGGGCTGGGCAGTCAAAATGATGCATATACTGGTGTTACTGTTAGTGTTGTCCTAATTCCACAGGAGACAGCCAATGCAGCTACTGTATATATAGGATTCTCTTGTCCTAAGCAAAAGCATGCTTCTTGCTAGTTTCTTTGAAGCATACAATCTTACCTATAATGTCACAGACAATTGAAGATGCTAAAACTCAAAACCAGCAGCTCTTGCTCTACTTCAGGAAACAGTTAATGTGCATAAAACTTGTCTCCTTGTTGTGTGCTTTTGTTTTGTGTGTGCATTAAATGGTACCAGTTAGCTGAGTAAAAAATGTCACTTATTCCTTCAGATCTTGCCTTGCTTTTATCTCTGTAATTATTTTCAGGTGTATGAGAACTGTTAGGACAAGGTTATGAGTTACTGCACTTATCTGACATTTACTTCTCCCCCCCGCCTTTGAAACAGCCTTCTGCATCCGAGGGATATTTTTTGTCTGTTTATTGTAAAGCATACAGAGGCGTGTTTATAACTCACCTGGGCCTTCAAGGGGTCTTGGTTTTTTGACCTGAAATGAGGACATAGCAGAGTGCCAGACTATTATTTATATCACAGTAGTTAGCGCCAGCCAGATCAACAGCTGTTGTACAGGATGCTCAGCTGATGGACAGTGAGAAGCCGTCTCTCCTCTCACAGTTTCCAACTCTAGCCTTGGTTGGATGTAAAGGCCTACTCAGCATTTGGGAAGAACTTCTCCAAGTTAAGTGAAAGTGCCAGTAACTGCAGGATGAAGGTTTTCTGCTTGACATCCTGCGATGGCTTACGTAGTGGAGTGCAGCTTCTCTTTCTCCTCTTCATACTGTGTTCTGCTACTGCTTCAGCAGAAGTAGACAGAGATACCTGCTTGTCCCACAGCCCATAATAGCCTGGGTATGTACCTGTGAGTTGCTGAGCTGAATGAAAGAGCCGTGTGGCGACTAAGTTAAACTTACCCTTTGTGCTGGGTTTTCTTGAATCACTCTCATCTTGGACTACTGGTGAGTTTGAAGCATGTACTGTGTCTTGCCCGTGTTAGATTTGTGGTTTCCCTGGAACAGACTCTCCCAGTGACCCAGTGTTCATTTGCCTAGATGTCATTTTTCAGTTAGGAAGGATAAACTACTGAAATCACTGAGCTACTCAAGAAATCATAGTGTCTCGCGGCCTCCATAGGAGGGAGGTCTTACTACTTCTCCTTCCTCCTCTGCTTTTGTCTGTGGCCAGTATTTGCCTCTTCCACATGCTCTGGTTCTCATCAGATCCTTCAGTGAATCGCTTGAAGTAGCTGATAGGACAAAAACTTACCCAGCTCTTCACACTGGGTTAGGTTTGGGTTTTGTTGTGGGGTTTTGTTTTTGTTTTTTTTTTTTTGTTAGTTAAGTGAATTCAATTTAATGGCAATCAATAAATGATACTGAGCGCCAGAGGTACAAAAAGCAAGCACTGTACCAACTATGTGGCCGGAAGGAGAAATGGCAAGGGAAGACTGAACTTAAAAGTCATTTCTGCATCCCATGGAGCTGCAACCTGAGGCTGCAGGTGCAGTTTGCTTTTGTACACCTTCAACCTGCTGCTTCTTGACTGTTCTTCTGGGAGTGACAAGGTTCAGTCCTACCTTAAAGTTTTCTGCTAGTTGTATTAAGCTGCCTATGGCAGGGGGGTTGGAACTAGATGATCTTCAAGGTCCCTCCCAACCTAAACCATTCTATGATTCTACGATTCACAGCACAGCCCAGAATTGTTCTTCTAGAGCGGGATTGGTGGAGTTGGGTTTCCAGAGAAACTATATCCTGTGCCACAGTTTCCAGTTAGTGTCTCTTGCCCTGATATTGCTGCAATCAGTTATGTTCTTTCACCTGTGAAACTGACAGCCCTACCTGAAATTCATGGAAATCAATGGAAGATCTCAGTTTTTTCATCTGAGAGAGATGATGTGCACCGGTATTTTGCTGATTGCATTCTCTGGCTGTGTGTTTGAAACTTTTGGGCTCCTGTGTTGTTCTCTGCTTTCTTCAAAAACCAACAGATTTAATAGTATAGGCCAAGCACTTCATGGAACCTTTCCCATAACATAAGAGGACCTCAAAGACCTTAGTTTCTGACCTCAGCAAAAAGTAAAGCTGTGAGTGTAAAGGCCATCCTTGGGACAGGTCAGAGGACCTGTACCGTGTTGTTGATAGCAGCCTGTAGTGCAGAAAGAAGTATGCAAAACTCTAGGAGCACGGGGTAATCGTTTTGCAGGTTTACTGTTTGTAGCTTTTGGCTGTCAGTGTCTGAGCTAGAGCTGCTGGGACTACTGTGAAAAGTTCACGATGGCTCTATTCTCAATTTATCTGATCCTTTTCTGAATACCTTTGGGATTCATTTAGTGGGGCTGTAAGCTTTTTCACAATGTTTATTGTTATTTGAAGAAATTTCTTCCTGACTAAGGGGGATATTGGGGTACATATTGATTTACTGTAATGCCGCTTGCTGTCTTTTTAGATTGAGGTGCCCCCGCTTCTTATTTTATGGGAAACAGAGCGAGTGTGGTTTGACTTCGGCATAAGCTCTGTAAAGATCTTAAGGTATCCTTTGTAGAAAATATTTCAAGTAGTGTGCTTCATCTGAGTGTCTTGCTTCAGCTTTCAGCTCTGTTATTTTACATCATAAAGCACATAAAACAAGTTGTAAAAAGTGAACTCAGGGAACGATTCAGTTATTAAGAAAAGCAGACCTTCATGCGCACTTTCTGCAGAGTGTCTTTGCCTCTCTTAGCCCAGGGAATTGGCTGCTACTAGCCATAACTTGATTGTAGCAAGGCTAAAAAAAGTCATCATTCACAGATTATTATTTCTTTAATGCCAGAAGGAACGGTTGCATCACTTGCTTTAATCCCCTGTCTATCAGTAACCATTAAATTTCATTGGATTATGCTTTTATTGAGCCAGGTAATGTGTGTTTCACTTGAGTCCTTCCCTGAAGATTTCTGGTAATTACCTGAATGAAGGCATAGAGGATGGAGAGTCACTTGCTTTCTGTGATAACTTATTCCATTAGTCATTCTCCCTGTTTAATAATAAAAAGTGTGGGGGGGGGATGAGGAAGAAGCAGCTGTAAGCTGTATTGGGGATTTTGCCACTTAATTAATCAAATGTATGGAATATATAATTTCCATTCTTACAGAAGGAGATGTGATACTCTGTAAATTAAAGGGCTGTCCAATGGATAAACGGGTAAAGTAAGCATTGGTAAAATACTTGGTGACTAAATATTCGAGTCTTTTTGAGCGGGAGGATTGGTTTGTGTGTGTGTTTTACGCTCTTTGTCCTTTCATGGCATTGGGTAGTGTAGGTCGCGCTTTAGCTTTCATGTGGCTGTTTTACTGTGATTGCAAATTTAGTGTATATGTGCTCCCTCTAGTGGTCTTCAGGTAATAAACAAATTAGAAAAAGTCAGTAGCTTTAAACATTGGTTCTTTGGATTATTTTCCATTAGAAATTAATTTAAAAGTGTTTTTCAAATTGAATTGAACTCTCTAGGAAATATATTTTATAATCTGAAACAGAAATAATTCTACTAGAAGTTTTTTTTTTTTTTTGAGCTGGTGACCTTTATATTTAAAAAAGCAGCATAATACATAATAATACAAATTCTGCCATGCAGTCAGCTCCATATTATTCAGTATGAAGGGGATGCTGTGATGTTCCAAATATTGGAAAACCAAGATACTGTAATGACAGACTTTTCTCTTGGGACTCAGCCAGAGTCTGGTGCTGGGCCAGACCTTAATAAGCCTCGTTGGACTTGGACTTATTTTGTGAACAGCCACTACGATCTGTGTCCGTTATGTACTTGGGTGCTGTTGGTTCTATTTAGGGAGTCTATTTAGGTTTCCACAGTTAATCAGCTTGTGCTCCACTCGCCAGGGAAATGTGTCTTCCAGCCCCAGACTAGCCAGCATTGGAAATGGGACTGGCTGTATTGGAATGGCAGCGTGCCTGTGGTCAGCGAGTCCAGCGGGCTCAGGCTGTGTCTGCTTGCAGGCAGCTCTGGTGTCCCTGTGGGTTAATTAAGCCTATTGTCATCTTTAGGAATATATAAGGATGTTAATAGTTTGGGTTTTTTTAATGATTTTTATATTTTATTTTTAAATAACGTATCCCATTGGAGCATCCTGGAGCTCGCTCCCTGTTTGAGAGAGGCTGGAGGAGGACAGCTACAGGCACTATTGGTGTTACTGATCCTAGCTAAATTCGCAAGTAAATATGACCTAGGATATTTTAACGTTTTCAACTTTTCTGCCTCTGCCCTCCCTCGGGTTTTTTTTGTTTGTTTTTTTTTTTTTCTCTCCAAGCCCTCAATGTGTGCAGATTTTTGGATAGTACTGTCTGCTTGCAGAAAAAGGTGTTTAAGAAGTATTTTGATATTGTTTCCTTTTTGTCAGTGTTCAGTTCAGATAGAGGAACACTTAGAATTTGTCTGTCATAGATTTGTTTGAGATTTTTTGTTTGTTTGTTTTTAACTTAGGTGTGATGCCACACTAATTCAAGCCCTGTGCTTCATGTATTCTTCATTTTATTCATTTCAAGTGACAGTTTGGTGCCCAGAGAAGAGAATTATTATGTGTTCTTTCTCCCCCCACCCTTTGAGCTTTTAGTGGTAGTATGTGGCAGCATCCATTCACTGCAATAGTTAGTTTTCATGAAGTAGACAAGGCTTTGGGAGATTAAACTAAAAAATATGAACCATGGAGTTCCAGAAAGGGGTGAAAGTTGGTCGTTAAAAACCAGCTATAATGCAGTTACCCAGCATGAAGTGTCGATTAATTATACTTTTTAATATGTAGTTAATTCTGCCTTTATAACTAGCATTCAGGATGGCAAAGGGATAGACTTGTTTTGTCAATTGTGTGCATGCCAGATGGAGCCTTAATATGTGTCAGCAGATAAATGGGCCATTATTAAGATTAGATGCATAATGATCATTTCAGCCTTGTTTATTTAGGTCATCGACAGCAGTAGAAGATGATCTCTTATAAGTGAAAATACTTTGGGATCTGAAAATCTTTTGCTTTTCTTAGACTGGCATCAAAATAAATGTAAAAGGTTTGGTGTGTAGTTTTAAAGTAACACATTAAGTTAACTTTTAGTTTACTTAAGTGAGAACTGAAAAAAATTTACAACCACAAATAATTCTACCAGTGACTTGATTTGTTTTCCTGAATAGTGAAGCTGATAGCTGTGTAAGCAGATGAATTTGTTTATTTATTAGATGGAACTCATTAAATTAAAAATGTTACCTACTATTTCAGTGCAAGACTATTAGGTATTTACTTATTTAGTATACAATACAGTGTTCAGTTATATGTGTATTCTTAAAATAACATCTGTTACAACTTTAGAGTCCTTGCACTAGTGAAAGACTTTGACAGTAATAAATGTCTGTGCTTTATTTCAGGTTGCAGTGTAAGATTTTGGAAGTCATAGCTCCAGCTCATCACAATGGAATGGCAAACGGCCATGCCAGCAATGCTGAGGGAGACACAATTGTCATCAGCGACAGTGACGACTCAGAAACGCACAATAGCTCTGCACAAAATGGGTAATGATACTTTCACAGTATAAAGCATTTGGGCTGGGTGGAAATGAGACTAAAGCAGATGTGGCAGGGTCTGACCGAAACAAATTACTTGATCTGGATGGATTGTGAGTGTTCAGCCAGCTGAAGGTGACAAGCTGAATATTCACAGGTGCCAGTTATGCTATGTGTAATCCACCAGAGAACTGTGCATTATGAGAGATGGAGTACCTACAGAATAATCATTGTTAACGTGTTGGAATGACAGTGTTTCTTTGGGAGATGGTGGAAGAGCTGTGTATGCCTATCACTAGTCCTCTCTGTGCTGCAGAACCTGCGCTGCTATAGCTGGGAAAATGCAGTCATACTCTGCATTTCTAGAGGCTGGTACTACTTATCATGATATATTATTTCACTTCCATCATGGGGCTCAGAGTTGAGATTCTTTTATTATAAGAGGACATGTGCTTACTGGAACTCTCTGAAGAGTCCTTCTAGAGACTTAATGTGTTTGTGTCCAAAATATAAAAACATACAAAGCTTTCTTCATTGTGCATGTCTCCATATAAATATTCATGGATTTGATTATGATTTTAGGTGCAGTGAAACAGTGTGTGTCTTGTCTTAAGGAACTGCATATAGGCTGGAGTAGCTTAATAACACTGAATAAGAAAGCATCTTGGCTATAATTGTGGTGTTTAGTTTGGACCTTTACTGACCAGTAATTGAGCTTATATATGCTACCTTGTCCTAGCAGTATAATGAGAAGAAAGAATTCTGTGCTTCACAAGCACAATGTGGATGAAGGAGGAGGGTTTGAAGAGGGCCCCAATCTTGTATCCAGCAACATACGAGCTTTACATGAACTGTTATTCACTTTGAGATGTCATGTGGATGCAGAAGTTACTCTCGTTGAATGCTGCATGAGGACTTCCATGTCCTGACATGCATTGAATTACTAGGGTGGAGCTTCTCGCTTGGCTAAGAAAATAACATGGGATAAATAAAATTCTCTGCTGTTTCTTGAAGGCAGTGTCCAAGTTGTTTGTGAAGAGGTCCTACATCTTTGAGAAAATAAATGGATTTTCTGTGTTCCACAGGCATATGGCATTTGAAAGGAGGTTATTCTTGGAATAATGCAAGCGTGCACAGAGCTGACTGTGGGATTGATCCCTTTATATTGCTGTCACTTCCATGCATGCAGACTTGGTAGTAAGACTGAGTCTTACATTCCCAGTCTGTGGTTCTCCCCAGCTGATTTCTTATTTTGACAATGCAGAGAAGGGAGGGAAAATAATTTCTTTCTCTTAGAAAGAGAAGTCTTGTGAGAATATACAAATTCTTGAAGCACTGTTCTGTGGCATAGCTAACTAACATTTAAGCTACAAGCTTAAACTGCAAACCTCTTACAGCTTTAAAATGCTTACTGGAAGTTTTAAGTGAATCTTTTTTTTTTTCTTTTTAACAAATGCGAGAGTTTAATAACACTCCAGTTAGTTTCTGGATATATTCTGGGTATATGCGAACTTGGAAAGTATTATTTGCTGTACCTGTAAAATCTGTCTGAAAGTAGAGCATTGTTATCAATTTTTGTATATTGGCATCTAAGATTCTGTATACCCTTACTTATAACAGTAAGAAATCCCACTGAACTGAATAACATCGTTTTGCAGCCCTAATCCTTCAGGGACTACATTTTGCTTTTTGTGGAGAATCTGCATGTTGTTTGCCTTGGGACCAGTGTCAAGTTGTTATGTGCAGAATCACAGTTCTGCCTCCGTCGACGCACAAATCTGCAGGTTTTGAGACCCAGCCTTCGTGCAAAGCTGCCGTGCCGTTAAACAATGGTACAGCAGATGCTTGGTGTGTTTGTGAGGGGGGGGGAGGGGAGCACAGCACAGATTGATGGGCCATCTGCAAATATTTTTCCTAAAGAATCTGTAAGGCTAGAGAATCTTAACTGAAAATAGATGTCATTAGAGATCCCAACCTTTCTCTGACCCGTCTTCTGTCTGCATGGGGCAGAAATAGCCACGCGTTCTGTACTTTTTTTGCTGACCTTTTTTTTTGTGTTCTGCAGGAAAAGCTGAGGTTGTAAAGGGAGAAAGGGGCCAGGATGCTCTCGCTCCTGCACTCCCTCAGAAAAACAGGCTGCCTTGTAAGGCTTGGGTTGCGAAGCAAAAGGTAGCAATCTTCTTGCGTCTTAAAACCTCTTGATGCTCTGCCCTGGGAGCCTCTGGTACTGTAGGATAGTGGTCATCATAGAATAGCAGTGTTCGTACCTGAAACTGCTAGACTTGGGGATAAGGTTTAACTCTTGCATTTGCTTTAGCGCTCAGCAGCAGACAGGAGATTGAGGGGCATGTACTGCTAAATATATATAATACTGCATATATATATATATATGTACTGTTAAATATATATAATACTGCATATATATATATATGTACTGCTAAATATATATAATACTAGCTACAACTTAATTCATGGCATTCCTCCAGCCAGGACTATGACTAATGTGAACCATCAACCACATCAGAAATACTACAAGACAGATTTCTTTCAGTGGC
Organism: Charadrius vociferus; assembly: GCF_000708025.1. Lineage (NCBI taxonomy): Eukaryota > Metazoa > Chordata > Aves > Charadriiformes > Charadriidae > Charadrius > Charadrius vociferus. The sequence goes on along the minus strand of NW_009648876.1, from coordinate 6,975,960 downwards.
TTGCTGGCAGGTTCGTGGTGGTAAACTTGGGTGTTTATTCAATTTGAAGTGAAGTATCATCTTTATTTTGGGGAAGGGTTAATTGCTTCTGAAAATTTTGGGATGCAGGCAGAGGTAACAGGAAGCCAGTGGAACCTTACCATCCATATTTTTCACCACCTTCAGCCTAGTTTTCTGTCTCTATTTGGAGAAGAAATATGAACAGGATATTTCAAGAAGTGTGGTCATAACTTGTCATTAAAGCTCTACAATGTCTTCAGTAGAAAAAAATCTTTCCTCACCTTTAATTCTTATCTTTCCTTTCTTCCTCTCTCATCCCTCCATCCCCTGATGGTAGGTCTTGGTCCACTTTGTATTGTACGGAAAGACTAAAGTACTAGATCAAAGACAGATTAAAATCTTCATCAAAAGGTTCAAAGTCAGGATTTTGTTGCAAAGTCCTGTTGTCTTGTCCCTAAAGGAGTATAACCAGCATGCCTTTGTCAGTCTTCAGGTTGCTGTATTTCCACGTTGGAGTTCAGTCGGATTCCAGAAAACACTTGCAGTTCCAAATGGGCAGTTGTAATCGCTCAGTATGAAGCAGCTGGCAGCAGCAACCTTCAACGGTGTGCAGACGCCAGCTTTTCTATCAGTATCAATATGCTGACAGGATACCTCTGTAAGGCTTGCAGTGGAGCATAAGGAAACCATAAATTATTGTGTTATTTAGCAAGCATTCTTCAAGGGAGCTTTTCCAATTCCCAAACTTAGCCAAAGAGAAGAAGAAAAGGCACTGCCTCTTTTTTTGGAAGAGGAGGACAGCATTGATTTTTAGATCCTCTAACCCTCTGTGCAATTTTTCTAGTTCTCTTACTACTGCAAGATGCAAGTAGCTCCAGCAAGACTCAGACCAAATAATATAGATAGTCATGTCCTGGACAAGGTAACTCAGAAAGACAAGGCTTCAGAAGTTTCTTGGTAAAGCTCCCTTAAGACCATGCTGTCTGAATATAATACAGCAGGACCGTAAGCAGAAATTTATATCCAGGTCATGTGGTCACCATGCCAAAGTAATTGAAGGGCTGATGAGATTCTTATCTGTTGGTGCTTCAGAATGGCCTTGTTCAAAAAAGGCAAGACTCTGCCAGGTGCTAGGCACCTTTACTTGAGTGCAGGAGAAATGAGTATAATATGGGTGAGTCAGTTCCAGTTTTCGCGTACTAACTTATGAGATATTCTGTTATTCTTTCCTCTGGATCTGGAGGTCTGTCAGAGCTGTCCTGTGAAAACTTGCTGTAAGGGATCGCTGCTGCAAAATGGGCCTAACCTTTGCTAACTCTTAGGTGTTCTATATAATGCTTTATAAAGTAAAATATAACAAAAATAATAGACTTTTATGCCAAGTGACCAGATAATTTATGTAATTCTATGTGTACTGAATGATCTTTTTCATCCTCTTCTGCACTAAGCAAAATTTTGACTTTAAGTTTGGATTTATGGAGGAGGATTTCAGGAATATGTTAACTTCTTAGGATAATCCTTGGAAACTCGGAAGCTAAGCAGAAAAAACTTAGTGTGTCTGGCAATTATGTTGGGGCTATTATATATGATCGACTAATGGTGAGAGAAGGATTTACTCAAACTGAAAAGTAAAGGTTGACAATACAAGAGTTAACCATTTGATTATTCTTTGGGCCCTGCTTTTGATTACAGACAGCATCGGAGTTGAGAATCTATTCAAAATGTCTAAATAAGTTAATACACTTTTGGTATGACATTGGCACTCTGATGCCTTTTATTTTGTATCTGAACATTATCTGTTTGGGTCTTTCTTTAGCTTGTTACACTAAAGGACCGAAAACACAGTTCTGTATGGTGAGGGAACAAATTTGTATTTGATACTATCCAGAATTTATGTATTTATTATTAGGCATCTGAATGTTGCATTTCTTTGGACTTCTATTTCACAGAGATAGTGGGGAAAAAATAAGAATTGGAGCAAATATCATATTCAACAGCCTTGCAAAGTACAATTCGCTATATCTTGTGTGTATTCCTCATAGGGGTAAAGAATAGTAAGTGGTATATTGATTAATTTTGTTTTGTCAGACTCCACCATCAAGCATTTTGTAAATGCCAGAAGGACTGACAATGATGATGAAATGCATAGCTGTAAAACTCCTAGTTCATCCATGTAACTTCTTTGTCTTCCGTTACTTACGAAATAAGATGATGGTTGAATTCTTCCTGATAAAGCAATACGACTTCTGATTACAAATTACCACCCTAGGGGAAGTTAGTTCTGTTGTTTAATAGCAAAACGCAACATTATTTAAAGAAAATCTCAGTAGTTTAACTCTGTTCATGAAATTTGTCCATAAATACACCACACTATTTAAAATATATTGTCTACGGCAAAACCCCTCCCTTTGATTTTTTAAAGGAGTGAATCGTGTTTTGGTAGCACACCAGACCTATATGATTGTCCTTCTAGGAAGGGGAGTAAGAAAACAGTTACTGTTATGTTAAAACTGAAGAAATATTTTCCATGGGGGAAAATAATCTAGTTCTTTGTAGCCGATAGCTGTAAAAGGGAAGTACACTTTGGGAGGAAAAAAAACATGTGACTCAATAAGCTTTTATTTTAAAGTGTAGTTGCATTGCCTTATGATTCTTGTTATTTTCAGAATGTTGTTGGTGAGGGTGTTTTTTCTAAATAGATATTTCAGAAAAATATTCTACCTATTTTTTTTTTTTATTCACTTTGAGATGTGATCTGTAGCTCTCTGGCTACTATTTTTATTAATTTTCTTTAACTCTATCTTTTGGTCTCCTTCCTCATCATCTCTTTCTCCTTTTTCCTGCCTTTCTGTTACCATCACTAGTACTGGGAGTAAGGAGATGATTTTCTGAGGGACAGGGATGTATCATTACTTGTCTCCCTCTTTGTTCTCCCTTCCCTTCTCATCTCCCATCTCCCTGCTAAGAAAACCAACATCCCCGATCCCTTTTCCTGTTCCTTACAGGAACTGGCCTTGATGCAAATCTAAATTAGTGGCAGAAAAGTTGGCAGAAGTGAATAGGTCCTCTTTGGTACCAGTGGAATACAGCCTGTATTATTTACAGCTGGGTATTTTCAAGAGGTCCATTGTGTATGCATATAAATATATTAAACGTGCACAATATAAGACTGATGTTTCATGATTGTGCTTAAATATTTTTTTAATTTTTTTTAGGGAGAAGAAAGCCATAATTGATCCTTCTTTGTTCAAATACAAAGTCCAACCTATTAAAAAAGAACTATATGAAACTGTTATTGTTAAAGCATCTCAACTAAGGTAAAAATTAATATATGGAAGTTAAAAATGTACTTTATAACTGTGTGAGTTGTGTAAGTCACTGTAAGATGGTTTTGATATAAAATGGCATTTTAAAATAGTATGTTAGAACTATTAATTAGATGCACTGGAACAAAATACAGTGTTTCACAGGCTTTCTGTAGCAAGGGTTCCAAGTTTTACTAGTATTAACACAGATACCAACTCCTTACAAGTCTCTGCTTTCGTTGGCACATTGCTTCTGATACCTGCGCCTGCTGCTGGGTCTGATTGAGTAGGTGAAAAAAAGTTGGAGAATCCTATTCTGTAATATTGATGAACTATTGGCACTGTGAGCTCTCTCTGTGTGGTAGCATTACTGGTTTGGCAATCAGACTGTTTTACTGCTTTAAAATAAAAAGCTGCTAAGAGGGGATTTTAAAAGCTACTGTGATAGAAAGGAATGTTTAGAGGATCTAGCAGGGATGAATAGGCTGTGGAGTTTGTCTGTGTGTGTATAAAAGAGGACATACCATGATCGTCAAAACAAAAATTACAGATGCATAAATCAACTATTTAAGTATTGCATGTGTTTTGTTTTGTTCATAAGGGAATTTTTAATTGCATTGGGCTTGCAGAGAATGGCTGCTAGCTACAATAGTAAGGGTGTAATCTATAATTAAGAAAATGAGAAAAAGGTCAATCATACGATCTGTTACAAGTGTTCACGCACGTATTGTCAGCTGTATTTAAACAATAATTAAAGGTGTTAGTTGATAATGTTACCTTTCTTTCCTAATACAGCCGGAGGAAACATCTCTTTTCTCGTGATAGACTTAAACTTTTTCTGAAACAACACTGTGAACCACATGATGGAGTCATTAAAACTAAGGTAAATAAGAAGGAATAATTAGTGGGATAAAATACTGACTCTACTCAGTCTTTTTTTCTCTTCTCTACTAGCTGCTTAGAAGTTGTTTGGTTTTTTTTTAAAGTACATCAAGTTTAGCTTTTTGCAAGTATAATATATTGAGTTGGTATTTGACTTCTCCAAAATAAAAGGATGAATACTGCAACTTTTTCTGTAATAACAGTTTTTTTTGTTAACTTTTGCTTGTAAAAAAAAAAAAAAAGTAATTTTTCTGTACATGAAGCAGAATTTAATTCTCTCATTTCTTCTTTAGCTACTAGTTTAGAAAAGTCCCCAGAATAAAGATGGGAGCTTTTACCTAGAAAAATGTTATTTATTAAAACATAATATATTTTTGCTTAGTCTAACACGAGTTGTTTTCATTCTTCAAGGTATGCAGCTGGTATTTCTAAGTCAAATAAAAATTAACTATTTCTGTTTAGTACAGTAAGCTAATATTATTCTGTTGTAATGCTTTTAGCTGGAAAATATTTTATTGTACATTTAATTCAGTCTCCAATATTTCTCTCTCACTGAAGAACCAAAGAATTAAGGTAGCTGGAATGGGGTTTTGACAACGCCTTAGCTGTTGAAGATGTTAAGATGCATATTTTTTGTCATCTTATGTGGAGATACTTAGTATAAGTTCAGACTAAAGTTCACATGTTAGTCTGCACAGGATGACTGAGAATTTCTGTTTCCTTGTGCTCAAGGAATCAAGCGTCTTTTCCCACATTTACCAAGTAGGCAGCAATTTCCCTTGCCTTCCTTGCTGTGCCACAGGAGATCCTGGACTCTTGCACTGTGTATTGGAGCCCTGACCCTGAAATCCTTATCATCTTCATCTTGTTTTTAGAAAGTAGCGTGTTTGTTTATTACCTTCTGTATTTTGTGTGTGTGTTTAAGAGGAATCTTCATACAGCTGTGTAACTGCTCATTCTGCGCAGGAAAGCTCTTGAGAGTCATCAATTAATGTCTTGCCTCTGAAAGTTGTGGAAAATAACAGAGGCAACTAATTTCTAAATAAGTTTGTAACTTCAAAGTCTGTCTCTTATAAGGAAATGGAAATAGAAGAAAATAGAGCTGAAAGGGATAAACCACCCCCTTCCTTGGGCTTGTTAGCAATCATGTTGTCCTTTATGTGATACAGTGTGCTGGGTCTAGTGATCTATTAGCAATGCTTTCTGGTGCCTCAGGAAAATTGTTATATTCTGTGTATGTGTGCATTTGTCATCTTCTCTTTGTTTGGGCTTTTTGTGGAGTGTCTCCTTGTTCCCTTGCTGATTACCTTGCACTTCAGCAGTTATATGAAAATGTCCTATTTGGAGGCTCTCCTTTGTATTCTCATCTGTATCACTTGATAAGGGCAGACTTCCTGAAGTCAACACTTCGAGAAAGCAGACTTGAAAGGAAACTTTGACAATTCAAAATGAGAAAAGTCATAAATTTTTCTCCTCCAGAAATGTTTAAGTATGTTAGAGAAGTATGTGATTCTTCAGTAAAGTAATTTTCCGGCTTTCTCTGGCAAAAGTAATTCTCAACACATTTCAGTAACTTGCTAGGAAGACTGCCAGCTGTGTTTGCTAAAAGGCATGGAAAGAAATAAAATCTTACCAAATGAGGCCAAATTCTATTTTCAAATACGTGCTGCTTACATTATTATCCGCTTGATGGATTAACTCTACAGTTACACTATTTCAGAGTTTTATTTCTTATCCTAAAGCAACCAGTTGTGAATCTAGTTACTTTTATTGTCTTTTTTTGTGAATTAATGATTCATTGATTAGGTTATGTTTATGAAAAGGTAAGAATTTCACAATGAGTATCTGTTTTCATCTTTCTTACTAAGGCAACATCAATTGCAAAATATAATCTAGCAGAACAAAATTTCTCCTACTTCTTTCCTGATGACCCACCCACATTTATCTTCAGTCCTGCAAGCAGACGACGAGGGAGACCTCCAAAGAGGGCATCTAATAGTCTTGTAAGTAATGTTTTTAATCCAGATGAAGACACATCAGTGTAGTCTAAGTTTTTCCATTTTCTCTCAACTTTCAGAACAGTTGGAATGCAAGGTTGACGATGTGCATTTTTTCTTTGAGGATGAATTGGGATGCATAACATAATTGCTATTAAAGTAGATTGCTTTATAGTTAAGCTGGTAAAAAGGACCATACTTGATATATTATCTTCTTATTTTTATCTTTCTTATTTTTGTGATTCCACCAAGAAACTAGCTTTTCAGTGTGTTATGAAGGCACGTAGAGAATGTGTCCCTTCTGGGAATGATAAATAAATAATTTCCTAAAAACTTTTTAACTTGTACTCTTATATGTCACTTGCTCTCAGATACAATTGTCACTTGCCTGTATTTAAACACAGAGAAACTTAGTGTTCTAAACTACTTTATTTAAAAAGAAAGCTGGAAGAAAATGCTTTGGATTCCCCAGCCCCTGCCAACTATTAGGCAGGCTTTCTGAGTACTTAGTATGTTTGTGGGAAACTCTTACAGCCTGTTTTTATTCTTGTTTTAGAGAACTGTTGAAAAATTCGGAATATCTGTTGCCGGTCATTTCACTGTAGATATTATGTTCTTTTTTTTCCACTCCCCCTCGAAATTCTCTATCAGGAGGGAAACACCCAAGGAAACAAAAGTAAAGTGGCAAAGGAAAAGACAAGGTTTCAGAAGCAAAAAGAAGATATGCAGGCCATGGGTAAGTTGAGGTTTAGTCCTATGACTAGTAGAACCAGTTTTTGCAGGTCTGAGAGCAGGCCATAATTAGAGTATTTTGGGGGTTGTACCTTTCAAAGGGAAAATGTAGTAAGAGTACACTGCTGCAGCACTGTTGCACAGTGTTCCTTTCAGTGGTTAGAATAGTTGTTTCCTGAAGTATTTGTTTATGTGCCGGAAATGACAGCATAGAACAAGGTAGTTACTGGTCAAAATCATAGCTGCTTCCTTTCTTGTGTGGTGTGAACTGCAGCTTCTAGAAGGGTGGTTAAGATGCATTCTAGCATAATTTTTATCTTTGTGCTATCCTATTGCACCCCAAAACTCAATGCCCTTGAAACATACAGTTTCAAACAACGAAAGAGCAATCAGCCTTGAAATAAGTTGCATAACATGGAGATCCAAATGTATTCTTTGTATTTTCTGCCACCTCACTAGAAAGCTGTCACAGCATGTTAATATTCAGACTTTGTAAATGCTTTCTGCTCTTTGTTGAGGACACAAGAAGATGATGAATGCATCAAAAAAGTAACAACAATTAAAATGTTGTGGTGTTGCACTTGTTCTGTGTGTTCATTTTTGGCCCAATGTTTGCCCATCTTTATCAACTTTTTTAAAAGATGCAGTTCTTTAATTTGAAACCAGCAACACCTTATGCGCGTTGTTTGAAAAGTATGATCCCATCCATAAAATAAGCTTAAAAGGACACTTTCAAATATACTACATGAATGTAATTGAATATTAATCTAAATGTTTTACCTGTAAATAATGTTTAATTGGAATGGCAATTACTGGCATTCATAAAGAGCTGCTGTAGTACTTTACTGACGATGTGAAAAGGTAGTAAAATACCAAGTACGTTGGTATTCAGCCTTCTCACTATGTAGAAGACTATGGAGGATCAGCTTCACTGCTTTTGTTTGCTGGGTGAGAGCCATTGCTGGTATGTGTAGTAGCTATCTGTAAAAGCTATCTAGCCCATTTTCAGAATTTTATAGGAAAATGTAATCAAAATCTTTTTTTTGAGTGGCATCCACTTGGTAATAGAAGTAAGGATCTTTTTTCATTTTCTTCATTTGTGATTCTAGCTTTCTTGTTTATTCAATTAAAATGGTAGGCCCCCTGACCCCCTTTTATTTGTTAGCCTGTGTGTGGGTTGACAGATATTGTCTGTCCACAGAAAGTGGAAATTTGTATCCTGCTGTTCTTCTGCAGACAACTACAAAGAAATCTGAATCTCCTCAGGCAAATAACATGTATTACCAATTAAAGTTCAGCTTAAGCTGTATAACAGAAGTAAAACTTGCACAAAACCCACTGAAATACTAAGTAGGTTTCAAATGTATTTCAGTAATTGTGATAATTAAATATTTAAAGATCACTTATTTAAGTTTTTACTATCACAAATATTTCATGGTTATGTGCCACACCTAGATGTGACATTCTTTTATTAAGCAGTCATTACTAAATATGCTGCTATAATGATATGCAGTTGGAATCCGTTCTCATCTTTATATCACTTGATAGAAACCAATAAACAAGTAATACACTTCTGTATACTCATAAAACCAGAGAAATTTGACTTTATTACAGTGATGACAACATTGTAAAACATGTATAATACTTAAGCTTAAAATTCCGATTCTCTAAAGAACTTTAAAGTGATTGAATTTCTGGTTGGCATAGAAACAATTCAGTCTTCATAACAATATCTTTTTCATATGGTAATTATAAAAAGATCAGTCTATTTAGCACAGTTAAATAAAATTAACATTTTATAAAAGAAAAAATAACTTTGGTTTGTTTGGTTTTTTTCCTTTATAGCTTTTGAAAAAGCTAAATTAAAAAGAGAGAAGGCAAATGCTATAGAAGCTAAGAAAAAGGAGAAAGAAGATAAGGAAAAAAAGAGAGAAGAGTTAAAGAAGATTGTGGAAGAAGAGAGAATGAAAAAGAAAGAAGAGAAAGAGAGACTCAAAATAGAAAAGGAAAAAGTAATGCTTTTGCAATATATGTCTTACATAGGAACAGTGTAATGTCCTTCTAGTTTACTTGTTTTGTAGTTGCTATCTGCTTTAAGTTATTTTCCATTGTGTATTTCTGAATTCATAGAAATGCACTTTAGAAGAATAGGTAGTTACAAGAGCCAATAATGCATGATTTGATTTGATGGTTGTCTTATACTTAAATGTTAGAGACACTGTACTGGATGGAAATTACTAAGTAACTTTCTGTCACTTTGAATATGAAGAAATTATTTATTCCACTCTATTTTACCACAGCCACACCCACTATCTATTTTGACGGTCTTTTTTTGTGGCAACTTTCATAAATACTCTTACTTTTAGATATTTTTTTCCTCATCCACTGCCATTTAAAAAACAAACAAACCCCCCCCAAACAAAAAAAAACAACAAAACCACATGTTTAATCCAACAAGATATCACCACGTTTACTTCTAACATTTTTGCCAAGATCTTCGTATCCAAAATAAATATTATTAGATTATTTCTTTCTAGTTAAAAATGTTTTAGTTTTATTTTTCAGTGTGGTTGAAATAATAAGTGGTGCAATGCTAGAAACTATAATAAGGTGATATTTTATATACAATTGACCATATTTTATATACAATTGTGACACACTTTTTCAGGAAAGAGAGAAGCTGCGTGAAGAAAAAAGAAAATATGTTGAATACCTGAAACAGTGGAGTAAGCCTAGAGAAGATATGGAGTGTGATGATCTTAAGGTATGATTAAATTTGGAATAGCTCAAGCTTGTGCTTTACAGGGTCCCCAAGCTAGATTCCCTAATGCAGAGGCAGATCTAGATCTGATCTGAATGCTAGGGGTTGCGAATCGCCCCTAGTCATGTCATACTTCCCAGTGGTGATGCTAGTAGGATCGTCTGCGTCTGCATTTTCACGCTTGAGCAAAACTTTACAGGCTGTTCTCAGTTTTAACGTGGAATAGGTGTATTTTTAAAGTGCTGATCTTACTGAGTGGAGGGTATTGAGTATGCCTGACTCTTCTGCTAAACGCACAACATGAGCTCACCTAGAATAAACCTGTGGTACTCAAAAGATTTGAGTAATGAAGAAACCAAATTTTTGGCTGCAAAGGTAGAAAGGACATTAACTTATTCCCTATGGCGTTCGTTTGATTTTTAAACTCCAGCACTGTCCTTGCTTAACAGATGTCTTTCTGGATGATCCTGGAAACCTCTAGAAAGGGACAAGAATTTGCCTTACATTCTTGTTCTAAACAAGAATGTAGTGTGTCTGTACATAACGGAAGATTGCCTAGTGCTATAAATTTATCTACACTTTATTATGATAAAATTTGGCAGGGGATAGTGAAAGGAGGCAAAACTGTCAGAAACACAAGGATGGGATTTATTTGAGATACACAGGGAAACATGACAAGTGCAGAGGACAAGTAGGAATAGAGGAAAGTGTTAAATGAATTGAAAAGGTAGCAGTGGCTGGGACGAGTATGAGAATTGAATGTATATGTAAGGAGAGCTGTATAGGCCCTTGAAGATGAGTGAAAACTCTTAGCTGTGTATAGAAAGCGAGAAGAAACTGAAGAAAGGCAGGAGCATTGTCAAAACGAGAGGAAGCAGTGCAAAACAGTGCTGCTGTGTTTCAACTGGAAAAGAAACAGGGAGGGGTGGGAAAGTAGTATCATAACAACAGTGAAAACTGTCAAGCGTATGAATAAAGATCAGTTTAGGTGAGGAAGCAAGAAGAAGGATCCACCCATAGAGTGCTTTAAAAAAAAAAAAAAAAATCCTTTCTCCAGAAACGTGTGAAATACCTAACTGTGTTCTTCTGAAAGCATAGTATTTGGCATTCTTTTCGTTAATGTTTGTGAACCACCTTTGTGTAAAGGAGCCATCCTTCTGGAAATTGTTTGATCCTGTCTGCTAAGAAACATTAAGTGAAGACAAATCTTGAAAACTTACATCAAGATACTAATTTGAAAGTCAAACTCAGTGTTAAATGCTGTCATCTGTGATTTGGAAATGGTGTCTCTGTTAAGTGGTCTTGTTACATGGTTGTATCAGCTCCCTTTAAAATGTCTTCAGCCATCATAACTGCCTTACCAATGAAAAAACCCAAATACCAGAACACTCAGTCATTACACATGATCTTGCATATCCTAGTATTAGATGGGCGTGTTTTTATGTGAATGTGTTGGGTTTTTATTTGCTTGTCTTCGCAAGCAGTAACAAGTAACTTTTTAAAAATACGGGTTTTTTTGCTTGCCTGGACAGTTCCAGCAAACTTCAGTTCAAAAGTCTTGGCAAGTAATACAGGTTTAAAGGAAGAATCTTGACAGACAGTGTTCTTAACTTCTAGTGGATTTGATTTCCTTTAAACAAAGATACAAAATCTTCATGAACATGAATAAATTTTTATCTCAAAAGATCTACATCCAAGTTGCAAACTTTTTGGGTTTTGAAGTTAGTACTACCACAGATGTTGCTGTGGTAGTTGGTTATGTGTTTTGCAGAACTATTGTCAATAAAATATAAAGAAACCCAACAGATACACTCCTTTGAATCATAGGCTGTTTGGTTTTAATCGCTTGTGTACTCTGAAGAAACCAAATACATTATTAAGTTCTCGCATTTGGATTGCAGGAGCTTCCTGTTCCAATGCCAGTGAAGACGAGACTTCCTCCTGAGATCTTTGGTGATGCTCTGATGGTTTTGGAGTTTTTGTATGCTTTTGGGGAACTTTTTGATCTTCAAGATGAATTTCCTGAAGGAGTGACTTTAGGCAAGTTGTCATTTATGTGGCAAGGTGCCCCAATTTTGTGGTGTCCCTTCTCCAACCAGTTTAAGTGCACCCAAGTGCCAGTGCTACAAAATTTTCTGTGCAGCTTTAATATGTCGATGCTTAAAGATGCATATCAATCCGGTTTTCTCTTCACAGTCAACTTCTGCAGTGTTTATAAAATGAAAATTAATTTCAGTGTAGAAGCTGTTAATCTACTTATTAAAATGTCTACTTGTACTTTACTCTTGCAGTTTTATATTAAGAAAATAATGTTGTTTTGTCAACACTTTCTGACAGCATCACCTTAGGAATATTTGCAGTAAACTGTGGAAAAGTAACTTGATTATCATACCTGAAGGAAAAAAAAAATGTTTTCATTCTTCAGTACATAATTGTTTTCCAACTTTGCGGCAAAAGTGACGCTTCTTAAACTTTATTCACAGAAGTTTTAGAGGAAGCTCTTGTAGGAAATGACACTGAAGGCCCACTATGTGAATTGCTGTTTTTCTTCCTGACTGCCATCTTTCAGGCAATGGCCGAAGAGGAAGAGGAAGTGGCCAAAGATCAAATAGCTGATGCTGAGACCAAAGGTCAGATCCTTAATTTTACTGCTGAAAAACTGAAATTCCACTGGAATTAACTTTAAACTGCATGATTTATGGCGTTCCTTTGTTTAACCTTGTCTTATTATGCATGGATATTGTATGTAAATGGACTTGTTTTTTCTCTTTTACCTGAAATTAAAGCTTTAAGTTGGGTGTGGAGGGTGGGGTCTGGGGGGAATAGAGAAAAAGCAAGGTCATTGCTACTACAATCATATCCAGCAAAGCATAATAAGCTTTTAACAGCACGACTTATGTTTTGGAGGTGAGGGAAACTTGTCTTCACCTTCCTCCTCTTCCTTCAGCACTGTTAGATGTTTCTCCTGAGGGTGAGGAGACAAGGCATTTTCCTAAATCTTTTCAAAGATCTTTATCTGTAGCTATAAAAAAAAAAATAATAAATCTGTACCTAGCTAAATTAAAAACTAAAACTCCCCAGCACAACCGTAATGGAGAATTCAATATTCGTTGTCCTTCAAGACTTGGAAGTATGCATCCACAACTCTGAGATACTACCATGTCCCTGTGTTTTTCCAGTAAAGGCTCTCTCAGTCACATTTTCAGAGGCATTTGGTATATGCCAGCCACTGATCAGAAGGAAGTGCAGGCTTTGTTCCAAATTTATGTGGTCCTGTGGTTATGGACTGCGAAATCTGCTGACTAGTTAAAGAAGCTTTGACCCTTCCTGCTAGTTTTTATTTCATTAGAAGTAGATAGGAACATAAGAGCACTCCCTGTTTGAGGTCAGGTGAATTCTGTGGTTCCCCTGTAAGACAGGGGAGGTACAGGAAGGTTCCTTTAATACCTCTGTTAAAGACTATGTGTATTCTCACACTTAAGATTTATATCCAGTCTATAAAATGTCTTTATGCAAAACATGGGCACTATCTTCAGCAATAGAGGCTACTCTTGGAATACAGTTACAGATTTGATACAGTGTTAACAATTCTAGACTCTATTTTAATTACTGTCGAATTTAGCAATTAAACTGTGTTTTTAACTATTGAGAGCATTGCTTGGGCACTGTTAGCAAGGATTCCATTATCAGGTAATCATAGAATAGTTGATTAGACTCTATTATTCATAGGACTGATCAGAAAAAATGTAATGTAACTTTCATATTTTAATCTTACTATATGGAGCTGGCAATAGCAAAAATCTGGTGGTTTGTTTCTAGTTTACCAGAGGTGTGAGCAGGACTCTCTTATCCACTATCTTTTACTTGCCTCGGATCTGTCATTTCTTGTCACTATTGTTTAGACATCTTCTTTCCCGTAAAAGAATTACATGTTGTCAGCTTTGTAATTCTGGCTGACCGAACTAGTAGTAGTCAGCATGTCCGCTCGCTTAAATTCTGTACAGGCAGTGTTTCTGCAATAGAAAACATCATGGGTGTGGGGTTTTGGTGCGTACAGTACATTCTCAAACTGTGTTACACAGATGCAGTGAGAAGGGGAGGTGCAGAGGTTAATTTTGCAATGTTTCTGAAAAAATCAGTCATCATACGAGACTGTTGTGGATTTGTTTTTTGTGTAGTCTTAGTTTGGATTTGTAGCTCTTTTTTGACTTTGACTTTGTAACTGTTTTATGATTTGGAGTTGAATAAAGTGAAATTGTTGAAACAGCATACAACGCTGAAAAAATTCTGCCAACCCTCTGGAGAAACACCTGTAAGTGCTAAGGAAACTTCTGTCTAAGAAACAGGAATTTTGCTGTTTCTCCCTTGCACTGCCCTGCTTTCTTGGTCAGTTTGCTAATGTGTGATGCTTCATATTAAGTGCAGATGCTTGTTTTGGTGAAATACGGTTTCTTTGTAATGCCTTAGTAATTGTATTTGTGCAGAACAGGAAGGCTATATCTCAGTTACAGATTAAAAGTATAGAGTAAATGCTGATAACCAGTATCAAAATGTGTAATTGGTTTTGGATGGTCTTTCCTAAAAGCAAAATGATGATAGGAAATAACAGTTCATTTGAGGGAATGAAATACAGGTGTTCTTGCATTGTTATTTGGTTTTGGTTTCAAGTGTGTTTATGGATTTGTTATTGTTGCCTTTTATGTTGCCATTGTGCATGTTTTGTGCATTGTGGTTGCTTTAACAGCTTATATATAAGGGGAACAGCGTATAGCATGTGGTGCATGTCCTTAGCTTTTAGTCGGATTTTTATTTGCATTTAAAGATGTGTACATTTTAATTTGGATGTTGAATTGAGTTTGAATACATTGATGCTTTTGTAAATATTGGCCCTCTTCTCGCTTTGTGTGCAACTTTTAAAAAACGGCTTGCTTTCCTCCCCTCCACAGTACAAGTTTTAATTTGCACTAGAATAAAGTGTTTATTTCCTTAAAGATTTAACAGAGGCTTTGGATGAAGATGCAGACCCCACAAAATCTGCACTGTCTGCAGTTGCAACTTTGGCAGCTGCATGGCCCCAGTTACATCAGGGTATGTGTGGGTTTCACTTCTTGTTTTGTTACTGTTCTTATTTTGCTCTGTATTTTAAAGCAAATTTTTAATATTTATGTACATTTAAATGTCTATATAGAATAACTGTTCATTCTTCTCAACTGTAGGCTGCAATTTGAAAAACTTGGATCTTGATAGCTGCACTCTTTCTGAGATTCTCAGACTTCACATTCTAGCGTCAGGCGCTGATGTAACATCAGCCAATGCAAAATACCGTTACCAGAAACGAGGAGGGTTTGATGCTACTGATGATGCTTGCATGGAGCTGAGATTAAGTAATCCTGGTCTCTTGAAGAAACTTTCAAGTACCTCAGTGTATGATTTGTTGCCAGGTAATAAAAGACAATAAATGTTAGAGATTATTAGATTGCTCATCAAGTGATCAGTTTTCTAACTGCTTCAGATCAATAATGGTCAACATTTACTGTATCATAGAATAATTTAGGTTAGCAAGGACCTCTGGAAGTCACCTAGACCAACACCCACCCCCTTTGCTCTGGCATCCATAAGCAGGTCCCACCAGATCAGAGATTGCAGAGCGAGGCAATCTCATTACTTTTGAGTCGCTTTTTAAAATCTCACTTAAAAAAACGTTAGTTTTACTTGTAGAAGGGAATTGGTCTGGGAGAAGCACCAGAATGTTTGATTCAGACCCTGCTTTTTATTGCTGTTCTGGTTTGGGTCTTTTGTTTGCTATTTGGAAATGGAGAAAAAAAATAATCTACTGTTCCTTTATCTCCGTTTTGAAGACAGCATTGCATTTTAGTTCTTTTAGCACCACAAGTTAATAAAATAAAAGTAAAGGCTCACATCTCTGAGCAAAGGAGATATTTCAGGAAATGCCTCTTTGCAAGTGTAGCTGGTGCACTACAAATGTTGGACTGTTCACTTCTTCTCAAGTGAGAACCAGTCTTATGTTTGGAGTATGGAAGACTAAGGCTTATTTATTGGTTGTATAATGGAAATACAAACATTGGTCTGAATCTTTTAGGAGAAAAGATGAAGATCCTTCATGCTCTCTGTGGGAAACTTCTGACTCTCGTCTCCACTAGAGATTTCATTGAGGACTCCGTTGATGTGTTACGACAGGCAAAACAGGAATTCAGAGAATTAAAAGCAGAACAGCATCGCAAAGAACGAGAGGCGGCAGCAGCAAGGTAAAACTAGGATATGGAAAGCTAAATTTTATTGCTACAAATCAGATTAATTCCTTGTTTGCAAAAGGTATATGAGAAACAATAGTAGTGTTTGTGTTTTATGCTGGTTTCTTGAAACCTTAGACAGGAGTGAAATTTTATTGTGCTAAGCCTTGTGCTTTCCCACATTACTGTTATTTTTAGATGATGCTGTAGCATAAAAGAAAAAAGATGTGGCCAGATTAGATACTAGATTAATTGCAACTGGTGTTCTGTGTTCTTCTTACTATTAGGATACGTAAGAGGAAAGAAGAAAGGTTGAAAGAACAAGAGTTAAAAATGAAAGAGAAACAAGAAAAGCTGAAGGAAGAGGAGCAAAGAAATCCTGCTGTAGAAGTATCTGTTGGGTATGATACATGGTATTACTGTGATATATATGATATAGCACTTTTCAGTTATGTGGCTGGACCTTACCTATGTAGTTTTCATTTACTTGATCATATAGAAAGATATATTTTAAGTATATAGCCCTTAATGTTGATTTTAGCTTTCTTTTTAGTGTTCTAGAATTGCTTTATGAAAGTGACTGTATTTTTAAAAGCAACTTTTTTTTATACTCATAATTCTACTGAAAGCTTGACAGTTTTACCTACTGACAAGAGAAACTTGCAAAATCTAATTTGTTTTGGGTTTTTTTATTACTTTTTGTCTTGCACTGATTTCGTATCTATGAATATCTTCATAATAGACCATTCTTGTTCACTTTCGAATTTGAGGAATTGGTCTGATCTGAGCTAAATAATACTGACTTCACATAACAGTTTATGAATCGAATTTAATAGCATTTTTTTTAAAATGCTGTGCTATCCCAGGTGATTTCCATAAACCCAAGGTTTTTTGTTCTATTAATAAAACTGTATGGTTTCAGGTGGTAAGATTCATGCACATGCAGCTGTATATGATTCCAGAAAAAAAAAAAAAAAGTGTATGTACAACACTATATCTTTACCTGCTTGAGGAAGGGAGTTAGTTAAATAAATCTGCTTGCAAAAGGTGAGCAATGGGCCAAAGGCAGATTTGTGCTATGTTTTTGAAACTATAATTGAGGAAAAATAATAAAATTAATGTTATCCTGTAATGGTTACATGTAGTTCTACAGGTTTTTAATTATATTTGCTAGATGAGGGGAAAATGTGTAATAAGCATTTTATAGAACGGTATACATTTTGATGAGGAAACATTATTATTTTATTTTTTTTTTTTACTCATGGAAAAAATTCAGGTCAGTAGAACTGCATGAACAAGTTTCCAAAAATGGTCTGATTATAATAATGCTCTTCAGATGAAAGAGTGAATACCAAAGAGCAGGTTTTAGTCTTTGATATGGAACTTTTCATTTACAGTTCAGTGTGTTTCTTCTGGGTTTTAATATATTCTATGACTTAAAGTTTATTTTTAAAAAGCAATATACATCTTTTACTAGCTTAAGTACTTGTGAGAGGAAAATACTGTTTGTGTTGAAGAGGCTATACTCTATTGTTGGTTTTTTTTTTTGTTGTTGTTGTTCCATTCAGCTTTTAATACATGGTTGGTCACTTAGTCACCTTTTGTTTATTTTTATTGTGTCAGGGAGGAGGAACGGGAAGACCTTGATACTAGTACAGAGAGCAAAGAGATTGAACGTAAAGAGCAAGACATGGACACAGTGACAGAGGATGAAGAAGAACTGGGACCAAACAAAAAACGAGGAAGAGGTAACGCTGTAATGTATTTGTCCATTTGTGTACCTGTATGCACACGCATGTGCATGCGTGCACCCAGGAAGTTCTTGGGTTTTACAGTAAGTTTTTATGAAGTATCAATCTTTCCTGTAAATTTTTAAAGGATAAGAAGAAAAACCCACATCCAAACATGATCGTTACGGGCTATGAAGTGCATTGAGCTGGCCTGATGTAGGTCTAGCGGTCAGCTGTATGTTCTTTCACAATTCTGTTTCTTCTTGTCTTCCATACTTGCTGTCTGGATTCCCCTTTTGTCTAAAAGATCCCAGGCTGTTGCCTGACGAAACATTACAGTTCTGAGTAGTGCTCTCATAGGAGTTTCATCTAATAGGCTATGGTGTGGTTTTGATTCTTTTTATTAGGAAGCTGCAAAAACAATAGGTGTTTTAAAAGAAAATGTTCTGTTGAGTGGTTGGGTTTAATTTGCCTCTGTTAACGAAGCAGCATGCCTTTTATACAAGAATGCAACCAGACTCACGCCCAGATTTAATTTCATCAGTAGTGTGCTAGTAGGAGCTGTGGTGCAGTAAATGGCACAGCCTGCTATTTGTAATTAAACATAGGTATCACCAAAGGAGGATGAATTATTGATGGCTTTGGGCTGCTAGCTCATCTCTGTCTTTCTCCTGTGAAGGCTTTGTGTTCGTGTATGTGCTAGTGAAAGTCCTGGATGATGTGGACTTAAGGTCGCAAACTTGTACAGTTCTTAACAGTACCTGGGATAGAAATTCTGAGTCATTCAGCAATACGGTTTTCACGCTTACTGCAGCTTTATGATAGCAAAACAATGAGGTCTTAAACAGAATTTCAAGTTTCTTGGACGCCCGTGTTTGAGACGTTGTGGCTGGAGGGCAAACAAGTCTTATTTCATTCCTACAATTGGAGAAACTGAACGTCACACTGGAAATCAGTAGAAATTGAGTGCTGACAGCATCTTTCACCGTTGCATATGTTAATTACAAGATGTACTTTTCTAGATGACTATCAGGAGCTAATTCTTTGGTAAACTGGAGTATTTTCAGCTGGTACAAGATGAGGGGGAATAATAGTAGTATATATATTTAAAAAATTGGATAAAGTAACGTAATTGAGTTTGCAATAAAAGCTCTTATACAGGGATTCTGGTTTTGCTTGAGGTCCTTGTAAGGGGGGGGGGGTAAGTTGATCTTTTTGAATATGATAAATGAGGTCCAAAACATAGTTTGTATTCAATAATGGAATTCTAGAATTTGACTTTATCATGATAACATACTTTTATAACACACTTTTAAGTTCTTAAAATTTTGGTGCTTGTTTTATGGTGTTAAAAATGACAATGCCAGTAAATGAGACTTGTACTTTCACTTTGCAGAAACTATGCCACTAAAGATGGCTTCCCCTCTCTTGAGGGAAGGGGGTTAATTACTTGAATTTTTCATTAATAAAACTAATGTTGTTTCTTGACTGAGCTGGTGGTCCTTGACAGCGTAAGTTTACATAGTCAGAAAGGGACAGAATCAAAACCTGCCTTTTACTTGACATTTTGGTTAAAGAAAGAATTTATAAGCATGTTGCTATCATTCGTCGTCTTTTAACTTGTAGGAAGGAGAGGGCAAAATGGATATAAAGAATTCACCAGACAAGAAGAGGCCACTTGTGAAAAGAGTGAACCTCTTACTGCTGAAGACGAAGAAGCTTTAAAGCAGGAGCAACAAAAGAAAGAGAAGGAACTGTTAGAAAAGATTCAGAATGCAACAGCCTGCACAAATATCACCCCGTTAGGTCGTGACCGTCTGTATCGACGCTACTGGATTTTCCCTTCTGTACCTGGATTGTTTATTGAAGAGGACTATTCTGGTCTCACAGAAGACATGTTGTTGCCTCGAACCTCTTCCTTTCAGAATAGTGTACAGTCTTGCACAAATGAACCTCAGGTATTCAATAAAACTGGAGAGTCTTTGAAATCCTCTGAATCTACCTCCAATATTGACCAAGATTCACACACCAGTGTTGTCGTAGAGGTGCCAAGGCCAGTATATAAACCAAACCGTTGGTGCTTTTACAATTCTCGGGAACAACTGGACCAACTCCTAGAGGCTCTCAATTCCCGAGGACATAGGGAGAGTGCCTTAAAAGAAACTCTTTTACAAGAGAAAACTAGAATATATGAACAACTAAGCAGTTTTCCTGTGGAAAAATTCCATATTCCAGGTAAATGAAAGGTTCCTGATCTTAACTTGCTTCCACAGCTGTAAATTCTGTATAACATTCTAGAAACCTCTAATTGTCATTTAATTGTAATTCCTAAAAAGTAAGAATTCTTCTTAAGCATTGTTTCACTCCATGGAAAAGAGGTTTGGTTGCATCCTTTTTTTTTTTTTTTTCTTTTTCCTTTTTCCTTTTTGCCTTTTTTTTCTTTCCTAATGGATCTTCGTGGTGTTTTTCTAGTGTTTTTTCCTAAAAAAAACAGTAATTTTTCTGTTATCTCACTGCTTAGTAAAATGGGATTGGCTTGTAAACAAACACCTTTTGGAAGTAATTTGAGCTTTGGGAAAAGATTATGGGGAACTAAAGATTAATATCGGCTAAAGGTAAATCATAGTATAGATCATCTGATGTCCTTATTTCCAGTATGAGGAAAGGAGACACAAGATATGACACTGGAGACAGAAGCATCGCAAAAGGAGGCAATTGCTATTACCTTGATTTGTTGAGTAGGACTTGTTCTTTCATAATATTATAATGCATGAAATTACTCAAAAGCCTTTACTGGCCTAGTGTGAACAAGGGAATGGTAGCATATTGTGGGGTCACACTGAAACCTTTGGGAGGGAAAAAATAGTGTAGCTGTGTTGGTTGTTGTGTGGGTTAATGTCACTGCAGTGGATTCTGTGATTTTATTCTTTTTTTTTTCTTTTTTTTCCTTTTCTTCTTTGGCAGAGGCTTGTTATAGGAGGAGGAGACACCTGCAGAGCAGTATTTGTTTTTATGGGTTTCAAAATGTAGGAGTGTACTTAAAACCATCCTAGACCTATGTTTTTTTCCCTTTTCTCCAAGCCAAGCATTTTGCCATTTATTGGCAAGGTATTAACTCCAATCACGGATAAAATTCTATGTATACAAGCTTGCAGCTGGCTTGTTTGTGGTGTGTTGGTGGGTAAAGGATGTTACCAAAATGAAACTCCCTAGAATAATGTTTAAGAAATTGCATTTTGTTTCAAATTATGCTAAATTACTGTGAGGATTTCAAGTTATCTGTATTGGGGCTAGGGAGATTTATTCACAGCAGAGCTGAGTTCTGTTGTACCGGAGTGTGTATGCCAGGACATGCCTCGAACATGTCAGGTACTATTAAATCCATTACCAGTCTACTGTTTCTTTTGGTGGAAACTAGCACAGCACATTTTCTGTGTCATAATGAAGCTTTATTTGGAGGCCTTACAGCTATGTTTGTGGGGTTTGGTGAGAAAATCTCTATCATTTTCTGATATGTTTGTGTGTGTGGTCCTTATTTTTCTAGTTGCTGCTCCTTTGTCTTGTGTGTTGCTTTCTGCCCTGAAGCAACTTGATTTCCTCAATCTTAGGTTTTTCTTTTCTTTCTGTGTTAGAATTGTAGAATAACATTGATTTTTATTTTTTTTTTAATTTAAAAAAAAAAAAAAAGGCGGCTTTGAACTTCACTTTAAAATTCAAATGCACTGGTCGGTACCAATGCTGCTGCCTCTGCATGACAAGCAGTAGTAAGTGGCCACGTGTAGCTGTACTTTGGGGAGGAGTTTTGCTGCAGTGGACTCTGCTGTCCTATTGCCTTCACTCAAATTAACTTGTAGGACAAGTGAGAACTAATCCATGATTCTCTTGCGCTGTGGACTGCCCTTCTGCCTTTTCCAATTCCCACTCAAAAGAGCATGGAAATAAAATTGACGTGTGCTATTACTGGATTTTATTCCAGTGTCCATTGACTTTTGCCCATCAATTATTTGTAAGCCAATTGCTGCTGTTTCAGTTCTGCTCAAGAGTAAAACGTTTCATTTCTGCTTTTTCTTTTAAACCAAAAAGGACATTTCCCACATCTAGACATCAGAGTATGCTAGTACATATTTTGAGAATATTTGCATAGTTACTTTCAATTACAGGGAATTGTTTCTGCAATTGAGAGCATCTTAAAAATTCGTCCTGTACTTCCTTAACAGCAGCTTTATGGTAATGTTTTATAAAGTAACTCTTAAGTTCTTGCATGATCACTGCACTCATAGGATTTAAGGTAGATCCTGCGAACAGAAACATTTGCCACCTCTGCAGATTTGCAAGCACTAATTTAGGATCTGGGCATACTTTCAGGTCTTTCCTGTGGCTTTTGAGCTTTTGCATGAATTTTCAGTTCTCTTATGAAGAGGTTTTTGCTTGACAGCCCATCGTCAGTTTTTCACTTCTTTTTCGTAAATTAACTAATTTTTTCCCCTTTAATTAGAGGACACAGTCAGTCTAGTATGTGCCTGTGTCTTCTTTACTTTATCTGTTTGTTTAGTTTTAAAGTTAGGTTTTTAAAAGGGATTATATCTTGTTCAGTTAGTTTTTGTGACTTGTCAGTTGCAATACTTGTTTTAAATGTTGATATGACAAGATCCATGCAGGAAGGAAAACTGAGGGGTTCTCCTGTAAAGTAAGGGCCATCGGATATGAAAAATATTAGCAATGTGACTTTATTCTTTTTTTTTTCTCTTGCATTTATAGCAGAGAGTTGTTGATTATCTCCTGCTTTAGAAAGTATCTTAAGAAAAAAGAACGACTATTATATTGACAAGAATTTCTCATCCTGTGTGTTGGAATGAGCAGATGTTAATCTATAGGTCTTTCTTTAAGTGTATATTCCACTTGGCTGGATCGGATGCCTTAGTTGGCATGGAGATGTTGGTACTGAGAACTGTCGCTGCAGCAAGGGAGCTTTGAACCTGGGTGCTTAATTTGTTCTGCCCAGTACTGCTTTTGTTCCCTCCTCCACCGGCTCCTTTATGGAACGAAGTCCACTAACAAGAAGTTACTTGGTATTCTTGCAGACAAACCTCAAAGTGACATCAGACCTCCTGTAGTACGGGGAAGGCTGCAGAATGCCCATGATGGATCTCACGTATCTGCAGAGAAGCAGCTGGAACTGAGACTTAGAGACTTTCTTTTGGACATTGAAGACAGGATCTACCAAGGAACATTGGGGGCTATTAAGGTATTTGTGAACTGCAGAATACTTAGGACCATGGTGGTGCCGTCGAGCCTGTAACTTAAATGAGAGCTCTTGCATGCGATGGGTTTTACCGAAAACATAATTAAATTAAGTGTAGACAGTAATTGGCACTAAAAGTTTGTGGCCTTTGATTCGTTAGAAACCTCAAACTTGTGTGTTTGCTTCAGGTTACAGACAGACAGTCTTGGAGAGCAGCCTTAGAACATGGGCGATATGAGTTTCTGAATGATGAAAACAAAGAAAATGGTATAATTAAAACTGTGAATGAAGAATCTGAAGAAATGGAAACTGATGATCAAGATAAGTTTATTGTGAAAGACAGGTAAGAGCTATGGTTTTAAATAATGGCTCTTCCCTGTGAGTTTTATAGCAGTGCTCTGTGTTTGGGGTTTTTTTAACCTTTAAATTGCTTTTACCCTCAACTTCTTTGGAATGGTATTTGTTAAGATTTGAATCGTAAAATGTGAGATTTTTGCATCGTTTTATATTTCCTATATGACACTTCTATTACCATATAAGACTGACAGCAATTTTTACAGCTACTATTGAGATATTACACTGCTCAAAGTGAACACTAGCTATCAAATAAGGAATACGTGAATTCATTTTAAAATCATTTAAAATGCAGAAAAAAATTAATCTGGCAATTTCTGTTTTGTTTTCCAGAAGAAAAAAACCAAAACCAAACAAACCCAACCACTTTGTGCAAAGAGTAGGAGTGTTTAAAAGGAAAAATGGTAATAGTAACAAATTACTGGTTGAACTGGCCAGTGTAGCTCTTCATGAGTCACATAAGAACCATCAGTGCAACAGGCCATGTTCTGGATTAACCTTTAGTGCTGCAGCAAACTGGAGATATAATCTTACAATTTTGTGAATTATGATCCTTCTGTAGAGCAACCTGCAACACAGTAAAAGAGAGGAAACCTCAAATCATATAGTGCTGCAACTGTAAAAGTGCTTTGTTGTGGGTTTTTTTTTTTGTTTTTTAAACAAATGTTTGAGACAGATGTGGGCTTCTACACTATATCAGTGTTTGTAAATTCAACTATAGAAACTGTGACAACTTACAATATTTAATTCTCAGAAATTACATACTTTTCAGAAATATCTACCTTAATTTACTTAATACATATCGAATTGTATGTCTTGATAGGATGTGAGTGTTGAAATATTGGAGGAACAAAGATTCTTGGAGGCCATCACTGTACTAACATACTGTTTCCTTAGGTATTCTCTGAGGTTTTCTGCAATTAGACTTTTATGAAAGCTGTATTTCTGGGTTGACTCTTGAATGCTGTGTTGGTTGAAGGAATTTAAAGTTCTTTAAGATTCTTCCCTTTTTATTTCAGTTTGATAAATTAGTATTTTAATATAAGACTGTCTTTCAGAACAGAGTTCTCTAGTTGCCTGCAAAATGGATAGGGTCATCCTTCTTTATATTAATGACACAATTTACAGACATTTGCTTCCTGAAAACCACAACGTAGAAATATTCCACTCTCTTAATTAAGAAGCTAAAATTTATGCTTCCAGTTACCTTGGGCACTTGCTCTATTGCCAAGTCTCAATTCAACTGCAGAAGCTTGTTGCTTCTTTTTTTTTTTTTTTTTCCTATTTGATACTGACTCTGTCAAAGTTTCTGAATATAGTCTGCTCTAATAAAGTCTTGCATATTAAAACAGAGACTATGGGATTCTGAAATCATGTGACAGATTGCTTTTGATGCTGGGCTTTTTATCCACCTCAGAGCGAGTGACATCTCATTAAGACCTTGGAGTTTGACTAGTGAAATGTAAATAACTATGCAGCTTTTTTTCTATTTGCTTTCAGGCTCTCAATGTGTGTGACTGCAAAATATAATGAACAGCTTTTAAGTGTGAAAAAAGAACAGGGACAACCAAAAGCATTGCTCATTCACCAGAATAAAGCAGAATCCAGACAGTCTTAATTAGTTATTTTTTTGTTTATAAACCCCAAGTAGAAATTGAATTTTATTTTCCTTAGTGTGAGTTGCTCTCCTATGCTATACTTATGTTTGTGGTTCAGGAAGATTAACCACACTTTGAAATGATTACTTAGTCTTTGGTCAAAGAAAGCTATTTTATTGGAAACCTACCCCCCTGCCTCTTTTTTTTCCTCACTTGACGACATAGTATTTGAGAAAAGTCCTCCAAGGATGAGAATGTATAAGTCAACAATTCAAGACTTATAACCAGAAAGTAATTTTAGAATGTTATTTAGTTTATTTCTTTTCAAAAATCTTACTAACTGTGAGGATATGTGTAGTTGAACTTCTGAAGATGGAAGCATTCTAAAAGGCTGTACCTCACCAGTGGAAAAGTTGTCACTGAAGAATAGTTGGGACAATACTCTTCACAGAAATCTCTCAGAAACTAGTTGATGGATGTTGCATCGAATCTTCTGGAAATCTTAATGGTTGCATTGAAATCTGCCATCCGCAGTTCTTGAATTTTAGATAACACTGTTACCTAAAGATGATTTACCTAGGTTAACTAGACTAATTAAGCAAACTTGAGAACTGGGATAGCTGATCACACCTGTGCAGAATCTGTTCATGTCCATAGTCCATGCGTACAAATGAAGTGAAAATAAAAATCTACTGTGGATACAGACCTGTACAGGTATCTATGGTGTTAAATTCAAAGTATGTTTAAAAAAGAAAAAGATAATTTAATACATTTCTATTCTAGACTTGTCGGGTTAAAAACTGAAGCTCCAAGTGCTGCATCAACAAGTACAAGTACTCCTCAGCCAGTTAATAATGTGGTCCACTACTTGGCATCTGCACTGCTTCAGATAGAACAAGGAATTGAGCGAAGGTTTCTTAAAGCACCTCTTGGTAAGCTTTCAGACTTGAAACTGTCTGTCTCTAGATTTGTGTAAGATTTTGTAGCAAACAAACAAAAGACACCAAACCTACCCCCCCACCCCAAGAAAAAAAACCAAACGCAAACCAAACAAAAAAACCCACCAAGACAACCCACCCCAAACAACCCACTTGCTTCTTTCCTAAGACCTGGATGGTTTAGAGGGATGTGTTGGGGAAAAGAACAACTAACCTATTCCTATGTACCATTGTAAAATTAAAAAACGTTAGATTGTCAGTTTACAAGATCATGAGGAAATATTAATGTTTTTCTTACTATTCTGCATGTCCTGAATTACACGCGTTAATTAAGTAACAGCATATTGTACTCTTAAATACATGTCTATTTAACTTGAATCATTTCAGTGGTCTTGTTCATGTGGCCCTACAATTGTACTGATGCATTGGGAGACAAATTGTACCCTTAGGCAGAAATGAGTGAGCTTTCTGGGGGAATGCTCTGTAATTCAGCATTACTGTTAAGGCCAGTGTATCATGCAACTACACCATGAGTTTCTTCTGTGTGTTTTTAGGTTGTAAAAATGTATGCTCCTTTATACTGTTTCTGTGAAAGCAATATAGGCCAGGTTTATCTGGATCACCTTGTTCAGCAATAAAAGAATATGTACAGTAAAATGTAGTAAAGATTTACATTGTGGACTTTCGGATCCTCAGGTTTTGCATTAATGCTGTAAAACTCAGAAATAAAAGGTTGCAAGAACAATCTAAACCAAAGCATCATCATAGCTTGACTTTAACATATATTCCTTCCTTGAATTCCTGTGACGAGCTCTAGGTGTGAGAGAGGGGATCCAAAGTGCATAAAGTCACTTTCTTTTCCAGTGATCCCTTAGGTCTGGATTTCTTAAGATCCTTCTGCAATTCAAAACTGGGGGTTCTGTCTTGGAGAAGTGTGTGAAGGTGGCTCATCTTCCCTGAGGTGGCTGTCTTGGCCAGGCTTCCCTTTGGGATGCTGCATCGAGGACGAGCTGCCCTGTGCTCGGCCATGCTGCTTTACATGCAGCATGGGTTACCTGCGCCGCATGTACCGGAGGTCCTCCAGAGCACCAACTGCTGCACGTCCTGTTAAACTGATACTCTCCTCTGATAATGACTGCATGCAAAATCCTTGGGCTCTGGCAGACTGTGCTGCAGAAGTTTGAGATGAAGATGCAGGTTTTGGTGTATTAACTGTGCCCTGTGGCACAGTTGACCTAAAAGTGTTTCTGCATCTCGGCTGCTCCCGCATGGAGTGTGGTGTCTGGATATCAGTTGCCACTGAAGATGTGTTTGAGCTAGATTTGTGCCAGAGGCTGACACACAGGCATGGGTTCCCTTCCACAAGCTTTCGTTATCAGTGTGATGACCTCTAGAAGGAGGAAATGAGGCAAATGACTAAGATGAAAGGGGAGAGCGCAGGAGGAGTTTAAACCGCAGCTGTTTAAAAGCTTTACTTGGCTGAGTCTTTGGTCAACTCAAGTATGTCTGCCCTTTCCAAGCCAGGCATGATACGGCTTATTTCCTGCTATACGACTACACTTACAACACGTGCATGGGACAGTTAACTGACAGTACACCGAGGGTCTGTCATATTTACTCCTCATGTGCAGGTTGTAAAGATGTTGTGCAGTATACGCCTACATTTCCAAACTCTCTCTGAGAGTATTTTGGCAACAGGATCTTGCTGACAGTGGTAAGTTTACCACAGTTTGCCCTTAAGGGGGAAAAACATGGCTTTTCGTAGGTTATGGCCATAAATCGGGTATCCTGAGCTAGAAGAAAGGACTAAAAGAAGAAAAGTGTCCCTGAAGTACTGGAGATAAAGTTTTTCAGCAATCCTTCTGTGTTGTTCCCCCCCCTCCAAGGTCCCAGCTCTGCCATAATCTAATGACGGTTCATGTTTTTGCCTGACCTGTTGAATGATGGTGGGGTTTCTTGTTTGTTTTTTAACTTGGGAAACCTGTTTTCCTTTAGATCACACAGTACTGTGACAAAGAGAGTATATAGGGAAAGCAATCTTATGTGATTTGCATGTCTTAAATCTGATATGTTTGTTTACCATACTGTGCCTGTGCATCTCTTCTGCTCTGAAAAATTGTACCGCTGTAAGATTACAGTAATGTATAGAATAACCTACATAGCTGAGGGAGAAGGAAGGATCCCAGGTCTCCTCTGCTCTGGCTTACTGCCCTAGCCATTAAGCGACAGTGTCAGATTCCCTCTTCCTTGCTTTACCTTTGGTGCCAAGCCTCTCATGTTTTCGGGTGCGTAATGGGCTGCTTTTAGCAAGAGGTGAGTCTGAATGAAGGCAAGATTTTATTTCTGTCACTAGAGAGCTCTTGGAGGAGCCATGGCTTTGAGTGGCTCTGTAGTAAAGAAAGCTTAAAACACACATCTATTCGCTGCTGAATTTTGTGACCCCTCGGCAGTTAGTTAGACGAAAGGTGCTCTGACTTGAACTTCTTGACATGACCAGAAGGCGCAATTGCAAAGCGTCAAAGAAAACCTGTGTGTTTGAGAGGCATCTGGCAAACTTCGGCACTTTAGAAGTCAAGCAGCAGTTCTGGATGCAAGCCCTTTCTGCATATAGCTCTTCAGTGTTTCAGACCTTTTAAAAGAAACAAGAGTGTAAAATTTGCATAATCTTACATTCAGCTTAAGCTCCCCAGTTGGAAACAATATCTTTGCGTGCTACCACAGCAAGTTCTGTTTCTTAGTTTGCAACTTACATACATGTAACAGGCAAAGAAAAGTTCTCTACTGAGCTTGACAAGGAGGTGCTAGTAGTGTTACTAAACCTTTTATTAAAAAGTGGACATTGCTGCTTGCTCGGGGACTGAACTTGTGCTCAGAGCTGGGACGTCTTCTTCCATCGACCCCTCTAGGAAGTGGCCAACAGTACTCTGAAGGTACTTTAGCTTTTAGTTTGCAACCACTGGGTTTTGGTTGGTGGGATTCTTGTTTTTGTTTGTTAGTTCTTACATAGATCACTGTGTCTGTACACTCATTTTTTTCTGACAGGAGTTTTTTTTATAGTTGTTCCAACTATTTAATGGAACCATCCCCTAGACAAAATGCCTGCATATCTGTTTCCAGTGTTACATCTTACAAACCCTGCTTGTTAGGCTGATATAATTATCACTGAAGTAAAAGCATTGGAAGTGAAGCAAGTGCTAGGAGTTCTGTTCTGGTAGCAGTACAGGGCAATGCTTTTGGTAAAAAGAATACCCCTGCATTTCTGCTTTAAACCAAACTGGACGTGCTTTGTCTTTGTCATTATTTCAGTTGTTGCCTTCATGGCAGAGTTCCCCCCCACCCCCACCCTTCACTGAGCTCTGTTCCTATTAAGGAATGGACCCATACTTAACAATTTTCAGTTTTCGCTCTCTTTACAGCTTCTAGTGCTAAAGACAGCACAGTGAAATTCACTGCAGTCACTGGCAAGTTTATCCCGGTGGCCTCCAGGGTGCAGAGCAGACAAAGGGACCCAGCACAGCAATGAAAGGACCAGCTGCTCCTCTCTGCTGTTTTTGTTCTGGGGCTCTATCAGGCTGCCAAGAGCCTCGCTGGTGATTCTGATAAGTTTAGAGTTGAGGTGCATACCAAATATTCAAGTGGAAGAGCAAGGAGAGGCTGACACAGAAGATAGCAGTGCAAAAGGAGATCTAGAAACCCCAGAAACAGCACCCTCTGCCTTGCAGAGCTGCTAGATGGCCACTTATCTTCTGTTGTCTGGCGATGAAATGTAACATGAGTTGAATTGTATGCGTTTCTTAATTATGAATTGTCTTTTAGAAATCCTTTTGTTACACATTACCAATGAAAATTTGGTTTCTTACTTCAGTCCAGCGCAAGGTACTGTCTGCAGAATCACAAAAAGGGGAGTGCAACTTGCAGTACATGTTTTTCCTGCAAAAATTATGAGTTAAGATGTAAAAAGCTTTTTTTTTAATAGCTGTTTGAGGGGAAACTCTGAAGTGCTACTTCTCAGATAAAATATATCTGAGGGGGACGAAATACAAGCCATTTTTATTGTGGATTTTGCTGCTTTTCCTTACATCTCAAAATACTTTGCAGTGAAGTATGTCTCATCGTTCCTATTACGTAGAAGTGGAAATTGAGGTATAAAACGATGAAGTGATTTGGTTGCCCTGGAGTTCCGTGAGGCAGCCACAAAAAAAAAAAAAAACAAACCCTGCCTGCTGCAGTAGTACAGGACTTCAGTCATTAAGCATCCTTCAGATTTCCATACGAAAGGTTGGATTCTAATTCATGGAAGCACCTTTGTGACTGATGCAGGGAACCATTTACCTCCTTTTTAACTTGTGCCATGTACTTATGGTACAAAAAACCAAAAAAATACGGCTTTTTTGCTTGTCTTTTGTTCCATTCCTTTCTTTCTAGATTTGATTATTTTTGTTTCCTCTATTCCCAAAGTTGTTTTCTTTTCTTCTTATAATTGTCCTCCTTACAATAGCGTCAGACATCTTCCAGCAGTGAACTGGGATAGGATTAGCATATATGCATGCTTTTTTCTCCTGCTTTCATTACTTCCCTGGGGAGTTTCGTGAGCAGAGGCAGTGAAGGTGGAACTGGTCTTTTTTTTTCTTTTTTTTTTTTTTTCTGATGAAGAATTTCTGTTTACTCTTCAGAGAAAGCAGTCAAAGAAGATACTTTGCATTTGAAGCAAACGACATTTAACTATGGCTCGCTCTTAAACCAGGACAGACTCTTACTTCCTGGGAGAGTAATTTTGTCATTTTAATACTCAAGAACACTCCTGCACAAAAATATCATAAGTGTGTCGTTTCACATGGACAGACGAGCTAATTCTCTTGGTCCTTGAAGACTGTGCCCATAAACTGGCTATATTTTTGCAATGTTAGGAGGTTTGTGGTAGCATAGACCAGGCAAGTCATTTGCTGACAGAGAAAGCTGTTCCTATAGGCATTTGTACCGGAGATAGACAGAAAGGTAACGGAGGGTAGAGTAGGTTTCAGAGCTTTCAGTTTAAGCCTCCTGTTTGTAGTGGGAGTCCACGTAAATCCTGGGATGTGCAACTCCTCCATGCACATGATTCTCTTGCACTTGCCTGCCTACCTTTTTCCACGTGCACGTGTTGGGAACCACTGTTCTGGTTACATTTTTAAACTACACAAGTATGGATTATAAAAATTAATTAAAAAATAATCCGCCATGCTTCAAAAAGGCATTTGAAATAACTTTATGAATTTAATGTTAGGTAATGCAGAAGATGATAAAAGGAACCACTGGGGGGCTAAAAAGAGGAAGAGAGTGGAAGACAAGACTAGTCAGAGAGATGGTAAATTTTAAATGTTACTTGTATTGCTAAGAATTAGAAAGAAGAATTTATCAAGTTTTCTTTTTTTTTTTTTAACAATTTTGTAGCCAGTTCCTTACATTAAGGCATTTATGGTATTGAAGCCAAAGGTTTAAACATGGGTAGCAAAATAAATACAGCTCAAAGATTTAAGGGGGGGTGGGGGGTTTTTTTTATATATATATATAATTTTTTTTTAAGTTTTCCACAACCAGAAATAAAGAACTGCCTTTCCTTTTTATCACTTTGGGATAGAAATCTGCATGTTCACATAATCCTTTCCCCCTTCCCCCCCTTCCTTTTAATGCCCCTGGTTTTTTGGTGGGGGTTTTGGGGTTATTTTTTGGTTTTGTTTTTTGTTGTTTTTTTTTTTTTAAATAAAACAACTTCGTAGCATTGTGCAACTGCATATCCTTTCTAGAAATAATAAAATGGAAAACCCTTCCCTGAACTCAATTAGCTATTGATAGATGAGTGCATAGATCTGTCAAACAACTTCATTTGCATTGTAGCAAGGCTTGGAGGGCTTAGCTGACAGAGGGGTATCCCACTGCGCAATGTAGAGCTGCTCAGACACAAAGGGAGAGGCCGTTTCTCTCTCTCCAGGTTAACAATATAAATGAGAAAGATGATGGATGGAAGAAAAAAGTGTTATTCTCATTTTACAAATTGGGAACTGAAACAGTGGGTGTAATTTGGCATGTTTCTTTTAGCAGTAGGACGTGCTGAAGCAGGTCGTGGTCAGTAATTTCTATCTCTATATTACCACTGCAGTTTTGCAGTGCAAATATTTGTCGTGTTGTGTGATGAACTATATTGGTGAACCAATGCAGGCTAAAAATAACCACCAAAAAAAGTAATAATGCTCAAGCTGCCATTGTCAGCAAAAGAAATGCTTGCCAAACACTATATACGCTCAAGATAAAGTGTCTTTGCCAGACTTATAGTAGAAATCGGCAGTGGAACTGAAGGAGGTCTCACATTCGAGTCTAGTGTCCTGACAAAGCGGTTTTAATTTTCTTCTTACGGAATTTTTAAAAATCCATTGAGAGATATACTGCAGTGCTGTGAAAAGGACCTTGTCCATTAGCCTTAGTAAGACTGAACTTGAGCTAAGAAACCTAAGGATGAAGTAATACGAAATTTTAGGAAGTCCTGATTTGTATTTGCAGTTCAGGACTGGCTATATCTTATTTATGAAGCTGTGTTGCCTGTTTATCCTCTGCCTTTGCCCATCACTTCTCTTGTGCTGCTTGCTGCTAATGCAAATGTATGCAAGATTAGGCAAATCCTGGCAGCCAGTTGATGAGAAGGTAGAAGAGCCTTGCTGGGAGAGCAATTAGTCTCATTTTTGTTCTTACATTGTATTTGTTATTAGATATTTTCTCTTCCTGTTCCTGAGGAAAAATCATTTGGCAGACAGGTGGATTGTAGGCCAGTCCTGTGACCAGTGCAGCAGGCGAGGTGGTGTTTTATACTGGAGTGCATCATTAATCAGCTAGAGATCACACAGTAATAACTGGACTATCACTTTTAGAAGGAAAATCTGTGGACATTTATACAATCACAAGTACTGCTATATTGTCTCTTCCTCTCCTTAAAACTTCTTGCTTTAAAATGCAAGAAATCGCTTTCAACATTCATAAAGAAATTCCCTTTCTGCTCAGCAGCAGCAGTGCAGGGTGTAATTTATACCTTCTTGTTTCTGTACCTCCTCAGACAGCCCATTTGCTTCTGTAATTCCCAGCTGCTCGTTCCTGTTCAGTACTGCCCCCCTCACTGTTCTGCGCCTGTATTTGTGTGGCTGCTTCAGTGGCCTGGATTGCAAACCAAAGCTATTTGAAAATACAATATAATTTCTCACCCTGCCCCCCTACCCCCCTTTATTTCTAACTTAATTAGGATCCCAGGTCTTACTTGGTTTGCCACTAGGTGTGTACCACAGATTCGCATGTTCTACCCTGCTTACGAAAGATCAAGAAAACAGTTCTGTTTCAACCAGACCAGTCACCCAGTTTGGTTATCCACGCAGATGTGCAGGTTCTTGTGAAGGCGGAGTGCAGGGCAGGGATAAATGCACTGAGGCGTGGGGAGAGCGCTGAAGGATTGTCTGCCAGTTTATGCCAGGGCAGGGGCAAATGTAGGTGAGAAGAGCCCTTTAAGCTGTGGTTTTGTGGTGGTTTTTTTGTGTTTTTTTTTTTTTTTTGCCAGTGAAGGTTCTGTTTAATGCCAGGTACTTTCTTTAAATGTAAATATTTTGGGATTTCAAAAGGTACATACAAGGGAGAGTAAATTGGGAGTGTGATTTTTTTTTATTATTTTTTTTTTTTTTAATCTTAAGTAATCTTCATTTATACTCTACAAATTGAAGCAAATTGTTAGGTTTCCAGGTTGACGTCTGAGTGAGACTTTTACGTCTTACTAATGTCCTACGTATGTGCAAGTTCTAAGTTGAATTGGTATTGAAGAGTAAAATCTTACAGCTTCAGTGGTGTGGAAACTAAGGAGAAAATATTCAAGTATTGAAGTGATAAGACAAAGGTTATAATATCCCAGTTTACTACTGCTATCTGCTTGAAAGTCAGAGCCTTATCTTATAGTCTAGAATAACCTGGATGTTTGAAAAAGAAGTTTGATCATTCTGCTTTTTCTTTTTTTTTTTTTTTTTTAATCCCCTTCTTTAACGGAAGATGCCAGTGATGGTGGACGATCCTATAAAACAGTTTTGGATCGCTGGAGAGAGTCACTTCTTTCTTCTACCAGCTTGTCCCAAGTCTTCCTTCATCTCTCTACGTTGGATCGAAGTGTCATCTGGTCAAAGTCCATCCTCAATGCTCGCTGTAAAGTGTGTCGAAAGAAAGGCGATGCAGAAAGCATGGTGCTGTGTGATGGCTGCGATCGAGGCTATCATACTTACTGTATCAGGCCCAAGCTGAAGGTATCTGAGGAAAAAGAAGTACTTCCTTTTCATACAAAGCTTGAGTAGTTCTTACGACGTCGTTGCATATTACTAATGCTTTTTTTTTTTTTTTTTTCTTCGTTCTGTTGCTAGGTCATTCCTGAAGGAGACTGGTTTTGTCCAGAGTGCCGACCAAAACAGCGCTCTAGACGCCTCTCCTCCAGACAGAGACCTTCTGTGGAAAGTGATGAAGAGACTGCTGAACAACTAGGAGAGGGGGAAGAAGAGGCAAACTATGATGAAATGGGACAAAGTGAGGAAGAACATTATGAAGAAGAGCAAGATGAGGAGGATGAATCTCAGGAAGAAGAAGAGATGAGGTAAATAGACATACATTAAAGTGATTTCCTACTGAAGTGTTGTCTTGATTATTAGATGGAGCAATTGTTCACATAAGCACGTCTTGAAAATCCAGTCTAAAAAAGATGTTTATTTAAAAAAAAAACTTTTTTTTTATTTAAAAAAATTTTTATTTATTTAAAAAAAAAAACTTTTTTTATTTTAAAAAAAAAAAAAGCTTGTTATGAATTTCACATTTGCTGATGGGTTTAATACTAACAAAAGTTAGGTCTACTGGACTTAAACTCACTTTTCAAGATGAAAATTCCAGCCTTGGATGTGTGGGTGAGAGTTGGTCATCAGAGCTGCAGTTCTGTACAACTACTGTTTGAATAAAAAGCAGAGAGTTTCAAAGAGTAACGATTTTCTGGAGAAAATCTGGCCTTGTTTTTGTCCAGTTTTGAATTTTGAGGGACTAGATGCGTACAGTAAGTATTGGAACATTAGGGAAGATAAGGTCATCTGTTGGAGGCTATGTGACATTAGGAGGACTTGAGGACTTCTGCAGTAGTTTTATTTTAAAACAAACAAACAAAAAAAACCAAACAACCAAACACTCCAGCACCACCCCCACCCCCCAAATTAAACAAACAAAAAACCCCCAAATTACTAAGTAATCCAATGTGATAATTTCCGTAAAGTGACAGATTTGATACACGTGCCGGGAGCATAAAAGTTGAAGGAAACTTTCCTGATCTCGGAGTATTTTTTGTCTTTTTCGTACAGTCTCGAATTGACCGAAGCAAGATTATCTTCACCTCTGATAGTCGGGATTCAATAGTTGGACAGAACTTGATCTCCTTAGGGAGTAAACTTGTTTCTGGGATCTTCCTTCTCTTCCGTAGTGGATCGAGAGTCTTGAGTATTAGTTATAAACCCAGGCTAGAGCATAACTTTTATACTTAGTGTTTTAGAACTGTAGTTTATTTATGCAGCTGATAATATTGTTCAAAAATCCTAGTAGTTACAGTTGCTGTGAGAAATAAGTGCCTTAAAAGAAATTGATAGGTGGTGCTCCAGTTAATGCATTCACCTTGCACAAGCTGCAAGGGTGATCAGAATTCTGAGCATTTCTCTAAACTACGTGCTCCTTGTAATATTTAATTAATAGACTTCAGAGCAGTATTTATGGTAATTGGATGACTGCATCAGCTTGAAAGCCAGCTGCTTATCAGTCCAACCTTGAATGTTTGGGTTTTTAAATGCTGAATTAGAAAACTGAGGGAAAAGAAAGTAATGGAATTTTGGGATAAATAAACAGAATTGTTCACTTCTTGTAGCCCATCAAAGCAAGGAAGACCCCAGGTCAAGTTTCCATTAAAAATGAGAGCAGCCAAACTCAACAACCCATTCTCAAGTCGGAACAGCCAGCGTCAGGCAAGATACGCTTCTCGGAGTCAGCAAAACACACCTAAGCAAATGGAATCTTCATCTAAAATTACCGGGTTAAGAAAGGTAAAATCAGCCCCTCCATCAGAGACAAAGCCTTCTTTAAGACTTAATAGCCGGACCACTCGTCAGAGCCAAAGTTCATTACAAGCAGATGTATTCGTGGAATTACTTGGTCCTCGAAGAAGACGAAGAGGAAGAAAGAGTGCTGATAACTCACTGGAAAACAGCCCTTCCAATTCTCTCGGATTTAGAATTGTTGATACCACAGACTCGAACGAACGGCTTAGGAAGTATCCAGTTTCTGCTTCAAAGCTTTCTCTTCCTGTTACTGAACCCAAGAGAAGAGGCAGGAAACGACAATCCACAGGTTAGAGAAATGTGTTTGTCCAGAATAAAGACCACATTCTGTTCCCTGCTAAAATATTTGTGTGGTAGAGCAACGAGACTAGAAGTGGTGGTTGAAAGCATTTTTACAACTTCCAACAAGACAGTTCCCTTTTTGCAGTGACAGAAGTGAACCTTAAAAAAAAAAAAATAATTCAGTCATCTAAAGAACAAATACCTTCTTTGCCAAGGACACTTATCATATCCATATTTGAAAGGTCATATTTGCATACAATATGGAGTAATGGCTAATAAGTGGATAGAAAATGTGAAAGAGATTTATGCCTTAACCCATGCAAATGTTTACTTAATAGCGCTTATGGTTTTGTTTTATTAAAGAGTTAAACAGTGAAGAACACAGAGGTAGACAAGGGAGTGAAATTAGGAATATATACGCACAACAGAAACTGCTACCAGGAGAAAAATCTCATCTATCTGGCTATAAGGGCTAACAGTGTCCTTCCTTGCTTGTT
Organism: Charadrius vociferus; assembly: GCF_000708025.1. Classification (NCBI taxonomy): domain Eukaryota; kingdom Metazoa; phylum Chordata; class Aves; order Charadriiformes; family Charadriidae; genus Charadrius; species Charadrius vociferus. Next base: position 6,939,261 of record NW_009648876.1, on the reverse strand, counting down.
AAGCTAATACCAAGTATTGGATAGCAAGGAAATACTGGGAAAGCTACAATAACCTTTTAAAAACAAAAAGGACCTAGTGTGAGACTGAAGTGTGTAAAAGAGCTTACACTCCAGTGTGGCAGTCTTGTATTCTGCACCTTTTCTGTCCCCCACCATTGGGAGTTTCTGGGCTTATCCTCTAACCACCCTGCTGACTACTCTTGAAAGCAGATAAAACCACTCTGAATAGAGGTTTTGTGGAAGTAAAAGTTATGAGCAGGCGGCTTATTCTGTTTTTCTCTAATAGGGCTTTTCTTTAAGTGTTTAACAAATTGTTTTAAAATTGAAATCAGTGAAAAAATCCTTTCCAAAATTAATGCAATGAAGGAGAATGGAGGAACCCAGCTAAGTCCTGGTACTCAGCATTTTGTACAGCAAGGGAGACGTGTAGTGGTTAATAACAAGGCTATAGTATAGCTAATACCTGAAGCCAAACTACATGAGTTGTTCCCTGAAACTACAGTTTTAGTACCCAAGAATAATGGTGTTCCACTTTTTTCTTCTTTTTTTTTTTTAAATATTTTACTTGTCAGGGTTTTATTTTCATTTGGTGAGGTGTTGTTTGTTTGGTTGTTTTTTTTTCCAGAATCATCTCCTCAAACCTCACTGAACAGGAGAAGTTCAGGACGTCAAGGGGGAGTCCATGAACTCTCAGCTTTTGAACAACTCGTAGTGGAACTGGTGCGACACGATGACAGCTGGCCTTTCATGAAACTGGTTTCCAAAATCCAGGTAACTGATAGAACTGTAGTGGGAATGATAATGGTTGAGAATCCTGTTTGCTGCCAGTAAAACTTGGGATTTTATAGCATCCCCAAACAGGGGGATACAGCTAAGCAGTGGGATTCAGAACTCTCGCATTTCAACTCAAATATTTGGTGCCAGAAATAACTTTTTCAATTGACATGTTATTGGGAAAATTTTAAATATGCTTGCCATCAAGCGTTTAAAAATGTGAAATGCTTTGATTTGGAGAAAAAAAAAATCCAACTAGAGCACTGGGCTGCTAAAGGTAAGCTCATGGTTATTAATTAATTAGTTGAATTACCTTTGCATAAATTGAAGGTTATTTTGAGAACAGACCTGCAATAAAATAACAAGGTAGGAACAACTTCACTCTGATGTTAACTATAATGCGGTAAAAAGGTTCTTTCTTAACTTAGTTCAATTTCCCTCTTGTTTAGATTTTAAAACACTTGACGGTAAAGTAGGTATCCAAAGCAAGCACAGCTTTAGAGGTTTGTATTACAATAAAAGGTCCCGAAGCACGTCTGCTGCTCTGCAGGCTCCACTGGCTTGTTAGTTGTAAGGCACTGCTGGAACTGTCCTACCCTAACCGAGTGCCTGTCCTCTCCAAGCCCTCTGCACAGACATTCTTGTAGGATCTAGAGCTCAGTGTTCTAAGTGCTCTATTAAAATTAATAGTGATAGCTGTTAAGTGAAGACTTGAAATTCTAAGGAGTCACAGAGAGCTGGAAGGATTAAAGTTTGTGGACAAAAAGAATGATGTACAAATGTGAATGAAAGATGTAAGAGCAGAGGAGGAGGAGAGGAATTCTGAATGAAACGGAGACTACTGTCTGCATACTAGAGTACAGGAATTACACTGGAAAGTGCAAGAATCTGGTGAACGCAGGGAAGCTTCTTAAGGAGGGATGGAGAATTCAACTCAATTTGGATCCTGAAAAGAAACTGCTAGAATTCAGCGCAATCTGGTTTGCTTGAATCAATCACTAAGGGATAGTCTCTGTATAGTTCAGAAAGAAAAATCCATACCTGAGTGAGCCAAACTTTCTTCATCATGATAGAAATTTTGGTTTAAACTTTTTGCTGCCTTTAAGACAATGTGAAGAATACATTGAATGATCAGTGCACAGCAAGCCAGAAAGAGAAATTACCTTTCTTTTTTAGTACTTATGTAAGCACCACTCCTAAAGGGAAAGGAATGAAAAACGTGTCAATCTAATTCTGTTTCTCTACTAATTCTTTCTTTAGGTTCGTTTGCAGGTTGCATTTGATATGGTAAAGCTACAGGTTATAACCAAGAACTTGGTTTTAAAACATACATGATGATGCATGTGGGTATCTTTTCTTGAGGAAAAAAAAAAAAAAAAGGTCAAATTTGGATCAGATATCTTTTTCTTTCGCCCCCATGCCCTGCTTTGTGAGTGAGACACAGTCACCCAAAGCTTGGTGCTTACCTGGAATTCAAAATCTGTGATCCAGACAATCAGTGTCCTTCAAGGTTAGGCAATCCTTTGCCTAATCCTCCCTTACTTTTTTTATCACATAAACAGCCATTCAGAACCATGTTTGTCTCTGGTACTTGCATACTGTGTCCTGCTTGCTAGAAAAGGCTTCGCTATCTTCTCTTCAACACAACTAAGTGGAATCTCGGGATTTCACTTCTCTTGCAAGTGGAGTAAAAATGGTCATTACTCAGGATTAAGGAGCTTTTAATATTGTAATATGTCACAGGAAAATGAAAAGTTTTTTAAAATCTTGGAAATAATTCTTGCACTTGACAGATGGGAATAGCTGGAACACATAATGCTTATCTGCTTATGCAATTTTCATACAGTTGTTCACAGTGTACTTAGGATTACATTTATTCATTGAATTGCTGGCTCGTGTCTGTTGTGGTCTGATACTTTAATGATACAAAAATGGAAAAGCAGTACCTGAGAACTAATACTCAGTTCAGGAAATGGAGGTCGTTGCTTGGGACTCCTCTGTTTATTTAAAACCCAACCCAAAATCCTTTCTGCTAATGCAAGATTTGCTTAATTTTTTACACAGGTAGAATTTTAAGCTTTCATTTCTTTGTCTGTGAATCTTTTTTTTTTTTTTTTTTTAAAGGTACCGGACTACTATGATATCATCAAAAAACCTATTGCCTTAAATATAATCCGTGAAAAAGTGAATAAATGTGAATATAAGTTAGCATGTAAGTATTATTTATTGAAAGAAGTAATGAACCCTGGTCTCTCTTTAAAATAAATTCTTGTCCTGAAACAGAGCTGTGTCAGAGGATTAGAAAGCTGAAATAGTGTTTAGTTTGGGGGTTTGTGGTGGTTTTTGTTCTCTTTTTCTAAAAAGAGCATTTGCTAATATTTTATAGATAGGATTTGTTGAACGTAGTTCTTTTACTAACAAAATACATGATGTACAGATAGATAAGAAATAAGCAGCTGAGAAACTGCTGGTAATTTCTCAAGCCTTTGATGTCAGTGAGTGACACTGAAACATTTAGAAAATGTACTGTTGTTATGGCTTGACTTGTATTTGCTTTATTGATAATCAGAAATTTAAGAATGTTTACATGGCACTTCACTAATATAATGATAGAAACTTGACACATACGTAAAGACATTTTTGTGTTGCAACTCTGTGTAGGATCACTGTACTAATTCAGTGGTGTCATACTGCTTTATCATACTGCTCTGTGATGACTGGAGACACGCTAAATTAATTTATTTACGTTTTATTTACTAGCGGAATTCATTGAAGACATTGAGCTGATGTTTTCCAACTGCTTTGAATACAACCCTCGTAACACAAGCGAAGCAAAAGCTGGAACTAGACTTCAAGCTTTCTTCCACATTCAGGCTCAAAAGCTTGGACTTCCGATCACATCTGGTAATGTGGACCATGCCGCTCCTGTGGCAAAGAAGTCGCGAATCTAACCTCTGCCTTCCAAAGGATTTTTTGAGGGAATCTGTTATGTTCATTAAAATGAAATGTTAAATCACGCAGTCGTCATACCTGTATAAAGCAATAACAACTGTTTAACCACCTTGAAGTGTGGCCTGCACTATATTCTCAATGTAATATTAAGCACTCAGGAGAACGTAGGAAAGATTACCTTTGCTACAGTTTTATTCAGTGTCTAATAATTTTGATAGATGTACTGGGTACAGTACTGGTTTACAGAGGTTTTGTACATTTTTAATACATTCATGTGTCCAAATATCTTCCAGAAGTACTTTGTTTTTTCCTGCACCAAATGACCTTGTTTCATCCTCTAGATTTTGTAGGAGCTGTGGTATTGAGGGCTTTATCAACTCAAATAAAATCTTCTGCTGTAGCACAGTTGAAGAAACTGTGTATGTTTAAAACTTGTTTGAGCATATCTTCTCAACACTACACATGAATGAGTACAACTGCATATCTTTAAGTACTGTACCAGTGCTGGCTGGAGGTATTCAGTCTGAGTTTATAAGTAGATATTTATTTAGCATTCAAAGTAATTTGTGAATTTGTTTTGTATTTATAAAATTTGTACTTGGGGATTAAAAAAAAAAGGGGGGGGGGAGGGGAGAGAGTTCCATAACTTTTTAAATTCTTTTTTCTGGTCGTGGTTTGTTTTTTGGGTTTTTTTTTTTTTGTTTATTCCCCTCTAACTTGATGATCAATCAATAAATACCTTCCCGTGTCCCTGGCAGTTCTTCTAGCAATGAGTAAATTTACAGGACTGTACTATAAGTTTCTACGTACAACTTTGGAAGTGTACAAATAAAATGACACATTTTTCAAAGTATTTCGGGCTTCTGGCATTTCCTTTGAGTTATATTACTACACCATCTTCCCTGTTAACTTACTAGGACAAGTTGCTGGAGAGAACACAGCAGAATTTTGTTTCAACGTAAGTACTCCCAACCAGCATTTTGGGCAGCTGCAGCCAGTGTGATACCTGGTCTCCGAGTTATGCAAATGTGCATCAGTATTTAAGAACTATGTGTATAAGTTGTATGGTTCTTTAACTAGGAACTTTATTCTACCAGTGTAAAAACTCGTAGCTTTGTTTAGCTGACCAGCAGCTTCTTTTAAACTGTACTTACTATCCTTGATAGTTTTACTTCCAGTATTTATTAATGTAGATTTATTAAACTCTGTTTGAGTCAATAGCTTTAAAACCCTTTTAAAACTGGTTTTGCCCACCTGGAGTTATGCCATACTCTAAGAAAACAGCATGGAGCAGAACTTTGGGGGTAGGAGTGAAGAAGGTAGGAAAAACAAACACGAGGTTTGCTGCTGCAGCAACTTTTCTCTATGTTTGTGCTAGCTTCTGTTGTAGCATTAAGAGCTGTATATGCTACAGACCTGAACAGTTACTTGCTCTGTAGCTGTGGGTTTTCTTTGCTGCTGTAGTGCTTACCTTGCTGTAGAGGTGGCACGAATGGGCACTCCCTTGAACCTAGGGAACGGATGGCGATAGATAGGAGACGGTTTGAAGTGTTGGATTTTTGTGTTTTGTTGTGTTTGTAGGTTGGTTGTTTGGTTTTGTTGGGTTTTTTTAGTCTTAAGAATGAGAACAGTGTGGGATACTGTTTAGATATGTCTGTTAATACTTCAGTGTTTCTATGCAAGCTTTTCCTTCTTCAGAGCCGACACCTCTCTTCTGTCCAGATCAAAGATGCATTTCTTGCTCCCACCACAAAGAATGCTAGATACCATAAGGAATGTGAGCAGCAGAAGACTTCTTTGCGGGGTGTATGTTGTACTTGATATTCCTGCACCTGTCTCGTCCCCAGAGGATGTGAACATCCTGACTAGCAGGTTGCACGCACAGTTGTGCAAGTTCTTGTTCACATGAATATTCCCCATTGAATTAAATGTGAATACTTGCTGGTGGGTGGCAGCGTGAGCTGAACAAGTCCATCTGTGGCAGATGCAATTTAAATTGTTACTGTCCCTAACCTACTCCCAGCTGTTCATTCTTATTGCTCTTTCTCCAAGGTTATTTCCTTCAGTAGCTTCCCCTCAGCAACACAACTATAATTTTAAGTTTGGGTAGAGCAGGTGGGAACGGTTTAACCCAAATCTCTGCTTGTGATGGTGGTGTTTGCTCGTGCTATGAGTTAAGTTACCCATTTGTCAATAAGTTTGCAAGCTTGAGGCCTTAAACATGCTGAGGGGGAAAGTGCCCACTTCTCCTTTGAGCATCTGTACTTAAAATATTCATATATGCTGCGTGTGCAAGGCAGGTCTGGCTGTCCTTGGCTTTTCGTGGTGCTCACAGGGCATGAACCAAGCCCTCTATTCCAGGCAGCAGACTGCCCTGGTATTTTTCTTGCAGCTTGTTCAAACTTCAGCTATGCTTTTTTGAGTTACGTCAAGATGTCTTTTTATCGCTGTTTATTTCCCCTACCCATACCCCTTTGGAAAAGGGGGAATTGCTTCATATCTCCCCCCTCGTCTTAGGGGCTGAGACATTCATGTTCCTTGTCCATCTTTTCCCCCCAGACAAACCCATGTCTTCCTGCAAGCAGCCATCCCACATGCCATGGTAAGGGACGTGTTGTATCTGCAGGGGGCTCCAAGCCAAAGTTTGACGAAGGTGCAGGAATGGATAGGGTCAACGGCTTCACCTCAGATTCAGAGGCTCTGGCTAATCAGACTATACCAGACTCTGCAGGAAAACGGGCAGTAGGCTTCCTTCAGCTCCGAGTCCAGCGCCTGTCCTCCAAGCATGATTTTGACAAGATCCAGCAGTGAGAGTCTTTCCCTTCTTGGTACCTTTGATATATCTTAGCCCTGACAGGTACCCACAGACTGCTATACCAGCTCTTTTTCCTGCTGTGCAAATTCTGCCTCTCTTCCCTTCTCCCCCCCTTTCATTCATGACAGAGCTAAGATTTATTGAGTAACCAGCCACCCCAGGCAACTTCTTCTAATGCTTTTTGTACATAACTATTTCATAACTGTGGGGCTGGTTCCTTTGGAAGAATTTTCAGTGGTGCCTGGTGACAGGACAGGGGGCAGTGGGCACAAGCTGGAACACAGGAAATTCCATTTCAACATGAGGAAGAAACTCCTTTACTTTGAGGATGACGGAGCACTGGCACAGGCTGCCCAGAGAGGCTGTGGAGTCTTCTCCTCTGTAGATATTCAAAACCCGCCTGGATGCGTTCCTGTCCAACCTGCTCTAGGCGAACCTGCTTTGGCAGGGGGCATGGATGAGATGATCTCTGAAAGTGCCTTCCAACCCCCACCATTCTGTGAATTGGGCTCCAAACCAAAGTACTCTCTCTTGCAGGAAATCTCAGCGTTTCCTCAAAGCCAACTTGCTCTGCTCCTGGCCACCGCAGAGCGTCAAACATGCAGAATACAAATCTCTACAGTGGCTGCTGTTATTGGAAGCTGCCCTTCCTACCCAAGCTGAGCCAGCTCAGAAGGGAAGGCCTGTTCTCGGAAATGCTGGATGGAGCCTTGTGTGGTGGCTGCGGTCAAACCGATACTGGCTGTTCACGCTTAGGTGTCAGCTAGCAGCTCCAACGTAGCAAACTTGTGCCAGGTCCCTTCACCTGTATTAGGAGGCAGGTGATCACCTCGGCTGGTCTATCCGGTGTTGGATTCACCTGCTGGAAGTTTAAATCCTGGGAACCTCTAATGATGCTGGAAAGCTTGAGCAGACCACGTGACAGATGTGAGCCAGCGGTCTTCATCGTGAAGGCTTTGGGCTGGGGCCACCTCCTCCGTACCCAGTGTTGGATGGCTCTCGTGTGGGGGGTGAAGTTTTAAGGATCATAAGAGAGAGCACATAAATGTTATTATTAATAGTAAAGGAAGATGACCTTGGCATAATCTTAGCAAATGTGGGCATTAGAAACCAGTAAGGAGCAGCCAAAAAAACAGCCTCAACTTATGTGTGTAACTACAGGGGTGCAGAGATTGCTGGACCCTGAACAGCCCAACGTGCTGCATCACCAGCTGCCATCTGCCCCCCCAACCCACCACCTCTGAACCCAGCACAGTCCAGCAGTGGAGATTCTGCTACAGATGTGTGCAGGGAGCAGACCCCTGGGGACACCAGGCCACGCCAGAGTCCTGCCCAACATCATGTTGCTGCTGGACTGGTAATCTAGTACTGTAGGATTTAGGAGATTACACATGTGGTTTACGGTTTTTGAATCATTGATGTAACCACTGAATTAACCCTTGCCCTGCAACAATGTTGTATCGTCTAAGTTTATCTGTTTATATTCAAATAAACAATATCTAACGCTGGTCACGTTGTCTAGTGTGGATCACCGTCATAACTGATTGCAACAATTTCAGCTAACACTTCTTGAGGCTACCAAGGACTGTTTCTGCCATGCAAGGGCCTTCTCACTCTAAAAAAAAATTGCCAGCGTCCAGATGACTGCAAGTCGCTTTCTGTGCAGCATCTGGCTCGGTTGCTGTCGCTCCAGGAGCGCTCTCCCCTCACTGCTAAACTGCCGCCTTCATCTTCATGGCAGGGACTTCTTGGGCCGGTTCCGCAGAGGGGCTCCTTGTGCTTTCCCCAGCTCGCTCTAAGGAGGTTTTCTGAGATTTCTCAGCCTGCTCCCATCAGGCCAACTGATGTCTTCTCCTCCCCCACCCCCCATCAGCAACCTACTTCCCTTAATTTGGTGCTTCTTCAAACAGCACTTTATTAAAACTTTGCCCTTAAGTGCTCGATGGTGTGTGTGCCCAGTACCAGGCTTGCCTAACAACCCCTATTAGATCCGCCAGTTACCACTGATAAGTTTCCCATTTCGGGGCACTCAGGTTTGAAGATTTTGGATTAAGTCCGATGCAAAATGGCTTGTGCTGCAAATCGAAAGAATTATAAAGACGGATAAGTAAAGCCATCGCCTCGTTTCCCACCTGTTCCCTAATAGGGATGCTGAAGTAGCGCCATCCCTAAAACGTGCCTGTGTATTTGTGGGTGTATGTGTGTATACTTGTGCAAAGTTCAGTATTTTTAACTGCTGTAAGCCCTCGACTATTAAAATAATGGTTATCATTCCTGAATGTTGTACTTCTTTGTCTTTGAAAGGTACATCTCCAGTACCAGTGAAAGTGCTGGTAGAACTGTGGTTTACTGAGACCATGAGAGATGCTGGGAGCAAAGCGCAGCTTCCCCCCACCTCCCCCTGCTCCCAGCAGCATCCACGAGTCTGAGCTTCAGTGACAAAGTGCTGCTGGGTCTGCGTTTAAACTTGGGTTTATCTTTTAAGTAATCAAAAAAATCTGATCTGCTGGTGGTGAAACACTCCACCCTCGGCCACGCACCCGGAGCTGCGTTCTGGCAAACAGATACTTGTCCAAACCAATGCTTTTTAATATTCGGAGCACATTAAAATGCAAGACATCAACACGAACTACACCTGACACTTTCAGTGGCAGAAGACCACAGGCTGCGTATGTTTCCCAAAAGCACACTGATGCCAACTTTGGGTTTGTTTCTCTACCATAATATATCAATTTCCTGGGTTTGCAGTGCTTCTGTTCTGGAAAATAGCTGGAACTGATTTTAAATTATTTTTTTTTTTTAGGTGCAACTCCATCTTTAAGATTTTTTAGGTATGAAAGAAGAAGTACCAAAAAAAAGAAAAAAGTTTTCTGGCCCTTCAAACACAGAAGCATATCAGTCGTCGCCTTGGGAGAGGCTCTGGGTATCGCCGGAGGCTGGCCGGGGTCGGAGGCGTTTGGCCCCATGCGAGAGTCCTTCACCCTTTGCCAGGAGGGGGAGAAGGCAGCGAGCACCAGCGCTCTGCCTGCGCCCTCCCCGCGGCTCCCAGAGCATATCCAGCTGTTCAGGTCACTCGCTTTTGATGATAGAAATGTTTGATTGGGCCAAGTTTCCTACGAGGATGTTACATGACAGCATACTCTCCAAAGCGCTGGCTGCTGCCCACGGAAGATCAGCTTTCACTTATTCTTCTCTACAGTCCTTTGCCCACCCTTTCTTAGACTTGTTTCAAAGAACCACGAAAAGAAAGGGTCTTTATTCTAGTAACGGAGTGACACTGTGCCAGCATCGTGTCGCACCGCGGAGTTACTCTGGCGCTGTGTACAGCCTCATTTAATAGCACTGCGCGGAGGAACTGAAAACGGCACGCTTGAACGGCAACATCCCTCCTAACAAAGCCATCCCGTAGAGGATATTCCTGCTCTGCTAGGGTAATACGCAGTCCGACTTGAGTTCTGTCAATTTGCTATTCTTAGTTTACCAATTTACTCAGGCTTTATATAGCTATTTCCTAGATTAACAGTCCTATAAGAACACATATAATACTCTATGTGCTTTCCCATTTTTCTTCTCCAGGCGCCTCACATTTGTTTGGAGAGGGAAGGACTCTGACGAGACGGGCTGTGCTGAGGCTTGGCTGCCGCGAATCACGCATTTGAAACGGCAGAAATGTAAGCCAGGATGCCAAAACCTTTGGGGTTTGGGTGGCAGCTCCGCATTTGATTCTGGGCGGCGCAGGGATTTGCCTGTGGGATCAGGGCTTCATAGCTGCCTTTCGTGAGAATTCCTGTGCAGATCCCACCGTCGGAGTCACATGCTGGGCTCTGCAGTGCTGGCACCACCCGAGAGCGCCGCTGTCGCCGGAGGACACTTTCGCACTGACCAACAGGTCCCGCGATCCAGCAACGGTTATAAATATTCCTGTGCCCCAGTCACCCTAAAGCCCATCCTCAACCACCAGAAAGTGATCTCAACTCATGTATTTAGCGTGTTAGGCTTAGCTAATGTTTTATTTTTAGATTGCTATCTGAAAAAGAAAAACTTAGCGGTTTTAAAAGGCAAGATCAACTTTTTAAGCAACATACTTTGTGAAGGGGACTTTGCAATGCTTGAGTATAGAATCATAGAATGGTTTACGTTGGAAGGGACCTTGAAGACCGTCGAGCTCCAACCCCCCTGCCATGGGCAGGGACACCTCCCGCTAGACCAGGTTGCTCAAAGCCCCAACCAGCCTGGCCTTGAACACCTCCAGGGATGGGGCCTCCACAACTTCCCTGGGCAAGGTTTAGTCTGTACATCTTTTGTTTCTACAGTTGTCCATCTCTGCTTCTAAGAGTTTTCTTAGAACCAGTCAGTCCTTGGGTTGAACCTGCATCAAACGGAATTTCCTTCCATTCAGATGCAATGCTGCAAACTGAGTCCTAGGTCTGTCTGGAGCAATTTTAATAGTATCAAAACTTCAGAACTAAAAGTGTCTGTCCTCCTTTTTGTCTGGCCTTTGCAACTTCCAATCTAAACAGGCCATGTGAATTAATCTCCCCTGTCTTGGCACTTTTGTAATGGCTTTCTCCATGTCCTGGAGAGGATTTGATCATTTCCTGGTGATTATTTTTTGTATTGCAAAGATGTCTCCTTACTTCAGACTTACAATGTCATAGAAGGGCTGATCATGATTAGAAACAGTCCATTTTCCAAGGACCTTATTCCAACGTGATGACATAACCCCAGTAGGAGGGGAAGCACGGAGCGATGAAGGTTAGTAGCAGAATCAGGCCAAGGCTGCAAGACTTGGGATTAGTGCCCAAAATCTGCGTGCAATGTGTGTACAGGGCTGCTTTGCACTTGTCCAGCACAGGAAAACAAGGATTCTTTGTCCCACCAGGAATCCTGGCTGTCTCAGGGGGCCCATTTTGGGGGGCTCTTCTGCAAGGAAGAGTGTAACAAAGTTGAATCATTATATTCCTTACGTGCCAGCCAGCCCCAGTGTCTTGAAGGTCTGCATGCATCTATCCAGAAGGGAAAGATCTTTCTGAATTCATTGCCACCTTTTCCTGGAGGTGTACCAGTTCAAATTGTGTCATCTGCTGAGACGTCTGACCGCATCCTGACTTTTGGCAGTCGTCCTCCTGTGAGCCAGGCTGAAGCCATTCAAGAAATTGCCCCTTCCAGCTGTCCTGGTCCTCTGCTGAGAGATGTCGCTGCTCTGTGGCTGAACAGAAACCTAAACAAGATGAAACCTCAGCACCACATCTACCTGTCTTAAATACCTCCAGGGATGGTGATTCCACCACTTCCCTGGGCAGCCTGTTCCAATGTTTGACAACCCTTTCGGTGAAGAAATTTTTCCTAATATCCAATCTAAACCTCTCTGGGTGCAACTTGAGGCCATTTCCTCTTGTCTTAGCGCTTGCGACTTGGTAAGAGAGCAACCCCCACCTCGCTACAACCTCCTTTCAGGCAGTTGTAGAGACCGAGAAGGTCTCCCCTCAGCCCTCTTTTCTCCAGGCTAAACAGCCCCAGTTCCCTCACCTGCTCTTCATAGCACTTGTGCTGTAGACCCCTCACCAGCTTTGTTGCCCTTCTTTGGACACGGTCCAGCACTTCAATGTATTTCTTGTAGTGAGGGGCCCAAAACTGAACACAGGATTCGAGATGCAATCTCACCAGTGCTGAGTACGGGGGGGATAATCACTTCCCTAGTCCTGATGGCCACACTATTCTCGATTCAAGCCAGGATGCTGTTGGCCTTCTTGGCCACCTGGGCACACTGCTGGCTCATATTCAGCCAGCTGTTGACCAACACCAACACCCCCAGGTCCTTTTCCACCGGGCAGCTTTCCAGCCACTCTTCCCCAAGCCTGTAGCGCTGCATAGGGTTGGTGTGACCCAAATGCAGGACCCAGAACTTGGCCTTGTTGAACCATTAACTTTGGCCCATCTATCCAGCCTGTCCACATCCCCCTGTAGAGCCATCAACACTCCTGTGTCACCGGCAAACTTACTGAGGGTGCACTCGATCCCCTTGTCCAGATCACTGATAAAGATATTAAAGAGAACCGGTCCCAGTACTGAGCCCTGGGTCACACCAGTTCTGACTGGCCACCAACTGGATTTAACTCCATTCACCACCACTCTCTGGGCACAGCCCTCCAGCCAGTTTTTTACCCAGCGAAGAGTACACCCATCCAAGACATGAGCAGCCAGTTTCTCCAGGAGAATGCTGTGGGAAACAGTGTCAAAGGCTTTACTAAAGTCTAGGTAGACAACGCCCACAGCCTTTCCCTCATCCACTAAGCAGGTCACCTTGTCACAGAAGGAGATCAGATTAGTTAAGCAGGACCTGCCTTTCATGAACCCATGCTGATGGGGCCCGATCGCCTGGTTGTCTTGTATGTGCCACGTGATGGCACTCAAGATGATCTGCTCCACAAACTTCCCTGGCACCGAGCTCAGACTGACAGGCCTGTAGTTCCCCGGATCCTCCTTCTGGCCCTTCTTGTGGATGGGCATCAGATTTACTAACCTCCAGTCAACTGGGACTTCCCCCGTTAGCCAGGACTGCCGATAAATGATGGCAAGTGGCTTGGTAAGCATCTCCGCCAGCTACCTCAGTACCCTTGGGTGGATCCCACCCAGACCCTTAGACTTGTGTATGTCTAAGCTGCATAACCTCACAACATCCTTGTAGCCCTCCTGAGTGGTCTGCCCCTTCTTCTAACTCTCTTGTATTTCCCTGAGTTGCAACCATAGCTCTCTGTTCAGCAAGGTCATCTTCTTCCCTGAGAGCTCGTCTTTTGGCACATGGGGACAGCCTGCATCTGTGCCTTTAAGATTTCCTTCTTGAAGAATGTCCAGCCTTCCTGGACTCCTTTGCCCTTCAGGACTGCCTCCCAAGGGACTCTGTCAACCAGGCCCCTAAACAGGCCAAAGTCTACCCTCCAGAAGTCCAAGATGGCAGTTCTGCTGACCTCCCTCCTTACTTCTCCTAGAATCGAAAAGTCTATAGTTTCACGATTGCTGTGCCAAAGACAGCCTCCAACTGTCACATCCCCCACAAGTCCTTCTCTGCTTACAAACCACAGGTCCAGCAGGGCACCTTCCCTAGTCAGCCCCCTCACCAGCTGTGTCAGGAAGTTATCCTCAACACAATCCAGGAACCTCCTGGACTGTTTCCTCTCCACTGTGTTATATTTCCAGCAGACATGTGGGTAAGTTCAAGTCCCCCACAAGAACAAGGGCTAGTGATTGTGAGACTTCTCCCAGCTGCTTATAGAATATTTCATCTGCCTCTTCATCGTGGTTGGGTGGACTATAACAGACTCCCACCATGATATCTGCCTTGTTGCCCTTCCCCCTGATTCTTACCCATGAACACTCAACCCTATCATCACCATCATCAAGCTCCAGACAGTGAAAACACTCCCTAACATACAGGGCTACCCCGCTGCCTCTCCTTCCTTGCCCATCCCTTCTGAACAGTTTATAGACTTCTATTGCAGCACTCCAGTTGTGCGAGTTATCCCCCCATGTTTCCATGATGGCAACTATATCATAGTTTTTCTGCTTCACAATGGCTTCCAGCTCCTCCTGTTTGTTGCCCATGCTGCATGTGTTAGCGTAGATGCACTTCAGTTGGGCTATTGATTCCCCCCGCCTTGAAGCCCTAATTCCCACGTGACCATTCTCAGGCACTTTCATGGTTTCTAACACATCAATAACCCTTGTGTCTTTGCACAGCTCTCCATCCCCTGTCTCCACTGAGGTGGCAGACTGAAGGACCTTGCTAGCACGCCATCCCTCAAACATTGGCGCACTGCCCCCAGGCTTGTCTCTAGCAAGACTGATTTTATCCCTTTCCCCCTTCAAATCTGGTTTAAAGAACTTTCTAAGAACACTTCTGACTGCTGTTCAAAGATCTTTTTCCCCCTTTGAGACAGGTGGACCCCATCTGTCAGTCGCCAGCAGGCCTGGCGTTTTGTAAACCAACCCATGACCAAAACCTCCAAAATTCTGCTGGTGACACCAGGCTCAGAGCCAGGTATTGATCTGCTGGCTCTTCCTGTTCCTTCCCTTGTCATTCCCTGTAACTGGAGGGATAGAGGAGAACACTACTTGTGCTCCTGATCCCTTAACCAGTTGTCCCAAGGTCCTGAAGTCTCTCTTGATTGCCCTCGGACTTCTTGTTGCAACTTCATTGCTGCCTACCTGAAAAATCGATCATGGATAGTAATCCGAGTGCTGTACCAGGGTAGGAAGCTTTCTCTTCACATCTTTAACCTGAGCCCCAGGGAAGCAGCAGCCTTCCCTAAGAAGTGGGTCTGATCTGCATATTGAGCCTTCTGCTCCCCTCAGGAGACAGCCTCCTGTGACAATGACCCGTCTTTTTTTCTTTATGGAAGTGGTTTTGACGCGGGGCGTAGACCGACTTAACCTCAGCGACACCTCCAAGCTAGATGAACCATCGTCCTCGTCATTGTTCGGTTCCACTTGCAGAGCCTCGTAACTATTCTACCAGGGCACCTGGGAAGGTGGGGCAGTCATGGAGGAGATGTGCCTGCTGCACTGGGCAGGAACTTGTCACCATTGTCCCCTATCCCTTGAGTCACCCTGTTCAGCCAGGTGGAGAGAGGAAAGGGAATCCTCCGTATCACGTGTCCTGCGTGTCTGTGGGGCCTGTCCTGGGGAAGGTAGAGTGTGGTTCCAGTAGTCGATCTCTCTCTTGGACTCCCTGATACTCCTCAACTTACTCACCTCCTCCTGGAGCTCTGTCACCAAGCGGAGGAGTTCCTCTACCTGGGCGCAGCTCCCACAGGCGTGGTCAGGAGGTTAGCGAGGTAGGAAACTGCTGCTGAAGAAGCACCTCCTGGGTGCTTCCCCTGGAACATCCCCACCAACCTTAAGGCATCCCAGTTTCCTCGCTCCACTAGAAATTCCCAACAGAAACCAGCAAAACATCTCCTCTGTGTTACTCGCATGCGTGTCCTTGAACAGTGCAGGGAAGGAGTACGAGGCTGTTGGATTCGTCTGCAGCTGCGAGGGGATGCCATGGGCCGGGGGAAAGGTACAAGAGCCCTCAGGTGTGACTTCCCATGCGTCACCCTCCGCTGTGCAGCAGCCCCTCTGCTGCAGACACAGGGAGACAGAATAATGTGTTTCAAATGAAACGCGGTGTTCTTCAGCTGAAAACAAGCTGGCAGTACCAGAAAACGTTTTGGGTTTTCTTCATACTGTTTTCACAGCTGACATGCTTTTGGGGTGAGACATTTTCACTTTTAGGGGACTCTGTGATTACCTCATTTTATAGGAAAAAGTTACATATACGAAACAAGAACACAAAGAGAATGGATTATCCAGAAGAGGTTTTTCCAGGTGATGGATACATCTAGCAAATTACTCCAGTGCTTTTTGGCTGCTTGAGGAACACTTCTGGACTTTCATTTTATTAGAATAATTAAATAAAGAAAATCTGTATCTTGTTTAGTGTTACAGCCTATTCTTCCAAAGCACTCTGGCAACTTTTCCCCTAATCCACTTACCCAGCGTACAGGTCAGCTATATCCGCCTGGTTTTCTAAAGGTCACTTTGGCTCCCTTCTTGCCATTTCACTGTAATAAGCATTATTCTGCGATGCGCTATAACTCCTGTGCTCCCAGAAAATTACTCTGCTTTTTATATTTCCTGTCTTTAGATAGGATTTACCATATTGCATCCATGTCTGCTATTACAGCCAGAGTTCTGCATCACTGTATGTAGAGATATATGTGTCTCTCTGACACATCGGTAGCTGGAGATAACAGCCAACATCAAACTCCTTGGACCTAGTGTTGTCAGAGGATGCTTACTGAGAAGGAAAGTCTGGCTTTGCTGTTTGCTTGAAACAGAGGTTTCCAGAAAAGAATTGTTCTGCCTGACCTACATTTCCTTCCTCAGGAGGAGGGATGGTTTGGGGTTTGAAGCAGGGATGGGGACCCAAGCCGCCCTGCCCTGCCCCTCCGCTTGCCACAGCCTTCCTGGGTGACCCTGGGCAATCCATCCAACAGGATAAATAATACTCATCAGGCAGGGATACTTCATTAATAATTTTAATAATGAGCTCAATGACTTTGGAATAAAAATGCTACAAGTAGAAGTGAAAAAAAAAAAAAAATGCTGTCTTCACCATGGAAATGAAAGTTGTCTGGAAAAAAAAGTGAATTAATTGCATAATTGACAGAGTCAGTGGCTGATCTTATAAATCCTTCCTTACCTGAGGTTATGCTGTAAATTTACCTCAGCTGTGAACAAGAGGCAGCAAGGAGAGAGACTTGGGAAGCATCTGCTCCTGGGGAAAATGCATTTTACAGGGCACGCAGGAATTTCTGAAGACTAGCAAGGTAAATAGGAGTTACTTTTCCTAGTGCTATAAATGTGCAAGTGTTGAATATGTGCTAACAACTTAAAAGTAATTTTTATCTTCTGTTTTTATTAATGAGGCTGAGCAAAGATTCCCTGTATTTTAGACTTCAGGGGAACTTTTTAGTTCCACTTAGCCATTTTTCTGCCATTAGTTTCCACATTTCTCTCATAGGAGGCATTTTTATTTCCTTTTTTGTTATGATTAAACACCAGCCCTAAAATGATGTCATTACAAGACACAACATTTTAATTAAATCTCCCTTTTATTGTCCGTTGGCCAATGACAGGCCTGTGACTGCCCAGCGTTATGATTCACCGGCACGTGTGACTTACCAGCACAGCACTGAGAGTCACAGGGGGAGGGGGGGGCGGGAATTCCACCCTGTCCCGAAAAAGCATGCGGCTGCTGCTCCTTGAGCATCTGCGCTGGCCGTGCCAGGCTTACGCTGCCGCTGCTGGCACC
>NW_009648876.1:6917488-6921484 GCF_000708025.1 Charadrius vociferus | reverse complement strand
GGCGAGGGTGATGCAACGGCCTCGGCCCGCTCCCTCCCCTGCCGTGGGCAGAGGCCAGCAGGCATGGCCCGACTCCTCGGGGAGCGACGGCCAGCACCTCGCTCGTCCTCCCCCCTGCCCAAGCATTCAGAAGCTGACTGATATCTCGGAGCCCCTGAGGGATTTTGGGACCACACGGATGGAAGAGGTTGCCTAAGCCAGCAGAAGTGACCCTGCCGAGGATGGAGGAGCTCGAGCTTCCCGTAGAGGGATATCCGCCTCCCGGCCCCACAGCAGGGCTCGCCGGGCATCCGTGCACCACAGCAGCCCACCCGTCCTGCCCCTCGCTGCGGGCGCTGGGGATGAGCGCACATGGGAGGCACTGCAGGTCCTGCCAACTCACAGCAAGTTCACGCTGGGATCCACCGCTTACAGCCAAGTATACTTACTGTATAATTTTATTTTTTCTTTAAGAAATGTATCCGCAGCGTAAGGAAAGACATAAAAACTCAAGTGTTTGCCTTTTGCTCGGGTTTTCTCTAATACTCTTTTACATCACAAGAAATTAGATTTTATCTGGTATTCTTTGCACTCCCACTGAAAACACAGAATTGTTGGAGAGGAAACTGGACATTTTCCCGAGGTATGCAGGAGAGCAAAGGGAAAAAGGAAGTGCCCTGAGCAGCAGATACCATCAAATGCAGTTTCCTATGGATTTCTCTCTCTTGACTGACTGTTTTTTTTCCTTAAATTGAATAGTATTAAGACTTTCTGCTATTTCAGTGTACACCTACGCGAGTTCCTCTGCTTTCCCTTTGTAGTCTTCTTCCTGAAAGTAATCTGGCTACACCATAAGAAATCTGATGTCTCCTAGCAGAAACCAGCCAGTTTCTGAGTTGAACTGGTAGACATACAGCCCCACTTTCTTCTGTCTCAAATGAATTATTTTATGAAACTTAATTACTTAATTAAGGATCTTAATTACTTTTGTGACCTCTATCCTTCTGCCAGATTTAACTCAAATAAGCTAACAAGTTAAAAAGTCACTGGGGCAAGAACTAGCCCAAGTGAGAGAGGAGATGCCCGAGGAGGCCAAGCAGAGGCCTCCTTTCCACGGGAAATGAGGCTGAAATGGTAACATTGAGTTTAGTGACGTTGACAGAGAAGCAAAGAGGATGTGCAGGATACAAAAAGAAAGGACTATAATTTCAGAGAGCTTCAGTGCACAAGGTAGCTTAGTCCATTATAATCACTTTGCACTAATGAGCATCCAGGAGTTGAATCCAAACGAACAGTGCCGTCTGCCTCACAGTGAGTCATTTCTTCCGTCCATGGAGGGTGAGGGGAGGCTTGGAGGGCTTCCTCAGAGGCATGCGCTCCGCATAGCCTTTAGTGCGGCTGCTGCTGGGCTCTCTGAATCATAGGGCTATTTTGGTGGTGCCTGGTGGGATGCGGGCCTTGTGGCACAAGGGTAGTGAAACTCAATGTTTCCCAAGTGCAGCCACGTGCCAAGGTGAGGAACCAGCTTTGCCTGAGTGTGCTCCAACAATACGATTTGCTTGGTCATTATTGCTCGTGGCTGGATACTGGCCATTTCTGTGGCCTCCAAGGTCAACACTGGGCTCTATCACAAGTTCCTTCTCTGATGGCTGTAGTCACCACGAGTCCATCGCTCATTTTCTTGAAAACGAGAAGCCCCTTTCTCTTTACCTGTTACCTATTTTTCACCCCTGAGAAATGCTCTCTGATTCTGGTAAACTCATTCTTTCTCAGAGATTTCTATAAAGTCATAAAATACTCCTCCTTCAGCCCTTGCTGCTTCTGTACTCTGATGACTGCCAGGGACCGGTGAGTGATGTGCAGCAGGAGCCCTGCGTGCCCAGGTGCCGCAGGTATGCACCTTGCAAGGTGAAGAGAATAACAAGCACTTCTGATTCATTATTCAGTTTCCATGGTAGTAAAGACAGAGGGTGAGTCACGCAGTTTTGGAGTTGTCATCCCTGGAGCATCTACCCAGCCCCGGCCGTGCAACTCCGGAGAGGGCAACTCTTTCTCCACCTTTTGTTTTATGAGCCCTGGATGTGCAGTGCAAAGACCCTGCGTGGGCAGCTGAGGGTGCACTCAAGGGCACGAGATGGGGCCACTCACACCCAGCAGTTTTGTGGTGTTGAGCAAGCATTGAAAGAAGCCTGTGGAGCCCATGGCAGCGACTGTGCTCACTGGCACTGGAGGATGTACTGCACATGTGCATGGCTACCTCTGCTTCCAAAGGTGAAGGAACCCCCATGCTGCTATTTGCCACAGTGGCCTCCTGACATTGTCTATGGCTGCAAGAATGCAGACCTCTGTATGGGACACTGCGAAGGGCATGTGTCATGCACAGCATCCCATGACACGCTGCAGAAGGCTGTTTTGGAATACATTAAACTGTCCCGACAACGAGGATCTGAAACCGCTTAAGTCCACCCCAGTCCATGAAGCTGTGCAAGAACGGCAGATGCCAGAAATGGGGCTGTCAGGACATTCCCATGGACTTACGTTGGTTTAAGCCAACCATAAAACTGTGTCTTGAGAGTTATCTGGTTTAGGATTTGTGCTATTAATTCCCATAACAAATTTTCACTCTAACTAATTACTTGTTTGATCAAAAAGCAGCACGTATTGTGTTTGAAAACTGAATTGGTAATGGCTGACTCTTTAAATGCAAATACGCAATGGAGGAAAGAAGGTGCTCCTTCCTGGGTCCCACATTCCTGGCACTGAACAGGCAGGAAGAGTGAATGAGCAACCATCAGCTGCAATAAATGTTGAGTCTAACAGACCTGCTGTTTTCAGCCAAGTGGTGGTGGGGATTCCTGAGTGGTGGTGGGGATTCCTGAACGTGTGGATGTAAGGAGCTGGAGGCTAGTGATTAGCTCCAGGTTAACAATTTCAAGGCTGATGGGCCAAGTTTTGAATATTGATGAATGCAATGCAGTCTTGAATTCTGCATACAGAGAGGGTGGCATGTAACTCAGAAAGGAGACTTGGAAACATCTGGTCAACATGGTGGCATATAGTAACGGAGAATGAGGAAAAAATCTCACACCCCTCACACAACGCAGTATGCATGTGTATATACATATGTATGTATGGTTTAGGTTGGAAGGGGCTTTAAAGCCCCCCTACCATGGGCAGGGACACCTTCCACTAGACCAGGTTGCTCAAAGCCCAACCCAACCTGGCCTTTAACAGGTCTAGGGACGGGGCATCTACAGCTTCTCTGGGCAACCTGTTCTAGTGTCTCACCACCCTCAGGGTGAAAAATTTCTTCCTAATATCTAATCTGAATCTCCCCTCTTCTAGTTTGAAGCCATTCCCCCTCATCCTATCATGTCATGCCCTTGCAAGAAGTCCCTCTCCAGCTTTCTTCTAGGCCCCCTTCAGATACTGAAAGGCTGCTACAAGGTTTCCCCGGAGTCTTCTCTTCTCCAGGCTGAACAACCCCAACTCTCTCAGCTCGTCCAAAAATACACACACACACGCATGCTGAGAAATGCTTGTTTGCTGCTTTCCACCAAGGTACTATTAGCAATTCAGGTGTTTTCAGGAGAGATGGCTGACTGGCCACAAGGCAGGGTGGCTGCTCACACGTAACGCTGGTTGAGGTCCTGCTTGTTTAGGTGCTCTTGGCTTTCAGCCACACCAGTTTGGGAAACAGAGATCTGCGCAGTGCTGGCAATCCTCTTCTCCACTTGGATGGGCTGGAGATAGAATGCTCCATGTCGTGTCCTGTGCCCGAACCCCTGTCCAGCTCAGTATAGAGAAGTGAGATGCTCTCCAGAGGGTTACCCTCCCTTGTTTCCCTGAAGTCTTCTTCCCATCTTTTAATGCTGCTCCTTCTGTGTTGTGTTGTGTCCCACCCCAGGGTCTGAGCCGCTCTTTTAGCGACTCAGCAGGTGCCGTCTCTGCCCCAGGCCCCCGGCCTTTCCCCCTACAGAGACGGCCGCAGCCATAGCAACAGCCCAGCCCCTGTGC
>NW_009648876.1:6895960-6916142 GCF_000708025.1 Charadrius vociferus | reverse complement strand
AGGGGGGTGGAGGGGAGCGGTGCGCCTCGAAACTGGTATTTGTGTGCGAAGGAAGAACAGTCGAATAGAATACCCCTGCAGCAACACGAAGTAAAAATTCGGGAGGGTTTTTTTTTTGTTTTTTTTTTTTAAAGCGCGGTGTTGAAGCTGACACAATGCAGAAAACATTTCTGGTGCCTGTAGAGCCTGACATCACCCGGCGCTGTCATGGCTCTCCCTGGGTTGGATGTGAACTGCTGCTCTAGCGTTTGTTCCACCACAAAAAGCCCACTGGAACAACAGCAACAACAACCAAAAAAAAATCCATCCCAACCCAAAAGCTACAAACTCCTCTCCTATGTTCAGTCCCGCCCCCCTCCCCGGCTCTCTCCCGTCCTCCAAATAAGCCAAATGCACGATAAGGTAATGGAAAACTGCTCAAGTAGTACAGTTGTGTGCCTGGTTGTATAAAACTGCTATCCAGAATCACAGCTGAAGATGCTGTGATCTGCAACAAGAGAGTACGGAATTTACACCTCCTCTATATCTTCTGCTCCAATCCTGCAAAGACTACTAAATTCATAGTGTGTTCAGGTTGAGTATAGTATTTTTATTCCTACGGGGGCAGGCAGACTTCTTTATCTAGCACTGTGGGCTATCATCTTTTCTAGTGAGTGCTAATTTTTGCTGTTTAAATTATTCCTTTGATCTCATTTTACAGGCTTCTGGAGTAACAGTGAATGATGAAGTCATAAAGGTTTTTAATGACATGAAAGTAAGGAAATCTTCAACCCCAGAAGAGATTAAAAAAAGAAAGAAAGCCGTTCTCTTCTGCTTAAGTGATGACAAAAAACAAATAATTGTAGAGGAGTCAAAGCAGATATTGGTTGGTGACATTGGAGATACTGTGGAGGACCCCTATACAGCCTTTGTGAAGTTGCTACCTTTGAATGATTGCCGATACGCTTTGTATGATGCCACATACGAGACAAAGGAATCTAAGAAAGAAGACCTGGTATTTATATTCTGGTGTGTAAAAGCAAAGCTTGCTGTTAAAATTGAATATTCTGGAGTTAACGCTGGATGATTGAATAACTGCTTTGTTGTGGTTTTCCTCTTTCCTTTAAAGGGCTCCCGAAAGTGCACCTTTAAAAAGCAAGATGATCTACGCAAGCTCTAAAGATGCCATTAAAAAGAAATTTACAGGTACAGACCTAAAAATGTTTCGCTCCTTAATTACAATGCCATTTAGACGAGGTTCTCACAAGTACATTGTTGTCCATCTGTCTTTCAGGTATTAAACATGAGTGGCAAGTAAATGGTTTGGATGATATTAAGGACCGTTCAACACTTGGAGAGAAATTGGGAGGCAACGTGGTAGTTTCACTTGAAGGAAAACCCTTATAAAAAGACAGACAAGTGCCATCTGGATCTAAGGAGCTTCCATTTCTGCAGCTCGTTCAATTGGAATAGTATTAGTCTCCCCGTCCCCTTCCCTCCTCAAAAAATAAGTCCCTTCCCTAAATGCCCCTGAAGGAGATGTCATTGTTAAGCAGTCTACCAGTGATTGCCATTAGACTGTTTAATCCTGGTAGTTTTATGTAGGATCCAAGGAATGCTTTCACGTCATACTCTTAGCCAAAACTGACGTTGCAGGCATTCCTTGCAACATGTACAATGAATGTGATAGTTAATGTGAATAGTCTAGCAGACAGCAAAGGGTAAGCTAATTGAATGCCTTGAAAGTATTGTCCACTGGTCGGATGGTAGACTCTATACAGTATTACTTACAGTTGCACTTGATTGCAGTTCCATGAGGCTCTTGTGCATTCATACACCTCACCTGCCTTGACAAGCCTATTTTTGTGACATGGCAGCACACAACACTATGCATTTAAAGCACTTTTTTGTAATATGTTTGACCCGCCCCCTCCCCCCAAAGGAATGCCAATTAAGTTGCTGTAACTGTGTCATCAAATTATTGTAGTACCTCAGTTTCATTCCTGTTACATGCATATCTTTATAAATGAAGTAGCTGTTACGATGCCTTTTGTTTTCCATTGAATGTACACTACTGAACAGGAGTAGAAGTTATCTGTTTACCATGTGAGTCTTGAAACACTAAAGTTTTGTAAAACATCAGTCATGGTGGCAATTTCTGTATTAAAAAGAGCCTTAAATGGAACATTGTTTTTTGAGATCAAAAACTGGCCACGTTGCAATAAAACTTGTGGCTTATTACAGAACGTTGCCTTGTTTTCATTGGAAAATATAGTTTTTAAGTATGTTTAATTTAAGCATATTTGAAATAACTTAACTTCTGTGGAAAGTATTGTAAAGATAAACAGTCATTAATCTCATCTTAAATAATGCAAGTTTTTCATTCCTAATCATGATTTAGGCACTGCTTTACAATACGTTGTGGCTCTGTTCCGATCATTCGATAAAGGACCCGATCCTAGTTTACCGTTAAAGTAAAGAAGCTACCACTACTAGAGACCATTAGTTCCATGAAACACTTGTGTCAGAAACGTAAAAATACGAAGTAACTAACCACGCAGTGTGTTTCGTACCTGAATGTTCTTAAAGTTCTACATGCCAGAGTAAAAACCTTGCACGAAATCTCACAGCTCGCCGTCTTTTTTTCGGTGAGATGATGTGTAATTACAGTTATATGATATGCAAACATGAATCCGCTAAATAATTTTTGTTTCTTGAGCGTTGCAGTTGAGACGGACTCGGTACAAGAAATAGCCTAAATGAACTGTTCTACTTGTTAGCTTCTATGTAAATAGAACTGGAAAGTGTTTGCCACTACCGAGGCTTGCATCGGGGACATGTTTTGGCGGGGAGCCAAATAATGCTCTCCTTATAGAGAATTTGATCTGCTCTGTGTGAGCAATCCTCCGTTAGCCAGAGCTATTTATGGCAAACACATGCTTTTGTATCTTGTCATCGTTATCCACAAATGGCAAAACTGGACATGATTCTCCTGGTATGCATAAAGGAGTGCTGTTAGGCAGCCGCTCGCAGCTGAGCTCTACGTGCTGCTAGAAGGAATGCTCTTTATCATTACCTTATTTTATAAAGTTGGTAGAGTAGAACTGTGGAGCTTTTAACATACGGGCCTTTTTATGTTCAGTCCGTAGCCCTTTTTCAACAAGGACGCAGATCGTAATCAAAATCCTTTTTTTTTTTTTCCCTTTTTTTTTTTTCAAATAGTTGAAATAACCTAGTTGTACTGTGTTTAGGCTCTCTTGTCCTGTAGAACTTTAAGACTTTGTTTCGGGCTTCTGGCTGTCCCTATGACTTGCACACCTCATTGTGTTAGCTGTTCTATGTAGACTAAACTTCATTAGAATTTAACTAAAAAGGCATGATGACCACTGACTTACTAAGTGTATCAATGAGTCTTGGTTTTGTTCTACAAAACTCTCCTTTCAGGTACCTTTTAAAGTTGAGAAGTAACTGATGGTATGCATGTTGTCTAGATAAAAAAAAAATCTTTTTATTCCTCAAAATAGTCTCTTTATTTCTGATTATTCACGTTGTGTGCAAAGCCCAGTTTAATGTAAAGATCTACTTTGTGCTTTATGTTTGACTTGAGTTCAGTACAGTATAATGAAATGGTCTTTTAATTGATTTTCACAAGGTATAAATGGTTTCTTTAGAAAAAGCCAAAACTGAAAATGTTAAATTTTAATAAACCATTTGAATTTAATTTTAGACAGTAAACTTTTTTTAAGCAGTACTGTGTTGAAATTTATTGTTTGTCTCTGCTGCAAACAGTCTGGAAACATGTCTGTGGCTTCTAAGTTGAATATAAAAGTTTACTTTTTTTTTTTTTTTTTTTAAACTAGCTTAGGTGTATATTCACTCAGTCCAAGTAGATACAAAATTGAAGCACAAACTGTATTTATGTAAGATTCCTACCAAAACAAGTTTTGGATCCAACAGGATCAGCCTGCCTTCAGTTTGTTCTTGAAATGACTGACTGATGCGAGGTCCAATTCAGATGGCTTGCTTTTAAAAAAAAAAAAAAAGAAAAAAAAATCCAATAAAGTGCTACAGAACTGTTAATGTTTGAATTATAAAACAAATGAGAGACAGCTGGCATCTGTTCCAAAATGGTTTGTCAGCTGTTGTTTTCTGTCATTATGCAAACTGGTGAGGGCCTCATTGTGATCGAGAAGTGGAGGAAAATCCTCTCAAGTTGAATATCTTCTGTGTATCTCCGTGTAGACGTGACTTTTGGGTATCTTGGCTTCAGTTATTTTATTGATAAAGAAATGTTAAATAAAATTTTCATGAGAGTAGCTTGTGCAGAAATGGCATTTTTATTCTGGGAAAAAAAAAAAAGATTTCAAAGCCAGCAGTTGTTTTGTTTGATTTGGTAAATCCTGGAAGAGGTATAGACATACGGGTTTGATTTCTCTGAAAAGGGAAATCGGTCCAAGAGTAGTGTGAGTAGGTGAGGTTTATACTTGTGGCAATTTTAGAAATGCAAAGCTTAAATTTCTACGGACTTGAGTGTAAGAATCACTCCTAGTCAGGTCATCAAGTGCATTTTGAGTATGTTCCGTTGAAACGTAAAGCGTTTCTCTACGTGAAAGAGTCTTCTTCCTGCTGTACCGTTCCCTCAGAACGAGTGATGGAATACAGCAATTGCCACAATTTGATAATAAGCTTTACTCTCTTATGCCAATTCCAGAGTAAACCAAATTTTCATGTCTGCCTATTTTTTATAAACTTCTGTAAGTTCCCCTTAGTTTGTGGTGGCGAGTTAATGATTGTAGAGTGAAAACACGGCACTAATGGTGGATGAAAGATCATCAATGTAGCACCTGTCTATAAGTATTGAATTTCTTTGAAATATTTCTGATTTTGAAAACCTGGTATAAATAAAATTAATTTAAATGTCCTCAGATGTTGAGTTACATTTGTGTACTAGGCAGCACCTACGCTATGCATTTTGCTGTTGTCTTTGGATTGGGAGCGACCCAGACGCTGTGAAAGAAAAGATGGTGGAGTAAACGTGTGGAACGTGCATTTTTGTAATGGGTTTCACCTGCAGCCCCTTCAGTTCAATCCCCAGCTGTAGCGAAACCCAGCACTGGTGGCTCTGGAGATAGGTATGAAGAAGTTTTTAGTGGGTTGGTGCTGGGTAACTTTTTTCTTGTGTTGAGTCTCTGCTCTTATGTTCAGAAAATTAGGTGGTTTTTTTAAAAAAAGCCCAAAAAACAAAACCCCAAAACATTGCAAAAAGTATGTTTACACTGACAAGTCATTTTTAATACTCAGAAGAAAGTGAGCTGATGTAATATGAAAAAGGTGACTGCGTGAAGAATGAGCAAAAGATTATCCTTTTGGTATCAGTGGTATCTCTCTTGCTCATGTAAAATTTCTCGGATCTAGGAATAGCTTAGCTGGAAGAGAGTTAATTTTGTAAACAAAGGTGTCAAGAAACAGCTTCATCAGATTCTCTGGCAAAGATGGGCTTTTACACTGTGGAATAACAATCTTTTTTAGTGCTTACCTAACTTACGTGTTGTCTGTGGCCGTGTGGGACATATATGAAAATACACATTAAAAATGAGTGAAAGGTCTTCATAAAACTAAGTAGTTTTATACAATTTCAATGCTCAGTTTAAAAATGTTCTATTCTTACTATATTTGTATCCAGTGCTTGATAACCCTATCGAATTGGGGCATTTCCCTGCCTCGCCCCCCATGCTGTTAGATCTGCAATAACCCCTGTACATCTTATGATTCCTTGCATTGCTATCTCTGCCATCTGCTAATAATATCTGGAAAAAAAAACAGAAAAGTGAAAAAAATAAAGCGTTTTGTAGGTAATTCAAACAGGTAACATAAATTATGTTGTTTATCTGATGATATGATTGAATTTTCTTTTTATATCGTAAGGCTTACGGCAAAAACGTGTGCTATTTGGAGGTACTGAAAGTAATTTTGATATTGTCTTTTTACTATCCAACATAAATTATGTTGTTTATCTGATGAAATTATTGAATTTTCTTTTTATATTGTAAGGCTTATGGCAAAAACATGTGCTATTTGGTAATAAAAGTAATTTTGATATTGTCTTTTTAATATCTCATTGTAGGTTAATATTTCTGTTGTCAGCTTTACTTTGTAATTACTTAGAAAACTAATGATTGGAAATGAAACTTGAAGGTGCTGCTGATTATTTTAAAAAGTTTCTAAATGTCAATTCAGATGGTAAAAAAGAAAAAAAACTACTTCAATTTCCCACTGTTAGCTTAATTTTTATTCTTGTGTGAACAGGCTTAGGAATGTGTGTGTAGCCTTCTCCTCTTCCACCTCTTTATTTTTAAAAACAGCTGTGTCACTGCAAATCCCTACCATCTGCCCACCATCTTCTGTAAAGCTTTACAGACAATCTCCACTTGTACCTTTTAGTATTTATTTTTCCCCCCTCTTGTTTGTGATTGTAGGGATTTGATTTAGAAAAAAAAAAAAAAAGAAAACGCTGTAATATTATGCTCCTCAAAAGCTTTTCTATTATGCAGAAAGTTAAAAGCATCAGTTACTCTCTGGTGAGCACAGCTGCAGGGTATACATTGGCTTGGAAAAAAGAGATGTGATTTTGAGAACCGGTTTAGAGAGCATTATTTGTGTCTGCTTCCTCTTAGTGGCAGCGCTGCTTTCATCTGTGACCTTCTATTAAGGCTAATGTGAGAGCTAAGCTTTTCTTCCATTTTAGCTGTTTCAACAGAAAATTGAATGTGCATGTAGCAGACGAGGTGCAGAGAAGCAGAGGAAGGTTTAGAAGAAGCATTTTTTCATGGAGACCTTGGGCGGGGGGGAGGGGGGAGCAGAAGGGTTACAGCGCAGGATTTGTTTCCTATTAATTTCAGCATGAGCTTGCAACTGTAAAGACTGAGCTGATGTTATCTTTTGGTCTGCCTGAACATACTGATTCCACAGTCTCAACTGTCTCGATGGCTTTTAAGCAATGAAATGTGAACATACAGCTCTTTATTGGTGGCATTTGTTTTAATCCTATAAATATGAAGCCATGCTATAATGGGGCTTTTGGTTAGCGATATCTTATAGGTGATGCAGCTAAGCCGCGTTTGAACAACCCTTTAAAAATGTGTACTTGTTGGTTATACCAAATACACTAATTAAGGTATTACATTGGGTGAACTGGTGTAGTTCTTAATTAGTGACTGCAAGTGACAAATGTAATTTATGGTCATATTTTAGAGTCTTAGCCCTGTTATTTAAGCATGACTTAGAGATGAAACACTTCCCGGTCCACAGAATTCATTGCCTGCATAAATTCTTCTAGGAAGCAGCAGCATAATTTTAGCACTTTGTTGACTATACCGGTGCAGAATCTGTCACCTGAAGGTTTTTCTTCTGCGTTGGTGAATTCCCTTTGTAGTGCTGCATTATTTCTCTGCATCCACGCTTCAAAATCCGTTCCCAGAACTCTCCTTCCAAGTAACCAGAATTCCTAAACAATATTTATTCTGCGTGACTAAAGTAGAAAGGCATCTTGTAGAATGCCCATAGGAAACAAATGCGTGGCATTAGCCGACGTGGCCACCGAACACATTTGGCCCTGCGTGCCATCTCTGACTGTTGGGTTATTCTGATGAGAACGTCAGCCCGTTTAGGTTTGCATGCAACAGCTCAAGCCAGAAAGCTTGTGGAAACACGAGAAAATGTCTTAATTTTTCTCAGATGAATGTCTTGTTCTTTGGTAAGACTGAGTGGAACAGCTGTGACAAGGATCACAGTGATAACCACTTCCTAAAAAAATTTTTTTACCCATTCTGACAAAAACACCTGGCTTTGATTCTAGACAGTTTTATAGATTTACTTCGACAGGTGCGATGGTTGGAAGTATTTTCAGGACAAGCTATATTTAGATATATATAACCGTTCGATAATTCCAGTAGTTGCTTTGGTCTCAATATTATTTTAATTCGGTCACTTCAACTCCATTACAATTTTAACTGCCTGGAGTTCAGCATTGCCAATACAATGCTCACAGCACAGCATAAACAACATTTAAAAGTCGTCATCGTCAAAATTAGTAATAATTTAAATCAATTCTATTTCTATAGCCTGGTCTCAGTTTTGCAAGGAGGATGACGACTCTTTTAAAAGTCTTCCAGTGAGCTCCTGACTGAACACCTGCCCTAGATCTTCATGACAAGGTTGAAGAAGTGTTGGAGCATTCACATCAGAGCAGTTTGCTTTGCTCTCTTGCATAGTAAATATCCTATCCTGCGATATGTTGAGGTTCCTGTGGCATCAACATCTAAAGCATCTGAAAGGCTGAGAGACTTGGGTCTTCTTAGTCTGGAGAAGGGAAGACTGAGGGGGGATCTTATCAATGCTTATACATGCTTAAAGGGAGGGTGCCAGGGCGATGGGAACAGTTTTTTTCAGTGATGCTGAGTGACGGGACAAGAGGTAACGGGCACAAACTTGAACATAGGAAATCCCATCTAAAGATGAGGAGGAACTTCTTTACTTTGAGGGTGGCAGAGCACTGGCACAGGCTGCCCAGAGAGGTGGTGGCATCTCCCACCCTGGAGGCATTCCAAACCCGCCTGGACACCGTCCTGTGCAACCTGTTGTAGGTGACCCTGCTCTGGCGGGGGGGTTGGACTAGATGATCCCCAGAGGTCCCTTCCAACCCTGACCATTCTGTGATTCTGCATGATCTCACCTCCTTTTTAATTCTGAATAGAAGGGACAGACTGCAATTATAGCTTTTTCTTATGATAATACAGTCAACCACCTCAGCTATGAATTTTATTTTCGCCATGATTACCCGAAGGGAGAAAAGAATGCTTCCCCATAGCACTGTGCAGCATAAGGCCAAAGTACAGCACCGGGATTGCATGCCGGCATCACAACCATTTTCAGGTATTGTGGCTGTTGCAGCAGATACAAAATGTGATCTTGTCAAACTTGAGTGGTGGACGTGTTTCGGTAGAGTCCCGAAAAGAGCTGTGGTGAGAGTCTGAGCATGTGGCACTTGAGCTCTGTCCCTGCAACATCTCCGTAACATCACGAGGCTACGTCTGCTCCAGACTCTTTTTCGAGAACCTTATGTTGCTGCTCTACCCTACTTCAGAAGTCAGTGTGACTGATAGCTCAAGACATCTTCAAAGTTGAGGTGTTTCCAGTAATAGCTTTGTGCACACCAGATTCAAGAAGCACATGTCTCTGTGTTTATCTGCAGTTACCCTGTGCACAAAGTAGTAATGACACATGAAAATATATTTAACACTGATAGTAATGCAGAATCTTAATTTAATTTAACAGCTGTTTTCTTTGGAAAATAGTGAGAATAAGATTTTTCCAAAGATTTACTAATTAATATCCAGAAAATGGAATAATATGCTTTCATATTTGTGCTTTAAATATTATTTGTCTAGATATTAAAGGAACCTGGAATTTTCTGCTTTTTCCTCTTCTTTTTTTTTTTTTTTTTTTTTCCCCAGAAATGGTGTTAATAACCAGTCTTTCCGCTGTAATAGCAAACTGTGGGAAGATGAGAAGAGTTATTTCTCTTTGCATCAGCATCTTACGTTGTGTGCAAATACAGATCCTCTCAGTTCCTTCTTAAAATAGTGTGTGGATCACATTCAGTGGGTAACGGACAAGAACATAGGATTTTTGTAAGTCACATTTTACCGTATTAATATGAACATGCACATGTGTTTGAGCTATGAGGTAAAAACTTTTAATTAGCAAAGGGCATATTTGGGGGGAAAAAATTAGTAACTTTTTGAAGCTTACATTTTTCTCTGCTAAGAAGTTTTTTATGCTGTAAGTTGTCCATGCAGATCTGTTCTTTCTGTTTTGTTAGTTACTTGGTTTTGGTATTCTCACTTTTCCCACACTGCATGGTGTTTCAGTCTAATACGGACTGGATTAAATTGTTATTAAAGGAAGGAAGTATTATGCATATAAAATATATAGTTACTGTAGGAAAGAATAAACTGTTTGCTTGACCCAGTTTTATGGAGCTATTTCTTTCTACAGGGATGGGATCACAGTTAAGGAAAAGGGACGAATGGGTTTGCTGAGAGTATTTAGGAGCACTCAGTGGGAATGAGATTATTATTGTCGTGCTTAATCCTGAAATAATCATAGAGCATCTCATCAACCTTGCACCAGCATTTGAGAGAGATGAATATTCTAGCTACTTTGTGATATTAGTCTGAGATAATTTTCCATTGTTATAAACTTGGAACTCTTCAGATAAATATAGAATAGAATATTTACACCTGTGATGAATGTTTCGATGTTTTCCCGTATGTTATGCTTTTAAAAAGATGATTCATAACTAGGGGAAATGTGGTTCTTCAACATCTTTTAAGGGGCTGAAAATTAAAGCGAAGGTTATAGAAACAGCCAGTTCACTTAATCTATTTTGGGGAATTGCTATAATGTTATCAGGCTTGCTTTTCCATCTGTTGGGCACAGTGTGAAAGAGTGCATAGAAAGGGTGTTGTGGTGACATAGTATCTGTTTTCACTGATGTGAAATGCATTTAATGGTGGTGAAGTTACAAGTCCTGCTGCATGCAAAAGCAATAAAAATTATCATCAGATCAGAACTTGTCATTTTCATAGACAGTAACACTTTGTTCCCTTTGAACAGGTGTAAATGTCCTGCTGTGTCTTTGTTTCCTTAAAGGGGAAAATGACAAAATTGAGCCTTTCCCCTCCCTTTGACTTGCTTTCTGTGTCCCTTCTCCTCCAAAGCATTTCCCCCCCCTCCGGCCTACATGCAGAAATTGCTCACCCGCTTCCTCCAGTCCTCCCGTTTGTCTCAGTTACCTCACTTTCACCTCCTCTCATCACCATCCTCTTCGTTCCCTCCTAGCTTCAATTCTCCTCTGCTCCCGTTCCCTCATATTAGCAGTGTGCTTTGGTCTTTATCATAAACATAGGGCAAACAAGAAAAAAAAAAAAACACTTTTGATCCATTTGCCAGTTTCTGTTGTTAAAAATGTGTAGCCTTATCCTTACAAAGACATTGTTCAAAGAGTAAACTTGGCTACAGTTTACCAAAGTGGCAAACAGTTTGAAATAATCTCTCAAGATGTTTTAACAGTTTTAGTCTGCTCCTGGTGTTTTACTCTGAAATCCAGACGCTACCATTTAGACGGGGAATTGCCATATTGGGTTATTTTATGCTTTTCTCCGTGCCAGAAGCCTAAACTGTCCTTTTTTTGCAATCATTAAAGCATCTGGTTTCAGCTATTAACTTCCACAAAAGTGGTAAGTACTTAACAGTGTGGGGAGATGCTCTGGATGCATGATTTAATGTTATATTGGAAACTGAAGCTGTAGAAATAGTGTGAAATAAACATGAAAACCTGAAAGTTAATTGCATGGCTCATTGGTTAAGACTTAATAGTCAAATCAAGAAAATCTTTGTACTATAAGAAAATTAAAAAAGGCAAGAAGTAACCTTTTGTATAATCAGAAGTTATATTAATATAATATCTGTTAAGAGTTTTAATCTGCTTCCTTTTCTGAAACCTTGTATTATGCTCAATTCAGCTCCTCAAGCTTTTCTCTGCGGTCACGAGCACTAGAAACCGACAGCATTGCAGTGAGGATTTATTTCCTTTTCCTGATCTCAAAAAGAAGCAAAAAAAGTGTGTGATGAAGAGACATATGAAGCAGGGCCATCTGAGGGTGCTGTTTGACAACACAGCGCAGGCAATCTAATGACACGTGTGGGATGAGAAGGGGATTCCTGCAGAAGCTGGGCTGAATGCTCCCCCTCTTCTCTGCTGGTGCTTAACCCTGACTCACCAGGCAGTGAGAGAGTTTAGGCATCTACACTTCTCACTTATTTTGGAAAGGCTATTTTTTGGCTTGTTTAGGAAGGCACGATGCCTGAAATGTTTCAGATGTTTCTGAGACTTGCCACAGACTTGGTAATTCAGCGTATGTGGTATGCAGGGTGTCTCTGGAGGAGCTAAACTTCCTTTGTGCTCATGACAGCCGCTGTGCTCCTGCGTGTCGCTCGGTGAATTTCCAGGCAATGCCAGGCTATTGTATCACACACATCTTGTACAGTAAGTCCAGCTTTTCCAGGAAGATTTGGTCGTTCTCTGTCCGTATGTTACACAGCTGAAATGTACATCCACAATATGTTTAAGGTAGATCAGAAGCATGGGATGTTTGGGTCTGTGGTGGATAGTGAATCATTCTGACATCGTCATACGTGTCTCTGCTGGCAAATCTCAGGCAAAAATCTGGAAAGCCCAATGATTTCTTGCATCTCAACTTCTTGTCATGTACGTACTTTAAACTGCATATTCTTCAGTACTCCGATTTCTGTACATATAAACAGCAGCGGTGAAATTCAATCCATCAAATCTCAGTCACTCATAACACTGCACAGGACATGTAAAGGTGTTTTAATGTTTAACTCCAGGTGAAACTTGGAGTTGCGCTATATCAGACGTGTGCATGTCTGACCTCAGCTCTCGCTTCCTCTCTTCACTCCTTTTAACGGTATTTTGGCCACCCTTCCCCCACGAAGATCAGTGATATGAATTAACTAAATTCCTCAGATTCTGAAGTGCTGACTACAAGCATTTCGGAGACTGGGAGTCCTGCCATGCCATAGTATTCCTGAGGGTGTAGGCAAGCGCGCTCCATGTACAGCACGTCACAGAGCTTTGAAGATCCAAGGGCCAGCACTTCTAGAGACTTTGGCTTTTGCTTTGTTCGTTTAGTTCCCAGTGAGACTGACTTTGCTTATCCAGCTTCAGCCGTTAGCATTCCAGGCGAATTGTATCTAGTGGTGGTTTTGAGTCGAGAAGTAAATGATTAGTTTACTACAGACTAGTTAGAAAACAAGAGTAACAGGCAAAATAGCTCACCTGATATGTATTTGGAATTCAACTGGTGCACACATGTGCTATATATATATGAAGTTGGGCTTTTTTTTGGTCAGGATTGATGTAATCCAGGCATACCCAGAGGTACCTCCATTAAAATCAGTGGAAGTTAGAAATGCTTATTACCAGTTCATTAGTGTCTAGAATCATTAGAACAGTATGGAGTGATGTAAAGGCAGCAGGAAAATGCTCTGGGTGTGCAGTAGGTGAAGACTAATATTTTACCAGCATTATACATATTTCAGAGCGTGCATCACAGATTTGTAGCTTTAGACAACAAAGATAATAGTCCAGACTGAAATGTGATGGGTCTCAATATGTGCAAGAAATGCAGCCATGATTCTGTTAATCAAAAGGTTGTTTTAAATACACGTTATTAATTTAATCTAATAGCGCTCACTTTTTAAATGCACAAAATGCAATTATAAATGCTGTTGGTTTATCATGTGGCCATTTATATCTATTATGACCTTTTGGGATCGGCATCTATGTGCTGTCTACTTTGTATTCTGTACATGTACAAAAACCCACCTCATTTTTGTGAGCTTAAGTTCAGAAAACAACGTTGAGCTCACGGCCCATCTGAAAGGCAGAAGCTGGGCTCTCCTGTCTGAGTCTCCATGGTGGCCCAGTGTAGTGAAGGTACTTTAAAGGTGACCAGCTTACACTCACAGCACTGGATTCAGCACAAACTCTGCACAGCCCAGTCTTACTGCCGTATTAATTAGAAAATAGGTGAGTCCCCTCCACTTTTTAAACAGAAACATTAGAAAATCCACCCATTCTGGAAGAGGCCTGAATTCACCTCTGCCTCAACTCCATGTGATTCTAATTCACAGGTGAGCACCCGAACCAGGTCTGTGGACTCCAGTCTCTGTTTGGACTGCAGGGCAGGAGCTTCGCCGGTATTTCTGTGTGTCAGCCTGGCCTGATGGCCGAAACTCATGCTTTGACGCTGCCGAGGTACAAACATCACCCTCTCAAGTGCTTTGACACACAGTCACCCTCACATTGAATGCAGCAGAACTTTACACCTTGAAGGAACGCTGGTTACTGGTTAGGGTCTTGTTCGCCTGGTTTCTGCCTCCAGACCTGTACAAATGCTTTGTATGAAGAAGTCACTAGTTGGTGATTAGGGAGCAGACATCTAGAAACCAGACATGGTGATGTCTATCATCGTGGTGATGATGTATCATCGCATCCAGCTCACTTTGCACTCCGTAGATTCAGCTCTTAGAGATTGTAACATGAACATCTCCACGTCTAACACACTCCTTATTCGTGTTTTTTTGTCTGTTTAGTACTTGTTTTTAATAAGCCTGGTGATTTTTTTTTTTTGAAGAATCAAACTCAGTTGTCAGAAGGATTCTTTCTTTATTTTTATGGCATAACATCACTGTGTGTTTAATTTACTTCCTCCAGAAATCATCTCTTGATCACTGTCTTTGATCGGAGGTGAATGTGCTTTTCTCAGCCTAAGCTCCAATCAATGATGAGATGCCAAGAAATACTTCCACAGACTCACAGTCTGGGAAGTGAGAGAGGCATCCCTGTAAGCTACTGCTATAAAAATCAGTTCCTGCTGCAAATACAGCACTACCTGTGTTGTCAGGGCTTGCAGGGTGGACTTACTGAAAGGGCCAAACCTATTTTGTTCAGTTCTTCCCAGGAGGGAATTGTTTGGTCTTGTGCATTGCTGAAACATAGGGCTGCCACAGCCAAAGGAACACAAACTTCCCCTACCCATATTCTGGCCATATGATGTACCCCAGCACCTGACACATCTGCAAGTCTGATCACAGAGCTGCAAACCTGCTGTAAGCAGAGATGGTACAGGTCAGGACTCCATGCTGCACACGTCAAAGTTGGCACATCATTTTTCTACAACAAATTGGCTGACAGGGAATGGAGAACCTGATGCCACTCAATGGGGCTTTCATTCCAGCCACCTGCTATTGCCAGCTATCAAGCCACATAGCACTCTTCCCACCCACTTTTTTTTTTTTTTAATTTAGCATGATCACCTTCAAATTAGTGGATTCTTTTCTTTCTACTACGATGGAGATGGTCTTCCAGAATCCTGCTTTGATGTTTTGAAACCTTATTTTCATTTCAGCCTAAATATATTCTTAGGCATTTTTTTTTGTACATGTATTGTTCCTTACTTTGAATAGCCTTCCCTTTCCCTTTTTTTATCCCCTGATATGATATTATCTTATTTTATTTGTTCACACCAAGATATTTCCAGTAAGATACCCTTCTTCGTCTCCTTAATTGTCCTGTCAGCACTTCTTTGTACCTGGTTGAGTTTGAATCTATCATCTTTCCTGAACATGTTTGAACATGCCTTATCACTACATGTGATGAAGATATTAATGCATTCCTTTCTCTGCATTGTAGTATCCTATACCTTCTTCCATTAAAGTCTGACATATATCATGTGACTGATACATCTACTTACTTTCCTTTGCTCTTTCCTTGTGCTTATAGAAATTCCCTTTGTCCCCTAAGATCATGACTGCATTATTCACTATAAATTTCCATCCTGTTTCTGCTACTGCAATCCTCAAGGTCATGAAGGTCTTCCTGCATGATACTCCAGTCCTCTTCTGTACCAGCAGTACCTTCCAGTTTTGTGTTGTCAGCAGATTTCATTAGCTCATTTACTTCCTATTTTTTGTGCCAAGGTCATTAATGAGAAGATTAAATAAGATTGTTCCTAGAGTGTATCTAGGAAACTCCATTAATAATTCCCCTTTCTCCTGACAGAAGGCTCCAGTCAGTTTCTTATATGTTTTACAGTTGACATGTTAGTCTCAATTTTCATCTTAATTAATGTTATACAAAATACATTCAGGAAGCTCAGCAAAATTAGGCCTAGTGTCCATCTCTGTAAAGAATATGCAATGATTTTATCAAATAAATGTATCAAACAAGTCTAGAATAATTTATCAATGATAAGTGGGTATTTTTATCCCACTTCCATATCCCTCTTCATCTTTTATTATGTTTCCCTTCCAAATGTGTCATAAAATCCTGATCATTATTCAGCTCAGACATACATGCTTTGGCAGCTGCCTAGTTCATTCCTTCCCCTTCTTGAATATATCCGAAAATTAATATTAAGAGGTATCTCACTTTTATTGTTAATAAATTATGCCTCAAATATTTGGTACTTCGTTCAAAATAAAAATGCTAAGAATTAGAACTAATTAAGTGATTTTCCAGTATTCTATTAGTAATTATAAAACTGTCTCAGAAACATACAAAAGAGGGGAAATATGAAAACAATGAAACAGCTGTGAACTTTATTGTGGGTGGTGTTCACAAGTTCTATAAGCGTCATTTAGCCAACTTTCAACTATGGGGCAAGCTGTTATCTTACCATGGAGCCCCACGGTAGCCTTGTTACCCGATATGAATCAATTGCTGGTAGCACTTCAGACTAAGCTGTGACATTGCGCATCCTTAAAATAAATTCCAGCGTCGATGTGTTTTAGATTCAGAACCAGATGTGAACTGCAGGTGACCCAAAGAGGAGGGAGTTAGTAGAATTGCTTGAATCCTAGGTGGGGACTTGAACTGAAACTGTGTAGATTTAACAAAGAGCCTTATTGAACCGTAGTTGCTCTAGGTATTTGCTTTAGCTCATCACAAAGATTATGCATGTCACACACGATCACATCCCAGGCAGCCAAAACGTCTTATGAATCACGTGGAAGTCAGAGCTCCCTGTACCTTAGGGCATTGGTTCAGAATCATTGTAGAGGGAAGAGCATCACCAAATGAATCACTAATGACACTTTTTGCTGTCCTCTCCCATAAGCTTGTCCCACAGGTACTGACTTGGTGTAACTCAATTCCGTTGTGCTTGCAGGATTTGATACAGTATTGTACCACTACAGCACACTGGGGTGTTTTATGCAGCAGAAATTAATGTACATTCTAACATAAAGTAGTCATGATTAAGCAAAAGTCTTAGCAAAAGTGGCGCAGAGGTGATTTTGTGATTGTATGACTGAGAGACAGGATGACATGAAGTTCGGAGCTAAAAAACGTCAGCCCAGACTGGAGGGGGAATCCATTGCCAGGATGTATTTCTGGAACTCCTGGGTCTTCAGTGCTATAGCTGGGTGATTATATGGAGATGTAAAATAAGAAATACAGCAAATAAACTCTTTTTCTATGAGAAGTGAAAGGCAAAATTTAACCTAAAACTTTCATTTGGTGCATTTGCAATTGGGCATTACTCTGGTGCCTACCTTTGTCCTAAAGCGCTTATCCTCTGGGTGGGGAGATTTCAAAGTGCGAATTCCAAGAATAGCACTGCCATAAATGGTGGGAAATGAGCTGCATTGCAGGTTTGGTAAATCCGAAGGTTTTGTTCAGCCACTTAGTCATAGCTGCCCCCTCAAGTGAGAAATAACAAAAGGATTTTTTTTTGAGGAGGTGGGACTAGAGCAAAATATAATGATCTGAAACTGTATGGGTCCTTTGTGTTTTATAAAAGAAGCAGAGGTAAAAGATTTCCCATTGTGGAGTATTATCAAATGACTAGAGCCAATAAATTGTACATAATGATCCTGACTTCATGTAATCAGCAAAGCTCCATTGACTTTAATGGAAAAAAACATTGATTTGCGCTAGCAGAAGAGCTGAGAGGAAGGAGGTGCATTCTTGACTATCTTGCTCATGTGGGTAATCTCCCTGAAATAATTCTCAAAAATAAAGATTATTAAGGGTCTTTGTTTCTTTTGTGGCTCCATTCTGCAGGGCCTTATACTTTCGGTGCCAAAGCTGTCTTTAACAGCCCTAGTGCACGAAGTGCAAGGAACCCACTCCGGAGGAGGTTCTGAACGGATTCCTTTTTTCCTGGCCTGGATGAGGATGTCTCAGTCCTGAGGCACAGCTCCCTGCTCCGCTCCTGGTATGTATTGCTCTGTGAACTTGTACGGTGTCTACCACAGGGGCAGGGAGCTAACAGGGAGGCCTGGGAACTCAGCAGCAATGAACAGGACACCAAACCCACTGCCTTTTGCATAGCGTCAAACACTGCCTTGATAAAAGAATTTTTTGGTGCTCATGTTATTCCATGAATCAGCCGAGTTTGGCCCTATATATCACAGTTGCTGTGATAATTGTGGACAGATGTGAACACAGCAGTTACGATAACACAGCTGACCTTCCCAAACCCAAAGTAATGTTCCGGATCTGGTTTTGTACCTTGGGAAGGAGAGAGCTTGATCCCAGCAGGAGAACTGGAAACGTTTGCTAGGCTGGTTCCCATTGCTCAGCTGCCGTTCGCAGAGCCACCCATGTAGCCCAGCATTCCTTTTGGCCTTGTAGCAAATTCTGTGAGGTTGGTTCACCTGTTCACCATCAGATCTACCCACTCAGATGCAAAAATCCGTAAGTCAAAATGGATGAGTGGGGAAAAAGAAAAAACAAAGTCAAAGCACCAATGCTTTCCTTTCTCCCCTCTACCCCACATTGACCAGCTGGAACAAAAAGGACCCGTAACAGTGCTCAGTTATTCTCTGAAGACCTGATCCCGGACATGCTCACAAACATTACAAATAGCTCTCTTTCTGACCACATGCAGTACAGATCAGTGTCTCGAATACCGAATGCTCTAGTTCCCCACATTGCAACACAAGGCTTGTTTGCTCTCAAATACAGAATTAGAGTTCTAATTTCTGCCTACAAAGATAGAAGCTCCCATGGTATCGTATTATCTTTGCCTTGACCGCAGGACTATTGCAACTCAATAAAGTGCTAATGGAGATCCAAATGCTATTCCATTAGCCTTCGTTCCAGATTATAGCCTGGCCTGGTCAACATCATAAAGTTGTGCTGGCTGGAGGCTGATGGACAAGCGCTTTTGTTATCTGCAGCCAGGCATGCTTTGTGCAGACCTCGGTGGTGATGCGAGCTGTCTCAGCTGAATCTGCGCTGAGACAGGCTCAGCGAATTTGCCCAATGGCACATCCTGTCCTCCAGTGAAAAACACCACACTACTC
This sequence comes from Charadrius vociferus, assembly GCF_000708025.1. Classification (NCBI taxonomy): domain Eukaryota; kingdom Metazoa; phylum Chordata; class Aves; order Charadriiformes; family Charadriidae; genus Charadrius; species Charadrius vociferus. Next base: position 6,897,203 of record NW_009648876.1, on the reverse strand, counting down.
TAAAACACCATAGCAGGAGTAACATGAATTTTTCCTGGCGTGCCCACTGGCTTTTCACAGCAGGGTGCTTTATTGTACTGCACCTGTGGGCTCATCTTCGCTGAGGTGCAGTTTGAAATAATCCGTTAGTAATACCCCAAGAGGCTTCCAGATTGGTTTAAGCCACTCTAAAACTGCACTGCTGCTGAAAAGTGGGGTGCTACCTTTTATATTCTCCCTATGCTCCTACCGTGCTGGCTCAAGTGATCTGGCTGTCAACTGATCCAACAGGTGAATTGGGTCAGCTCCCCCATCTGTCTGCCCCTGGGGCTGCACTGGGGCAGTGCTGGGATGGCAGAAGGAATGGGGGCACAGGGACAGGCGTGACTTCCCCTCCAGCAGCAGCATGGCCTTTGACGAGCTTAATCCAAACTGTGCCCTATGGTTGTTTCACATTCAGGGTCTGCAAATCCAGAGAGACGGTGTGATGAAGCAGACGGAGCTGGCCTGTCTGGAAGCATGGGCTGCAGCTCAAGCGCTGGTGGTGACACTGTGGGAATCAGTTATTCGGTGCGGCTATTACGACAGCCCTGCACATCTTGGCTGTTTTGCAGTGTGAGCACCATCAGTCAAGTGAAACTGTCTCAGGAGATGTTAACTCAAAAGCAGACAGATGGAAGTAAACCTGCAGTGAAGGCTAACAGGGAATGCTCTGTGTGGCTGCGTCTTAACCCGTGCCTCTTAGTGTAACTGGCTAGCCAACGCAATTTAAAATTAGCAACATCTGCATCTCCGTAGCTGTTAAGTCAGGAAAAGAGAGCCCAGAGGGTGATATGCTTGTCCAGCCAACGTCCATGTGGCCTAATATTCTTTTTTGTGGCTACCCCCCAAGTCAGTCCTAAGGCCTCTGTCTCTGAAGATACTATATTAAAAGGAACATATTTGGCTGCAGCATAGAGTTTTTATTTTACTTTTTGGGGTGGACCACTGGACAAGCAGGCATTTGAGACTGTGAATGAAACATAGGATGTGTCTTAGGGTGGCTGCTCCCATCCAGCTGCGCTGTAATATGAGTGTCACATTTGATTCACCTGGAGATGGAAGTGGCTTTGGTTTTGAGTCAGACATCATCATGTTTGAACAGCTGCCCCTGGCCATTAAATAATGCCTCAGCTGATTGTTGTTTTAATGCTGGTTGATGGCATCTACCAAACTCAGCCTTTTCTCTCCTAAACATATATCAGAAATAACGGGGGCGGGGGGG
>NW_009648876.1:6889966-6895950 GCF_000708025.1 Charadrius vociferus | reverse complement strand
GGGGGGGGGGTTTCTTGGCTTATCTTTGATCATTTTGAATGAGACCCCTTTGGTCAGAGAGTCTTTAGGATGCTAGTCAATTAAGGCTCACCTGATATGTGTAGGAAGACAAAGGACACCTGGTTATTGTTTAGCAAGCTTGTGAACGTTGCCTCAAGCAGACCAGGTTAGTGCTCATCACATTCTCTCATGCTGCAGGTGATGCTCTAATACTACTGGCATTCATAGGATGGGCTAGGAGATATCCCAGGTTTTCAGGGGAGAACTCAGAAGAGTGTGGCTACCTGCCAGATGTGAAAGAGGGCAGCAATGAAATTCAAGAGAACAAGAAGCCAGCGAGGAGCACAATAGGTGAACAGAAGACTGAATGTAAGACTGAGAGTAAGAAGAGAGATAAAATTGGAATGAGCTGGGACTGATTACAGAGAGGATGTGAAGGCTTGGGAGTGAGGGGAGAGGTGTCATTTTGTGATGGGCGGGAAAGAACAGACAGTTGCCCTCAGGCAAGGCCAAAGGAAAATCAGGCACGGATGGGGTGGTCTAACAAAGAGAAAGAAAGAGACAGGCTGAAAGGGGAATGAGAGATTAGGAAGGAAAAATGCTAAATATTAAAAAAGAGGGAAAAATAATTGAAAAGCAAACCAAAAAGTATTGGGAGAAAAGGAAATAAGATAACAGGAAGCCAAAGAGAAAGAATAATGACTAGTAGCCCCCAACAATAGGTATCTACTGAATTAGCCAGAAAGTGTCATTCAGTCTGTTCTGGCAAAATAAGCAGCATTGTACAGTCCTTCCTGATACCCGTTATTGTACCAGCGACAAGACATGACAAGAGCTGCTTTGTCTGTCCTGCCTGGTGCTGCTCTGCTGGGGCAGAGCTGGCCTTTGGGGAATGACGTGTATGAGGTCAGTGTTAGCAAATCTGCTTTTTATCCTTCTTGGTCACACTTTCATCAACAAGGCCTTATTTATACTAAGGTTTTTTTTCTGAATCTATTTTACTATTCCTTAGCCCTGACAAGAATCATCAGTGCTAGCCCTGATGAAAGCACTACTGTAAATGGCCTTCTGGTATTTTTACCTCAGATTTGTCAACAACTGACATGAAAAAAGAAGTCTCCCATAATGCTCCTACCATTGCAGTTACTGATTGACAGAGTTAGGATTCTCCTGTGAGGCTGATATCCCGAAGCATTCCACTTGCCCTCTGCAACCCAGGGATTAAACCAGGCAGCTCTAAAATTAAAAACCTGAGATGCAACGTGGGAAAAGAATCTCCCTGGTTTCAGCTGTGATATCAACAAAAAAAAAAAAGGTTTTTCTGTTTCTGTTGTAATAAATTCTGTTACATTAATTTAAAGAATTTAGTGCCAGTACTTGGTGTGAGTAAAACCCTTAGTCTGGAGTAAAGGCGAGGCCAGAAATGCTGGCTTGCTCTTAAAGAAAGACATTTTAAGAATTGGGAAGAGGGATAAAAAAGGATTCTCTCAGAATATTCTCTGAATTGCTTCATGTTTCAGCTGGTTTATAAAGGAGAAGGGACTGGAGTTTAAGAAAAGAGATCAGTTCAATGGCTTTAAATCCAGAGTAAGGCACCTGAAATGCTGATCAGTCTGTGACTTTATTTATAAACGTTTCTATGAATCCCTGTGTGCCAGGGAAGGAGAGAGCTTCTTCATAGGCTCTTTCCTAGATAATCCCATAGGAGCTACAGGAGATGCAGTCTCCTTGTACACCTATTTGCAATAAAGTTTGTGTTGAGCAGTGATTGCCTACAATCTGTTACAGAAATATGACGATTAGGTTAGTAATAGTATGCAATCCAAAGAAGAAAAAAAAAACCTTCAAAAGGTTCAGAGCTCAGAATAAGTGATTTTTACCTCTGTTTGCTGGATAATATATTCTTCCCATTGCAGCTACTTGGCATTAATTCATGGCATTGGTGAAAAATAGTTCCACTTTCTGCATCGGTGTAGCTGTGTACAGGCATTAAGTCATTCATGGCAGATGACAGAATGTGTCTATAATGCCATATAAATGAATTTTTAAAAGACAAAAAAACAACAGAAAAAAAATCTGATTCTTGCCTAGGGAAGAAGTGTGCTGAATTGCATTACAATGTATATACATACATATAGTCAGCATCTGGCACAAGGAGGCCAGGATTTTTAAAACTGCAGAGTGAGCCTTTTCAGGGTCCCTGCAGCCTGAATAGAAACCCACACGTCCTTATTATTTGCATATGGCCCCATTATGCTTTGGAATTCACAGAACTCTTCCACACAGAGAAACATTTTTTTTTTTCCTGATGGAAATTATTGTTCTTCAGAGTGTCTAGAAGTTACTAGGCAGGCACATACTGTACTAAGCTAGATTTTGGTTTCTTTTCCAGGATTGTATACATTTTTTCCCCTCTCTGTTCTTTTAATCCTGCAGCTCACATTCTCTTTGTGCTCCTAAAGGAATATGACGTTTGATAGCCACTTTTTGCTGTAAAGTGATCTATCTCCATAACAGGTAAAAAGCCTCTATTGCTAACTGAGCTTTTTAGACTGGTTTTATAATAAGATTTTGAAGCCTTTTTCTCCTCAGCCTTAATCTTCTGAAAACACTACACTTAAAAGCTCTAGTTTTCCACAGAAAAAAAAAAAAAGGTAAATATTGATTCATCTTTTTAAAATGTAATTTTCTGCTCTACCGCAAAAAAAAACCCCAACCCTTGGAATACAGCTTTAATGATATGGTTCCTTAATACAGTTTCATTTAGTAGCAGTAGAGAAAATTTAAGTGAAGTAAGTAAGGGAATAAAATACATTCATCTCAAAGATGAAACGGCAGGAGGAATCAATCTGGCACTGAGAGGCAGGAAAGCTGGTCCTGATGACCACAGTTTGTCTGCAAGATGTTGCATTTGAGCTCCACATGAACAATACATGAGGTTGTTTCAAGGAAACTGAGAGTAACTGAAATCGAGAGACTGCTCGAAAGAGAAAAGTGCATGAAGAATCGTTCCTCAAACCTTTTAAAAATACGTTAGCTAATGAAATATCAGAACTACAGCACCTGCACGCATGAAACCCTCACGTTCATCAAATTACTCCATGACTAGACATACAGTGCAGGTAGTACTATACGACATGATGTCAAGGAGTGTAAAGCCTTTAGATCTCTGCAGCGATTCCCTGATAAAGGCCAAATATTTCTTAAATTGTGTGGCTTCTAGGTTTTCAGGGCTATTACCCTCAAACACAAAGGAAACGTTATTGGTTGGCTAAACCGCGGCCAAAAAGCATTCTTAAAAATATGTATATAGCACCATCTACTGACATTATGAGCCTTTGCAGGGGAATGTTTTTAAAATAAATCTGAGGACTTGTGTGTTACAATAGTGCAGCAGTTTTCCCCTAATTGGTGCAGAATCGGTCTGTCTTTCTAGTGATCACTCTGTAAACTCAGAATACTGATGACCCTTGCTTCAAGAGTTTAGCAGCTAAAAAGGAGACGAAATAAACCACAGAAAGACAAGAAAAAATGAGGAAAATAGGAAGGAAAAATGAAACAAAAATAAGTAGCTGAGTGAGTAAGAGCATGTCCTGGAGCAAAAGTGAGACATTGTTGGTAAAGGGAGTCATTTCTCAAGATGTAATTTGCGAGCCCCAAGACTTTCTTCTGGATTCAAACTCTTGCATCCTCCTCTGGGCCATCCATACAGCTTATAAGAGTTGATGCAATGCACCCATCAAAACAGTTTTCCCTTCCTTTATCCCGTGTCATTTCTCTGCTGGTGAGACAGGTTGACTGGAGCCAGGGCCCAAGACCAGAGTTGGTGTAAAGTAGACAGCCAGGTGCGTGGAGAAGGAGGGGAGGAACGCAATGTTGCCAAAGGGCTGTCAGATTGCCTCAGTTACAACCTGTAATTTCCATTCTTGTTGCGTTATATTTAGTTCATCAACCTGGTTTATTATTGTTATGTAGACACAGAGCGTGCAAACAGCTCTGGATGGAAACTCCTTAGGTGGGGTGCGCTCAGCTGTCAAAGGAAACTGGATGTGATCCCACAGGCTCCGAGCAGGCTTGTTAAACTGAGTCTTCACAGCAGAGCACGGAGAAGAGAGAGTGCTCTTCTCCCACCTACGAGCTAGGATGTCCCCATGGCATCTTTGATCTCTCTCTCAGCCGCTGAAGCAGAAACAGCGTGCAGCCAGCCTTGCTCTGCCAGTGGGGAGGAGCATGGGGACAAAAGTAGGGCAAGACATGGAACTGGGATAAGTTGATCAGGGCAGGATGAACGATTAGTATCATGGATAGTATTGCTGCTGAGCAGTTTTGGTATCTTTTGGTACAGAGCGCCTTTAGAGCCACAGTACTGCTGTTATGGAATATGGCCCTCATGAACCTCCGTGCCACTCAAAACATGACTGAACTGCTCCCAGAGCCACACCAGAAAGCCATATAACCTTATTTTTTGTAGATGCACCTGAGACGGTCATCCTCCCGGATTCACGCCAGTCAGCTGGACTACTTAGCTGTCCCCTGGAAGCGGGAATTGTCTCTTTATTACTTGTGAAGTCTTTTCTCAACTCTTTGACTTGGGTTTTTTGGTCCTACAAAAACGTATTACCTATAAATAATAAACATTAAAAAAAAGCTCACTCTGTCACTGATTTTAGTTTTTCCAGAAAAAACAGATGTTTGCTAGGTAGAGTGGTAGGGTACTGAGCCAACCGTGGACAGAACAGGATGCAAACACATACAGGTGAACTCCCAAAAGTCTATGTGGCTACTATGTGGCTTTGTCTTTAGCCCTTCAGCACAACAAGGTCGGTGTTTAAACAGAGGTCACATTCTCTCTCTTGGTATCTTGTAAAATATTTTTACTTTTCTTGGCCTGAGTAGTAAGTCAGTACTTGGGATGATGTTGCATGTGTCTGTATCAAGACAGAAAAAGATTGCGTACATGAAAATCATTTAAAGAACAGCTTTTTTAATTATTTACAGAATGCATATTCAAAAGCCTCTTTCCGCAGATGTACTAAGAAAAATTTCCAAGAGACAATTTCCATTTCCGAATTCCAAAGCACACTTTTAAGCAGTAGAGTTCAGAAAGCTTTCCCTTCACTTATCTTGAGGTTGCACGAGTAGCATTTCTTGAGGTGTAGTTTCCTGATCGGCTTAGTCCCGTGTAAATCCACGGTGCTACTGTGGCGAGCAGTGGTCCTGTCCCACTACTGCTTGTAACTATGGGCTTGGCTGGGTTATGGAGTTGACTCAGATGCAAACTAATTATTTGTTGCAGGATTAATTTGCAGCTGGATCAATGCCCTCACCTGTCTGCCTGCAGACCATGGGAGTGCTAATGTCCACACCTGCCACCATCTCACAGCGATGACACACATCGGTTTATGCTGGTCATAAAACCCCACCCTGAGGCTCTTTCTTGGCCGTTCCAGCTCTGATTCACAGAAAAAATGCAGTGTCGGGCATCTCCCTACCCTCCACACTTATATTTGGTTTAGCCTGTGGATGCTGATGTTTTCCACTGTCATTACACAAAGGGGCATTGAACGGCTCCATTTCAGTTTGAATGAAAGGCAGTCACCACTCTTAGTCATGTAACTGCCCATAAATCAAAGGTGTATTATGAACCACTTCATTTCTAGCACTGTGTAATTGCAAAGCCTGTTTCACACACACGCTTGTAAGAACACAAGTGGTGGAAGGGCCCGGTGCTGCGAAGCCCATCTCTCACAGAAACGACGGGAAGAAGAGGACAGCCCCGAAGCCGTTGGCCACGAGCAAAGGTCAGGGATGGCGGCAGAAGCAGTTCCCCCCATCGCGCACATTTTCAGTGGCTTTGCAGGCTCGCCCTCAGCGGGCCAAGCCTTCCCAGTTCCGCGCTCCACGAGCGACAAAGCCCCCCTCACTTCTGCAAACCCCCACACAGCACACATCCACAACCCACGCGTGGCCGCACTGTGAACACC
>NW_009648876.1:6860810-6889287 GCF_000708025.1 Charadrius vociferus | reverse complement strand
CCCGGGCCGAGCCCGCTGGGGGTTACTGGGGGGGACGACGACGACACGGGAGATACTGGGGGGCGGCAGGCAGTGAGGGTCCCGGGTGTTTGTCTGCCGGGGGTCTGCTGGTGTGGAAAGAAACTGGTCCCTGCCTGCCCCCTGTGTTTTGCCTTGATTTTTTCATTGTTCTGTCACCCAAGTTGTGGAAGGGCAGTTCTTCAGGGCTTTCCTTGGACTAAATAGCTCGAGAGGGGCTCGTGTATGCTGCTGGAGGTGCCTCTTCTCTCTCTGTGTCCTTCCCGGCTCTGATGCGTGCCCCCCGTGTCCCCTCGACACACCCAGACCGTGCTGTGGTCCTGACCGGGTTGACCAGCCCTGTGGAGAGCACCGGGTTCCATCTTTAACCGCGAGCCAGGCCCTGGGTGAAGTAGTCCTGCCCTCTCCTCTCCCTCTGGGCCCCAGAGGTTCTCCTGGAGATGACAGTGGGACGTTGACATTGCAGGCGCACGCTGCATAATAAACTCTGTATTGAAAAGAAGTTCTGTTGTTGGGACAGGATGCCATGATTATGTTTCTTACTGAGAAGACCTTTTTCTCTGCCCTGCTGTTTCTGGCCTTCGTTTCTCTTCTGACTGCTGCATCCATCTTTCTTTACCTTGCCTGCCTTACTTAAGCAACAAATCAGCTAATCTAGCATAACTCATTCAGACCGATTACCCCTATCGGTTAGTGTCTTGAGAAAGGCAAACTCTGAGTGAGGTAGGAGAGCAGCTTCTGGGTTGCTTAGGTTGCCCTGGCCATTGCTTCCTATTAAAGTGGCTACATCCGGTATATTACTAAAAATACAAAATCTGAAAAACACTGTGTTGGTATACTCTTTTATCCTGCACTCAAGTGTCAAATATAAAGTTAAGTGCTAAGTGATTTTTGACTGTATGCACGTGGTAGGAATTCAGTACATTTTATGTTCTGGTGTATGACCAGAAATTAAAAAAGGAATTCTAGTATTGTATTAGGCCAATTCAGCCCACTGTAGAGCTTCTGCCTTTAATTACACAGCTACTTTAGTAAGAATACTGGATAAAAAAGAGAGAAGGTGGAAATTGTTCTTTGAGTGTCTTCAGAACAAGGATGGAAGAACTTGTTAATTATGGAGTTATATTTTACATAGGTTGTCCCTGGTATTTAGGAACAGGCATTGAAGTGCACAGTTAAGTTGCCTTTATCTGAAGGTGCAGGTAGAACATAACAATGCAGATCTGATCCCGTGTGAAACTTGTTTGTTTGGTTATTAGTTTTCCCTCTGAGGCTACAGGTAGTCAGAGTTCACAAGGTAATTTGAAAGCCTTAAGAAATCTCTTAACAGTCTTGTTTGTGCTGTTGGACAACTTACATCATCTCAGTTGGCCAAATTCAGTCCTCTTTTTTTTTTTTTTTTTTTTTCCCCTCCCCCATCTTCATCCAGAACTGCAGAATTAAACCAAAACAGTGTCCTTCTCCTTTGCCTAATTTTTTTAGGTTTCTTATTTTCAGTCGCTCTGGGGTTTTAATTTTTTTTCTGCTGTGTAAATCCCTGGGGTTAAAATGCAGGTTGTTACCTGCATGATTTTGATTGGGACACAGAAAGTCTAATCAACAGCAATACTGGCAGTCTGTTCATGAATGGATTTGCTGTGCTTTAGTCTTCAAAACCATAACTTATTTTTTTGTCTTTTTAGCAGTAGTAAAAATAAACAGCTTTTCATAAAGTGTTTCCCTGTTTCTGATTTGTCACCTTCCTCTGTTTGCGATTAAGAAACGAGTAGGTCAAGCCTCTATTTGAAAGCATGGATGACAGCTTCTGGTTAGAGTAATTGAGCTTTGAGTTTTGAAAATCAGTACTCTTTCCTCTCTAGATTTCAGATATCACTATGACAACTGTACTTTTAACTCTTCGGAATCAGGTTGGTCAGCTACAGTTGTGTTAAGTTTAACGTGAGGGTGATGGGATGAAAAGAGGGCTGGAAGTTATGCTGATGCCACATAAAACAGTAATTCTCAAACAATTGTGTTATACCATATGGAGCCTTTTCCGGAGAATTGTAAAACAGAGCGCTGAGAATCATCTTTGAGGAAGTAGCAGTGGGTGGTCTGTAGAAGGAACTTATTATAAGTGGTCTGCATAAAATGAACTTGCGGCAATTGCTTTTCTAAATCTCACTTAGGAAGATACTATTGAGTTCTCTTGGAGTAACTCAGTTCCTGTTGGGCTTTTTGTGTGATCTCTCCAACGTAAACAATACGTGCTTTGAAAGGTGGTATACTAGTACTGTCTTGTGTATTTTATATCTGTATAAACATTAGCCGACTTGGCCAACGCTCTTGTCTACTCATTTAGGGGAAATGAGCTATCCCTTAGAACAGGTCTGCTTGAAACTTAATGCCCTGATGACACTTTGTAGTCTGTTGTTGTAAAAGTATTGTTTGTTTCTCGTGCTCTGTGTATTTATCTGCCTGTAAAGAACCTGCTGGAAAAAAAGGGTCCCTTTTCTTTAACATTTTTGAAAGAGCTTAGAGTATAGAAGTTACTGTTGTTAAAGGATGACATTACCTAGGAATGTAAGGTTTGCTTGTTTCCTTTGTCTCTACCGGCTTCCTCCCATTATCATTTGAAGTATAATTGATCCTTAAGCAAGGGCTTAGCTACTAAATCCTCTTCTTGCATTGTGTTCTTGTTTAGTACTGTAACATTGCTTAGCTCTTGTTTTGGCTTCTGGTGTTTTCTAGACCCTTTGAATAAAATGGGCTTTCTTGGTATAGCATAGGAAACTGTAGAGCAGCTAAATTAAGTTAGCTTTTGTTCTGCAAGTTGTTCAGCATGGGTGTAGAGCGCGTATCTAAGCATAAAATTACTGTGCTATATTGTACATATTAGATTGTGGGGAAGGGGGGCAAGATACAAAGGGACTGTATCCTACCTCAATTTTTTCCAGAATTTAAGTTGCTTTCATTTCTGTTCTCATCCAAATAAGACTTCTCATCCACATCAGGTTTTGTAGCATTTTAATTTTTTTCGTTTTCTCCTCCCTTCATCTCTAGAAAACCATCCTTTGGTGGCGATTTTGTTTTGGAAGTAGTGATGAAGAGATTGCTTAAGTTGTGTGATGATATTGTTTGTGAATTTAATTCCCAGTAATGCAATATGAACCATTGTGTCACATGAATACATTTAAAGCCCTTCAACTTTCTGATTGTCTTTGACACCTTTCATAAATGCTTCATTACCATTGCAGATTAAAATGTTCCCTGTTGGCAGTCAGGTTACACAGCATAATTTAACATATGATTAAACTCTTCAAAACTGTTACAAACTTAACTCAGTATAAATCAAACAAATAGTCCTTTGCAGTTAGTTGTATGTTGTGAGTGAAGTTGTCATGTTTAGGTAGTTCTTAGTTTTCTCAGCACAGCTAAGCATTTTGTTTCTAAAGTTGTGAGTAGTGCATAAGGCCAGGGTGCGCTGCACTAGCGACTGCATACACGCTAACTAGTGACAAATTTGAACAGCTGTTATACTGAATCTTAGAATTTTGTATTGTACCACTTTTTTTTAAAAAAAAAAAAAAGGGAAAAGCATTTTAGTAGAAATTTTTGTGACCCATGAAAGACTACAAAAATACCATTTGGATAATCCATATTATTTGTTGAGATTACTCTGTGTTTGTTAATGTGTTCTGGGGGACCAGAGAAAAACAAACAGTACCCCAGACAGTGTAACCACTAAGAACTTTTTACAAGCTGAAAAATGTGGTGTCATGACGTAAGGCAGACATTGGTATGTCAGATTATATTTTTGTTTCCTAAATTAGATGTTAAGCACATTGGGAACTCAGTAGGAGCTAGGAGATTCTGCCTCTGAGAAGTGATCTGCAATGGATCGTTGCATGATAATGTGCCTTTGTGTGAGGCAGTGACCCCCTAAACCTTGGGAAAACAAAACAAAAAGCGATGCCTGATGCGTGAATATGTTTCTGTGCAGTGGTATTAACGATTTCCAAGTTTGCTGTAAGGAAAAGCTATTGCTATTTGTGTAATAGCTATTGAACTGTTACGTTTTGCTAGCCTAGCAGAATATGCTAGACTGTATGATTTTGGTTTACTTTAATATGCTAATTCTAAGATGTGTTAGTCTGGCCGCTGCTATATAAGCAGCAGCGGAGTTGTCTGTGTATTGAGGGTAGCAAGAAAACTAGAGTGGGAGCTGACTGCTGTGATTTAAGATAAGGATTAAGATAGCTGGTGGAAAACAAGATGTGGCGGTTGATGCTTCTCTCCTAGTGCTGTTCCAGTGCCTTTCAGCATTACCTTCAAAATCTGCTCATGTGTAACCTTTGTACTGTGTGTTGCTGATACTTAAAGCATTTTTGTACTTGAGTAGGGACTCCAAAATGGAGTCCTGAAAAATTTTGCGGAGAAAAAATCTGTATATTGGTATGGCAAAGCATTTTTGTAATGTTGAATGTGATATTTCTAGAAAAAATGCAGCATCAAAGAAAACACTGTGTCTCAGTAAAAAGTAAGCCTCATGAGCATGACATTGAAATATTTTTTGACAATGTGATTGGGGAAGATTTCAGAGTTAGCTGTAGCACTTGTCAAAATATTCCGAATATCTCTTGATCATGGTGGTAAGATTGTCATGGGACAAATTGCTCTAGAACAAGAAGGGTGCGAGGGTGAGGGGACTTGAATTTCCATTTGGGGTCTAATATGAGGTTCTAGTTTCATCAAGTACCGTTGAAGCCTTTGATCCAGTTACTGCCAAATGTTGCAGTGCTCAGAGAATCTTCCAATTTTTTTCATATTTGATCATTGTCTCATTTTATTTTTGTTGTGACTTTGGAATTATTAGTTCAGGTTTCATGTCTGTGGAAAAAAATATGCGTATTCCTTGCACTTTTACCATTTCTTATGCTGATTTTGAAGAGATTGAAAGCTTGGTTTGTTTTTTTGGGGTTGGCTTTTTTCCCCCCCCCTCTTTCTTTTCAGAAAAATATTTCCAAGGAGACTTAGATCTGTGAAGTTCAGGATATTATTTTTTAAGCTTTTTCAGGATATTGTGGGAAATGTTAAACAAAAGAATAGTGTAAAACAATGTGAGTAACCCAGATCTTTAATAACTCTTGCTCCTTTGAAATATAGGATCACTTTTCTCCTTAGATGTACCTTTCCAACCGTTAGTACCTTTATAATTACCTTTACAAGTACATTTACTTACATCACGTTGTCGATTTGGGGGAGTCAGGGGAATGAACAGAAAAAGGAAGAGAAAAACCTACTGAACTTGCTGCTGTCTGTAAATGTACTTTGTCTTGAACATCTCAATTATTAGCAAGTTAACAATATACAGAAATTATAATAGCACACTAACAAGGAGTATGGTAAAGGAAACTATTTGTATGGTCAGGTGTGCCATAAGGAGTACTACTGAAATTTCTTTTTCTGCTGTAAGTAATCTTTTAATGTTGGTGGTTTCTTGTAATCTATCTTCAGTCTTTTAAGGATGTGCAACATTCAGGATCAGGGTTCTTCTCAAGGGAAGAATAAGTGAAATATAATTCACTTTTTTTTTTTTTTCATTTAAGCTAAATAGATTTTTCTTTGTTTAGCTTAGAGCAATAAATGTAGATCTCCAGACTGATGCTGCTCTGCAAGTGGATATCTCAGATGCACTCAGTGAAAGGGACAAAGTGAAATTCACTGTCCATACAAAGGTAAAAGCCTGGGTTTGTACACTGAACATTTTCTTAATTATATAGAAAAGAAAGTTTGCTTAAACTGTTTATTGAAACAAGTGTAGCACAATCCAAAGGAACTGAGATTATAGCATTGTCTCATGTTTAAGAGACTGTGTAGCTGCAGTGCTTAACAAAAAGATGGCTAAAAAGTTAAGAGGTTAAAAAACTTTTTAGAAAAAAGAGATATTTAGGGGTTTTTTACTGATGTGTTGTCATGCCATTCCCATGCTTATTAATTGGCCTATTTCCAGGTAGAATCTTTAGTATACCTCAGTATTCTTCAGTTTTTTATTAGATTAGCTGTGGTTTCAGATTCTAAAAATATATTTCATAATGGAATTATATTCAAGAATAATTTTCAGTTACTGCTTGTTTATGGCTTTTCTTTTCTTTTCTTTTTTTTTTTTTAAGATTTGAATGTTTGTTGATTGCAGAATCGTAGAATAGTTGAGGTTGAATAAAATTTCTGGAGATGATTTAGTCCCTTCTCCTCCCTTACTCCCACCATGAAATCAGGGTGAACCAGAACCCATTTCTCAGGACTTGTCTGTTTGGGTTTTGAATATCTCCAAGGGTGGAGTCTCCACAACCTCTTTGGGCAACCCATTCTAATTGATTGCTACACTAATTAAGATGGCGATAATTAATGCTGTACAAACTTTTTTGGTCAATCCTTACTTGGATGATTGGATTATTTTTACAGGGATATTTTTGTTGTTCCTTCAAGGTGTTTTTCGTATAGTAATGAAAAGCATTGTGGGTTTTCGTTTTGGTGGGGTTTTTTTGTGTGTGTGTGTGTTTTTTTTGTTCGGTTTGGTTGTTTTTTTTTCCATAATTCTGCCTCCTTTTCCCCTTCTAGAGTTCCTTACCAAATTTCAAACAAAATGAATTTTCTGTTGTCCGGCAACATGAAGAGTTTATTTGGCTTCATGATTCTTTTGTTGAGAATGAGGACTATGCTGGTTATATCGTAAGTATTACAGTTCTTTTGGTTTATGTGAACTGTGTCAAAAGTGCTTATGACTGCTTTTAAATGGAAACGGCAGATGTTCATTCCTTCTAAAATCAGATCAGATGTTCTAATACTTCATTTTATGCAATTACACAAAATTAATAGTTGAAGCAAGCTTGGAGGCAACTTACTGTAGTTGTCATACTTTCTTGCCTTTCACTCCTAAAGAGTGAGTAGTTTAATCTGTACCCGAGTGTATTTTTAGTCTACTGCGTTAGAAGTGTGGGAGATAGGTGAACTGTATAACTTGCTAGTATTGTTTTTGCAAGCTAATGTTTAACTTAGTTATAAGTTTCATGTTGCCTTTGTTTTAGCTGGAATGGCAGAGTGCAGTAACTGAGCTCTAGTAATTAGACTTTTCCAGGTTTTATCACAAAGTTCAGAATCATTTTACCATAAATCAGTTGGAGGGGAAAAAAACAATGTAAACACCATCTAGAACTACAGGGAACCTTAATACACAACTTAAGAACTTAAGTTTTGAAGTTTATTTCAGGCCTCTGAGGAACAGAGGTCCCAAAACAGTCACATTATGATACGGCCTATTAAATATGGGCGTTGCTTTTCATAGTTCAATTACAAATAGAAATATGTGTCATCTTGGTGTGAAAGTTAGGTATTCGTTTTCTGTTTGGGGGTCTGTCTACTGATTCAGAAGATAAACATCTATTTCTAATAGTGGGTACATTATGATGAGTATAATCTGTGATGTGTCATACCATTCTTGAGCTAGTCTTTTTTTTAAGTCAGAAAAGCTATTTGAAGTGACTAGACCTTCAGTGTGGTAATAACTACTTTCAGACAGTTGAGCGTGTAGGTGCTGGATTTTTTTTTCTTGTAATGCATTAATGTAATGGGCAAATATCAGTCAACTAAAATTTAAGCATAGTTTAACTTTGTTCTGTGTCCCTTTGCTGATAGGAGTTCAGGATTAGTTTGACTGTGGTGTTTTCTCTTTCAATTTTAGTATATTATATACAGGATTAACCTAGAGACTTGTTTACTGCATGCTTTGTTATTTCAACAGATGTATCTTTAATGTCAACAGTGTTGCAAGAAAGAACTAATGCCCGCAAGCAATATGGAATTTATTTATTTTTTTTGGTTTAAAGTTTTGGGGAGTTATAAATGGATGGTGTGAAAACAATTGTGGAATATTTTTTTTCTTTAAACAAGAGAAAATCTTTACCAAATAAGCTAAAACAAAACTAATTATAGAATAAAGGATTTCAAGTTTTAATTCATTATAGTGGGAAAGCTAGGTATTATTTGGTTTCTGTTGTAATTAAACTACTGAAGCCATTAATTCTTTAGTAATCGTCAAGGACACTTGGGCAAAATTGGTAGAGTAATGCAGCAAGTCTAACTCATGAATGAGAGAATTTATCCGTAAATGCTGTAATGAATGATGAAAGAGAGAGGCATATATTAAAAAGCTGCAGGCAATTTACAGTTCCTGTACTGAATGGATGTTTTTTAACTGAGAAGATAAGTGGTTAAAAAAAAAATTGATTCAATTCCAGATTCCACCAGCACCACCCAGGCCTGACTTTGATGCCTCAAGGGAGAAATTGCAGAAACTTGGAGAAGGGGAAGGATCAATGACTAAAGAAGAATTCACCAAGATGAAACAAGAACTGGAGGCGTATGTAGACTTGATTACTACCTTTTTTTTTTCTTTTTTTTTTTTAGTCCCTCAACTTTTAATGCTGTTTGCTGTTTCTGATTTCACTGTAATGGTTCTTTGTGAGATACAGGCTTGAGAATCCAGTTGCTCCATAACCAGGGTTATCTCAGTGATCATGATCAGGGCCATTAGGAAAATTGTAGAAATAATTTCACAGAAGATATTCTGAAACAGGAAAAAAAATCAACTTGTTCTTGAGCATTCTTTTATAAGGAAAAAAGCACAGAACAAATGCAAAGGGAGGAGGTAACCTCTATCTTTTTTAGTTCTGGTGTTCTACGTTTTGTAAGCGTAATGAAACTTTAAGTTTTATACATGTAGTGATTGAACTAGGGATTTTTGCATGTGGTTGTTACTGGAAACACAGATGCCAACCTTCTGTTCCCCAAGAAATATGGAGATCACTAGAAAATACTTTTTTTGACACTCCCTTGTTTTTGCACAAGGAGAATAAACTTCCTGAAAATAGTATTTTCCCTTACTGTGAATTTAATGTGTATTGAAATATCTGCTCTAAGGCTTTTTGTTCCATATTGAGTTACACAGTGAAGTTTCTCCTTGCTTCATCCACTTTCCTTATCATGCATTCACTTCTTTGATCTTTTTCCTGTCATTGGTTTCAGTTTTCAAGTGTATATTTACGCTGCTTCTAGACTGCTTCTATCAAGAGCTCTGAATTGGCAAGAAAAGTACATAGAACTCTTAGAACTGCCGTTTTCCCTCCGAACTCCAGCTGCTGTGAGCAAATGTCTTAAAAAGCTCTGTATTAGTGTTACGTACAATGTAATTTATAGCAGAGTAGATATACACTTCATATGCAGAAAACTGGAAATTTAGCAAAACACTATAGATTTTAAAGAATCTGTGGTTTTCCAGCGGCCCTGATCATGATTCTCTTGTGGTCTGGTTAGGGGTTGGATAACACAGAAAACTTTGGGTTTCTTCTACTGCCACCTCCATCCTCTGCATCCTCCTTTTTTGTCTTCACTGAATGACTACTACTCTCACTGAGATCAAACATCTCCCAACACTGGCTCTGCTGGTTTGCTGGTATGTAAATCTTAACCTCCTTGCACATAGTGGAAGCAAAAGTGTTGATTATCATTTCACTGTTTGACCTCAGAATGGGGAAAAGAGACCCTTCCTCATTTCTAGACAAGTTACATCTTATTCATTGAATTTGCAAGGCAAAATGAATTCTAGCAAACTTGTATTGATAAGAGTGCCTTCCTCTTAATTAAATCACAAATGAGTAATTGCTTTAAAGTTGAGTTGGCTGAACTGGGCAGCTATTTTTTTTGGTTGTACCTACCAAACGCAGCACTGAATTTCACTTTGAGAACCACTATGAAGCAAGACAGCCCAAAAAGGCTAGGTGCTTTAACATGGATAAAAGACTGCTATCTAAACAGCTAACAAAACTACATGAACATTTAAATAAGTAAGGAGGGTGCAAATAGGCAAGGGGATGGAGATGGGGAGGAAGGAATTTGCACATTGGCTATATAGTGTCTAGTGACTGTAATCTGCATCTCAATTTCTTGATTTTTGGGGAGTTGGGGAAAGGACAATAAAATGAGGTTACACTTTCAGCAAACCAGTCTGTGTTAGCTAGCCTTAAAAAATAGAATGTATTTGTTGAATCTTCATTAAAAGTCTCTCCGTAATATGTTAGCGCTTCAAATTTCCCCGTAGTAGTAACGTTGTACTATTTATTTTTCTATGTATCAAATATAAGAGTGATAACCCCTACTATATCAGCTTATAATTTTGTATCCTTACTAAGGATCTCTTAAAGCTGCTCACTAGGCTTATCTCAAACTTAATTGCTTTATGTGAAATTATTATGTATGTCTTGTTTCTTGTTTTCAGTGAATATTTGGCAATATTCAAGAAGACAGTTGCAATGCATGAAGTGTTTTTGTGTCGCGTGGCAGCGCATCCTATTTTGAGAAAGGATTTAAATTTCCATGTATTCTTGGAATATAATCAGGATGTGAGTATTGAAAACTGAATTGCTGGCAAGAGAAATCAAGATGTACTTTTATGGTAGGATGGAAAATTGATTAAGAGGGCTTTACCTCCTGGAGCAAATTGCATCAATTCCTTCATACCAGACATATTTGTATTGTAAAAGTTAGAAATTCATTTAGTCTGTAGGAGTTCATTTTGCTGCCACCTGGGGAACGAAATGCACTCTGTGCTCTAGTCTCAGCATCAAAATATTAATGAGAATCCAGTATGTTTTGGATTAAAAAGATTAACTTTTGGTGGTGATTTCCCATGATGTTATACTTGTCCACTCTTTGACTCAATTTTTTTTTTTTTGGGGGGGGGGGGGGGGAATGATACAACAAAGATGGAATGCTAATTTCCAGGATTTTGAACCATGGTTTAAATTCTGTTGCTAACAAAACTAGAAAGGATTTCTAATGAAATGTTCTGATAAGTAAAGCCCTTTTGTTAATAATGTAGGTGAAAAATTGGTTAATTTTTTTTCTAGGTATTGGACAAGTGTGGCTATCCACATGTTACATACTGAGTTACAATCTTACTTTGAGTTATTGGAGAGGACTTTCTGGATTCGTAATAATTCTTTGATGTTGGATTTGGTGGTTGCTCATATTCTGCAAACAGTTTTTAGTTGCTTTTTAAAATTGCAGAAATCGGCATTGAATGTTGAAGAAATCATTGCAAAGATTGGCTCAATTGAGTACATGCTTAACTTCAAAATATGTTTACAGAGGATCCTCATGTTGCTTGAGGTAGAAATGCTTACTGGTTCAGGAACTCAGTTTACCTAAACTGGGCAAATTTAGATGGACAGGAAGAGTGTGAGGAGGCTGAAACCAACATTATCCTCAGTGCAGTGAGGGGTAAATGCTTCTGTAGTTTCTGAAAGTCAAAGATCTGCCATTCTACACTTAAAAGAACAAAACCTGGTTATATTAGGTTAACTCAATAGCTATACTGTGCATGATAAATACTGTATTATTGATAACTGAAATGTAAACCTTGTACATTTGGTATTATCTGCAGGTGCTAGAATGTTGCTGTTTTTCCTTTTTCTCCCCTGGAATAGTATTTTAGGTGATAAAGAACAGTCTAGTAAATGAGGTAGTCTGTCATGCTGGGTGCATGGTGGCCTGTACCCATTAATGCAGAGTATAAGACTAAGCAGAGAACAGGAAAACTGGTAGCAAGTTGTGGTATGTAGCTCTATTGTGTTGTGGTTGGTTTTTTTCTTAAAGCTTTTATTGCCTCCAGAAAATGAACTAACTTGATAAATGAATTTGTTTTTCAGTTGAGTGTTCGTGGGAAAAATAAGAAAGAGAAACTTGAAGACTTCTTTAAAAATATGGTTAAATCAGCAGATGGTGTCATTGTTTCAGGAGTAAAGGTGACTACTGCTTAACATCTCAAGATTTAAAATGTATTAACATTGTTGTCCCCTATTTTTAATGAAGCAGAATTTTACATAGCTACAAAAATGGCATTTTTGTAGCGTTCTGAGTTAAGAATGAGGAAGAGCATGGGAAGGAACCTGTGGCCCTGAATGCAAGATAACTGAGAGCTATCTGATTGCTTCCGTGAAAGAAGGCTTTCAGTACTCTTTTCCCCTGTTTTATGAAATTAAGCATTATTTCAATCCATAGATAATTGATAATCTGTCTTTTGTTCTGTCCTGTCATTTTATATAGTGGGAAGGTGCACTAGCTTTGGCAACTGCTGCAGCTCAGAAGTTACTAAGACTGTGAATTTTACCAGCCTTGTAAAATCCTTCTTCTGTTTCAAAGCTAAGAGCAGCAGTAGAGGTGATACTGTGTTTCCCAGTAGATGCAAGAATGTAACTGAGACACACACACACAAATTAACGAAAATTCAATTTAATTTCAACTTTTCCAAAAGTTGAAAGATTGGTTTTATAACAATCGTAAATTCTGCAGAAGATGACTTTGATTTCCTTCCCTTCTAAGTGGTAACTTCCCATTTGCAAACAAATTAGAAGAGCTAAAGTTCCTAGTTGTAAAATCTTGAGTTTTGAAACTGCTCGGAAGTGGATATAACCATGCATTAATTATGACTTGGAGAAAAATATGAAGTCCAAATAACCAGCAGTTTTAATAATGAAAACACATTGTTCAAAGCCCCTGTTATAAGCTATTCTGTGGTATTGAGCATCTGTGCTATTTTAGAGGAGTTTTTGAATAAATATAAACCAAATTATAAAATTGTAATACAGAAAATATTAAAGTTTACTTGCATTTACCAACTTGAAAGAAACCTGTCATCAAGATCAGCATTCCTGAGCTAGAAGGTTGTATTGTCTCTGCTATGACTGCAGCATCTGTGCTACTGGGTGTCTTTCGTCCCCCTTCCCCTTTTTCTAGGTAGATGCCCTTTTATTAAGTTCCATTTATTCTATTTTTCTGTCATCAAAGTGGTAGTTAGTAGTGAAATTATTTCCTTCGCTTCAGGTTTAGTTATCTAGAGCTTTAAGATGCTCGTTAATAAAACTTCAGATCACGATAAAATAAACGAAGAAGAAATCAGTTTACATAAATGGTGTTTTAGACAACAAAAATTTCATCTCACAGTAACAACAGTATATGCAAATGTACTCTGCAGTTGCTCTGTACAGAGTGAGTGAAATTCTGGGGTTTTTTAAATTGTTCTTGTTTTTTCTAGGATGTGGATGACTTCTTTGAACATGAAAGAACATTCCTTGTAGAATATCACAACCGAGTCAAAGATGCCTCTGCCAAATCTGATAAAATGACAAGATCACATAAAAGTGAGTTCTTTTTCCAGGATGAAAATAGTACTAGTTGAAGTATATAGAAGTGATTTGTGGGGAGCAGTAATTTTTAGTTTTCTTTTTGCACGTGAGAAGTTAACTTAACTTGTCCAAGTGTAGTCTTTGGATAGTGTAAAGAAGTTCAGTCTGACTTTCAAAGTTCAGCCTCTGCTGTAATAGACTAGATGGAGTAAGAACAGCCTGAAGCGACGCTGAAGATATCCTGATTCTTCATGCTGTCCCTTTGAAGAGAAACACACTTTATGTAATAATATTTTTTTTAAGTTGGAGTGTTAGTCTTTAGAGTGTAAAGGTGGGTAATATAGCAGTACATGTGATTTTACTCCTAATGAAGTTGCTCTGGATTTGGTGAGCTTGCATTCATTAGAGTGCAATTTCTTGGCACACTAGGCATTACATTACCTTGCTGAGCTGCGAATTCCTGTTTGGGCCATTAGTTCTAGTCTAGGAAGTCAGGTTTCCATTTTTTAGCCTTTTAGAATGGAGAATGGAACGTGTATATTCAGTAGCTTGGTTTGCCTGACCCCTTTTTTTACTGAGGTGAGATTTTCCACTTAGCTATTGATTTCTCTTCCTGAGCTGAGTGCTAGCTAACATGATTTCTGGAAGCTCTAGATAGTCTTCTCAAGTGCAATGCATTTATTTGAGAAAATAGAAAATCTTTGGTTTAGGACTACTATGTTTCGTTTAGGATTACTGTATTTTTAGAAGCTCAGAAAAAAGTTTATCTTTATTACCCTTGATTTTATATTTTTGTGCCCGGATAAATCAAAATTGAACTACTAGATTCCATCTACTTTCTTGAAGTTTGTGTCTGATTCACAGATTTTGTCTTTGCTATCTACAGTAATATAGTTCACACAAAACCAGGCCACAAACCTTTTATGAATCTTGATTGGTAAGGACTCTAAAGTAGATATTACACGATCCAATGTGAATCATACAGAAGCCACTTTATTGACATTCTGCTGTCCCTTATATACAATTTATCTATCCCTACGTGCGCTCATGCATTAGTTGATTGGTCCTATGCACGAGGCAAGCTTGCGGCTCAGCTTCTTTCCTGATTGGTTCATCTAATCTCTGTTTTCCCACTTGCTCGGCCCACTCCTCCAGGCTTGTTTTTCTCAATTCCTGTGAAACAGTCACTGTTGCTCCTGTTTTCCCTCCTCAAATTGACTTCAAAGGCGAGGTCCTACAGCCAGTCTGCTTCCTCGCATGGCTGGTTCAATATGTGTCCATTGTCTCTTAAATACGCTCCCACAGATATTGAATAAGACATTAAACCAAGAATTTACTAAGCTCTTCAGATGCTTCTTCTCCCATTGTATGAAGACTGAGTATTTTGTAGCTTTAATATCTATGCTAGGAGATGGGGAGAGGCAGTTATGGCTTAATGAAGTACTAAGGGACCCTGTGTCTTCATTCAGTTCTCATCTGATGTGGTTTCTGGTGTTTTGTTTGCTTTCTTACAATGAAAATTGAACTTAATTCATGGTACTTAGGTGCCAAACTTTAGGTTGTGAGCAAGCCTTTTGTGTTGGTTGTAGAACCAGGAAAAATGTTAGAAATGAGATTGTAGAAGATCTGATGGGAAAGGATTGAACAAACTCGTGACAAAGCTTCTCTGGTTTTCAGACTCAAATCACGTAAGATGTTTATTGACAACTTTTATCAAACTGCTAATTGGGACAAATGGCACCTTGTGAAATTCTGCCTAGAGGAGTAGAGCAATGATCTGGGAAACCCATTTTGGAAACTGGCAATCTGCAGTTTATGGATAACTTATAATCAACAGAGAACTGCAGGGCTTGCAAAGATACTGACTTCCTACTTCCAGCCAAAAATCTATTCAGTGTTTCCCTTCGGTTGTATGGAGTAATGAATTGGGTGGAAGGTGACCCACTCAAACTGTTAAAACAAGGTTGTGTTATTTAAAAAAAAAGATAATTCTGCTTAAAGGCATATAAACTTCAAAAATAACAAGTATACATCTTTTCCTGTTCATTGCTTGGATCTATTAAAGCTTTCATCATCTGTTGAGTTTATACTAAAAGCTCTTTAAAAAAGCCATCTGTGCAAAGATTTGATTGTTATGATTACTATATAGCAATACCTCACTAGTCAAATTATGCAGCCTTCTTTACAAACCCTGCTTCTAATTGCATTGTTTAAAATGCTTTAACACTAATGCTACTTCAAACAGTGGCCACTTGTTGATGCGGTAAGGGTTTCCTGAAAATTAGGCGTGTGCTAGAAAAGGTGTTGTGCATACAGCACTGTAGTTTGGAGTTTGTATTCAATTTACTTCTCTCAAATACACAGCCTTAATCTTCATTATTGTTTGACTGTGATTTTTTTTTTCAAATAGCTTTATACTTTAGTTTCAGATTTAAAGTCAGACTTCAGCCATTGAGTTTGTACATCTTCCACCAAAATAAAACCTAACAGAGTTGCACAATAAATTTACCCAGTAGGTGCTGATTGTATTAAATATCCCTAGACAAATTACAGACTTCACGATTTGGCGAGAGCACCGTGTTTGTTGTGTGAAGTTATCCTTCATAAAAAGTGACATGGTTGAAATTTTATTTCTGCTTTTGTGTTAAAGCGTGTTCCTTTTGAAAAACATCCACTCTGGAAGAAAAAGAGGAACTTCAAAATTTTCAGAAAGAAGTGGAATGAAATAGTAAAACCAGTGCTTGTTTTTTTTCTAGATGTGGCAGATGACTATAATAGAATTGGTTCTTCATTATATGCATTAGGAACGCAGGACTCCACAGATATATGCAAGTAAGATATTGTTAATAACTTATGGGGGAATTTGCTAAGCAGCAGTCTCAATGGTGACCTGCTGAGGTAGCAGGTCACTCTCTTGTTATAAGAAAAACAGAATTTATTACTGTTGTATCACATTAAGAGATTTTATTCTCTAGTATTTCAGTATTAAAAATAGTATTAAAGCAGTAACAGGCTGCTTTAATATTTTTGCTTTAATATTTGTCTGGAAAAAAATTGCTGTTTTCTGCAGTTTGTAGAAAATTACACAGATGAGATGGAAAATTTCTCCTAAAATAAGAAAAAGAACCCATCTCTTTCACTTTTTTTTTTTTTAAGTGCTTTACATGCTTTGACATGTGCAGCAAGAACAGGTCTCAGTCTGAGCATACTGATTTTTGTGGGCGTTCCCTGTACCAACATACTGAAAAATAGTTTTGCTGTTCTGACAGTTTTTAGGAAAAGAAAGGAATTTACAGAGATCCCTAAAACTTTGAATATAGAACACAGTCTCCATGTACGGATGTTTGTCCTTTAGCTTGAATATGAAGTTTGGTGTATCTGAAAGTGAAACTTAGTTAAGTAGCTTAAAGATGTTGATGCTTGTGAACATGTACACATTAGAGTTAGTGTGACGACAGATGAGTATGACAGTTAACTTATTTTTATTAGTTCACCTGAATTACAGTGATATACTTCCAAATGTGGTGATAGCTTACATGTCGATTACTTTGATTATAGTATTGAGATTTGATATAGTCTTTTAGGATCTGTGAGAAATGGCACCGGCTTTCTGTCAAAATCGTATGATTTGGCTGTAATTCAGTCTGCTGTTATACTGAACTCTCCTCGTATTGTCTCCTGTGAGGAAGATGTGCCATATTATTGCTCAGCCTCCCTGAATTCAAAGTAGGGCATGGGTCATGTTTACTGTGTAAAGAAAAGTACATTCAAATTTGAGCGAAGGACGCTTGATAATAGTGTAGGACCATCAACCAACATGGTGGTGTTTGGGGTTTAATTCACAGAAACATAAAGAATCCCTGAGGAGCTGTGCAATTATTCTTTAGTAAAAAACATCCATCCGTTATGCTTTGTTTGTCCCTTACCTTTTCTTAAGTAGTACAATTCCCAGATGTTTGAAGTACTGCAATTTGAAACTATTATGTTCTCTGAGTTCTGTGAATTATAATTCTAAGCAGTGCCTTTGCAGGGCTTTATTTGCAGCCTTTATTGCCTAACACAGATTATATTTTGATTTCTAGAAAGTAATTATACTGTTCAAATTAATGTTGTAATATAAGCTCTTTCCTTTGTGCAGGTTTTTTCTGAAGGTATCAGAGTTATTTGACAAAACAAGGGTATGTACTATGAAACCTTTTTAGATGTATTCTTTGTGTACATCCTGGAGGTGGCAGGACATCTTGTGTCAATTAGACATTAATGTGTGGATGTTTTATGGATGCTTCTATATGAAGCATTTAAGCAATGCGTGGTAGGGAATGAAAAAGTATGAGATTTCAGTCATCTGTTTTGTAAAATGATTGATCCTTAGGAGTCTTCAGTCTACTAAACATTTCTAGGCAGTATGTAACATGCTAGTTAAGCTGCTGTTCCTCTAAAAGGCTTCAAGGCCTTCCATACTTGTTACTGGGTATCACAGAACCTGTTACAGAAAAAAGAAATGTAATTCTTAATCAAAAAAATGGCAGTCATGCTGCTTTTTCCTGGAGCCAAGATCTGTTTCTGCAATTATTTGACTGAGAAATAGTATTGCTGATGCTCCTAACCAGATTTTATCTTCTGCCTTATTTGTTTGGCTTGGTAGAGCAGAAGATGCGTGCTATGTATCAGGAAAACTTTTCAATGAAAAATGTGTGCATTTCTGAAACACAGACAGTTGTATCTGCATAAATAGTACTTTAAAGAAAATGAAGTTAACAGAATTACTTGCTTTGACCTAAAATGTTGCCTTTTAGATTTATTTTTTTTAATTAAGATTTAAAAATTGCACTGGTAGACTCTGTTTCTAAATTCACAGAAATGTCCGTTTCAAATACAAGCAAATAAGTTTACGGGTATTTTGGACCATTTAATACATGCAGTTACACAACTAGTCTGCAAAGATGCCTTAAAAATTTGTTTTCCTTTCATCTCAAAAGCAACACAAAACTTCTTGTGCAACTCTTTGTACCGGATAAATTTTTGTTTCACTGCTGTTTTCCTTGTGTATGATCCATATAATTGAAATTGGGAAGAAAGCGTTGCTTAAAATAGAAAGCGAGTTGCAATTACTGCTTGCACCAGTTATTGCTTACATTTTAGTATAAAATCCTAATACTGTTTTTCATGATGCATCATTAAGTATTCTGTCACAAATGCACAATCTTAGTTTTTGAAAAAGACAATCTCTCATATAGTGTTGTATGTTTTATGGTGGGTATTTACGTTATAAAAGTGAATACCCAAAGTCTGGATGTTTTTAAATTGATGCTTTTACTTACTGTTTTTCCAGAAAATAGAGGCCCGGGTATCTGCTGATGAAGATCTTAAACTTTCTGATCTTCTGAAATATTATCTAAGGGAATCTCAAGCTGCTAAGGTGAATTTATGGGTTTGGCGTTTTTTTGTTCAGTGAAATAGTGTTTAAAAAAAAGAGAAAAAGATAAGGGATCATCTTGAGAACACACAGCAGTTAGGTTAAAATGCCACCACTTCTAGCCTGCAGTTTCTCGCTCAACTATAGAACCTGGATCTCAGTTGTGTATCAGGAGTAACAATGGAGTTGCTTACTCTGCGACTGAGTATTTGGAACTGTGTGAACCACTTACCAAGGCCAGGTTGCGCGGATAATTAAAAACAGTGGAAGAGCTGTTGGTGAATTGTTCATGTGTTTGCAATGTGTTTGCTGCTTGTAGACTGCAAGGAATTCTATTATTTTTTTTTGTTAATATTGAAAATGGATACTCCAGATTCTCTGCAGGTGCTGATACAAAAACACGTGGGCCAAATTTGATACTCTATATGTACGGAAAATGTCATTCTTAGTGTTGCTTGATGTAAGATGATTAAGTAACATGACAGAAGGAGGAAGCATTTGACAGAAAATATATGTAGTTGGAAGATCATAGCAGTAACTGTCGCACAAAACATGTTACTGCTGTTTCTTGGGTCCTGTGTGTATTTCAAAAACATAATCTAAATATAGTTTGTTTCTAATCTAAGAAGCTGTGAAATTTCCCATAATTTCCCATTCTTAGGCTTTTTGGAGTATTATCTAGGCCATCTGGTGCTAGCCTCTGTCAGACAAGATGCAGACCAAACAATACTAAATTACATGTCTGATCCAGTATGGACATTCCTGTGTCTTGCAGGATCAAGTAAGGTGAATGCAAATAATTTAGTAAGAACTGAAATACAGCAAGAAAGACTAAAATTAACCTGATTTTTTTTTACTTTGTATACACTAAAATCCTTGGGTAGATTCTTGTAAACTCTATACATCCTTTATACTTTTTTTATAGGATCTCCTATATAGAAGATCTAGGTCATTAGTGGATTATGAAAATGCTAATAAGGCATTGGATAAAGCAAGAGCGAAAAATAAAGATGTGCTGCAAGCTGAAACTACTCAGCAAATATGCTGTCAGAAATTTGAGAAAATATCTGAATCAGCAAAACAAGGTATTTGGGTGGTCTTTGATATTACATTTACTACTTGAAAATTAACAGGCTTTAGGATACTGTTAATGAGAACAGATTTTTTTGTTCTGATTCCTAAGAGAACCATTATCTTTTAATCGGTATTTATTTTAGAAAGTTCAAACGATATTTTCATTTGGCTCCTCGTAGCTTCTTTAGGCAGAGCAAAGTCTAGGTTCAAATTATTTGTTAACCACTTTTTTTTTTTTCATCTGAATAGGATAGGATACAAAATGATAATTGCTAGCAGTAAAGGCAAACCTAATTTTTTAATGCATGGTGAATTTCCCCTTTTGGTTTTATGCATTCTTCTGTGAAGGCAGCAGTCTCTTGCAGAGATGATACTACATTAGAAAAGGGAGGGATCATGAAATGGGATTTCACTGAAGTTGCATAGTTATAGTAGCTCTAGAGAAAAGGAACCTTATTTACATGTTGCCTCTTTCCCGGAAACTTCCTCTGTTCTTTAGGCTAAGATTATTGTGAGTTAGTAGTCATCTGACTCATTATTTGGGACAGGCACATTTGTTCAAGGTTTCAACACCGTGGTCTTCG
Source organism: Charadrius vociferus (assembly GCF_000708025.1). Lineage (NCBI taxonomy): Eukaryota > Metazoa > Chordata > Aves > Charadriiformes > Charadriidae > Charadrius > Charadrius vociferus. Next base: position 6,868,975 of record NW_009648876.1, on the reverse strand, counting down.
GTTTTTATCATTTAGGAGAGTTGTTTGACCCTGTAAATCTGGCTAATGATTCCTGTAAGTGAGACAGTGGAGGATGAGTGATCCCATTAGCCACAAAGGTACATGCATAAAGCACACTTGCTTCCTCTGTTCTTCATGGTAGTTTTAGCTTAGTATCTTCCCTGGAGACTTTTATATATCAGCCTGGAAGGAACGGTGCCCGTGGAATAAGAGAATTAAATGTTTAAAAGTGTCCACATTGCAGTCTTTTCAAGAGAGCTTTGTGTCCACAAAAGGTTAGATAGAGATGAGGAACTGCAATGGTCGTTTGCTTTCATCCAACAGCACAGCAGTATCTTTGAGCCCGGAATGTGCTGAGATGAAACTTGAGTTTTTTCCTGTTGCCTTCTCTCACCCTTTACCTCTTCCATCCTGAAGGGAAAGTCTGTTAACAGTTGAGAGCATTAGCAATAATACTGTTAATGAATCCATTTTTATTTTCTATAGAACTGATAGACTTTAAGACAAGAAGAGTTGCAGCATTCAGAAAAAATCTGGTGGAACTAGCAGAACTGGAATTAAAGCATGCTAAGGTAATTGTGATCCTTTTTGGCCTGTGTTTCAACTGATTTTAAATATTATATGCTTGAATAACTGAAATGTCTACATTGGTTTTGTGTGATATGCATTTCACATCCAGGAAGGCAAATTTGAAGGTAAGCATCATCCAGAAAGGTGAACTTTCTTGAATAATAGAGAGGGGGAAAAAAAAAAAAGTATAACTGAAATCTCTGAGGGACTGCTATGCTTGAGGTGCCTTTGGGAAACTCATCTCCTTGAAGACAGTTTTGGCTTCAGTTTTATGTTTCTCTAGCTGTTTGATATTTATAGCTGCACAGTTTGAATACCTGCCTATTTTTAAAACCTCATTTCACTATTTTACTGTGAGATAGGAAGTGGTTTCTCCTGTTATCCAGATGTTGTGGACTTGATGTATAGGATAGGCTGACTATTAAGTATAAGATCACACAGGCCTGTCTGAAGTCAGATCAGTGAGTGCTTTTTGAACCTTTTTGCCTTTAAACTATAAAGTGCTAGCAACCAAGGAATGTTGCAGATAGCCTCTTCAGTAAAATAATTTTTTTCAGGAAAAAAACCCCCAGCTTTAAGGGGCCTGTACTATCTTTAAATTTCACAATGTATTTTGATTCTTTTAATCCACGTGAAATTAATATTTTTGGTTAAATCAGGTTAGCTGCTCTGATTTCGTAGACAAATACAACAGTCTCTTACTTTGACAGTCTCATAGCAGGAGGCAGTTTTATTTAAAAAGTCAAATCTAGCATTTCTCATTCTCATCACAAATCTGAAAGTGCATTGACTACCAAGCTTTGAATTAACTCAGGATATATCTGTTGAAAGGACTGGTTAAGAGGTATATAGTGTTGCTGAGTTAACTTGTTGCTGCTTTGTACTCTTTTCAGTAGTGTTGATAGTGTCATTCTTCATTCTTCCAAACCCACTGTTTGTAAAACTAATGCACTGTAAAAAGGGTGGTTTTGGGGATGTTTTTTTCTTTTTTTAATCTTTGTAGGTATAAGTTCAGCTTGATGGGATATTTAGCTGGTAAAGTAATCAGTAAGGTCTGGAATACTTGACTTCTTTTTCAGATGAACAGTGCTTACTTTAATGTGCTGTATCAGAAGTTCAACTATGTTTTCCCTAAAGTCTTAAAACTTCTCATAATACTTGGCACTCTTCAGCCTTCCTACTTCTGTGTGTGTAACAGCTGTCTATATCCAGCCTTGAGCCTCCCAGAAATCTCCATGTTTGGTCATGGATATACTGGTTATGGGTTTTAGTGAGATTAATAGCCCTAACAGTCATACTTGCAACAGGGTTTATTGATTTACCATATCGTGCTTTAATAAAGGAACGAATCCACAGAGCTTCTGTCCTCCTTCAGTCATTGACTCTCCATCACATCTTGTAACTGACTAATGCTGAAGTCCCCGCATGCCTTGGAGTGGAATGCTTAAAAAATTTCTCTATCTTCTAAAGTAACCCTAAAGAATCGCTTGTATTAACTCTCAATGCAAGTCAAAAATCTCATAGCAATATTTTCTTGAATTTTGACAGCTAATAAATGCAGACGGCAGGGGAAAAATGCTTAATTTTGGTAGCCTTCTACTTACTTGATATGTGCTTCTTGGTGTCCTCAATTTTCCTGGAAGAGCTTGAACTTTTTTAGCAGTTCTTCATTTGTCACCACAGCTCATGTTTAAGACTTAATTTTTCAGATAGTCTGTCTCAGTCTGTGACTTACCTTGTCTTAGTAAATTTACTAACAAGGAGCATATACGGCTGTAAGAGAAGCTTTGAACTGTAGTCCTGTTTTTTGAAAGTGAACTTTTTTTTTGCTGACCCTTTTCACCTACTTTAATCATGCAGCACTGTAAGATTCACTAGTCAGTTTTGCAAATTTAAAGCTTTACAATTTAAAAGGTCATTTTGACTAAGGGTGACAGTTCTTGAAATACTGCCAAATACTGTGCCTTCTTGAATGAAAGGATATTTTCTTTCTAGGTTTGAAAGATCTATTTTTTTCAAAGCCCGGGTTTCGTATTTATTCAAAACAAACTACTACAGATGCATCAGTTTGGTTGCTGCGCTTTTATTTCTACAGATTGTGAGTTGGATTATTACAGAATTTGCAAGTCTAATAGATCATATTTTTCAATTTTATATAATGGGAAATGTTCTTATTATTGCTATAACCAGCGTATTTGAGCATACTCTTATGGATAGGTTTGTATTAGTCTGTACAGAGTACTGAAGGATGAAGTGGTTTGATGGAGACTTTCTGAGGTAGTTCCATAAAAGGAAGAAAGAAGATATGAAAATACTTTGGGTTTTTCTTGAGATAGCATTGTGTTCTGGTGTTTGAAGAGCAATATTAGGGGAATATGAAGGTGTCTCCTTATTCCAGAGAGGACATTTTTATACTTGTTGCAATGCGAATCATGAACAATGCTCCCATTTCAGGGAGGCTAAGTAGCCCCAGTTTTGGCTAAGCTGAGCTGGGGTGTTTGTAGACACCTAATTCTTCTTGCAGTAGAGCCAAAAGAGGGCTGGTAGAAGCAAAAAGAAAGCTACTTTTTCATGTAGGCCATAAATTAATGAAGTCAGATCAAAAGCCCCCTGCTTTGAGGTTCTGGACAAAATGCTTTGCCTGATGCTGCGGCAGTCCCTGACTTTATGCTTTTGCAGCTACTGGCTGCAGGTGAAGTTTTAGCAGCCCCAAACTGGGAATTGCTTGGCTTGTCAGTGGAGCACAGCACTCCCAGACTTTGCAACATGACCTGTTGTTTGAGTCTAAGTGCTCTTTCCAACAAAAAAGCTAACTGGGGTGAGGGGCCTGGGGGCAACAGGTAACACTGCTGCAGGCTTTTGCTACAAGTCTTCTACTGTGGTGTTTTGCTGCAATGAGTACCTCCAGACCAGAAGTCGTGCAGATGCACCTGTCTGTGAATGGGTTTAGCCATGTGGCTTCTGGACTTGGAGTTGCCTGCCACAGAAAGCACCGTGGTGAAATCTGACACAGCAATAGGTGCTGGAACTCGCCTGAGGGGCTGTCTTTGGGAGGAATTCGGCCCCAGTGAAGGCTGCTGCATGACTTACTGTTAAAAGTTATTTGCTCTGGGTGGAAAGAAAAACACAAATCCCAAAACGGAGAGATCACCGCACTGAAGAAGTCAGAATGACCAAAGTATTGAGAGAAGATTTTGAGAGACAGCTTGCATTTCCTGAGCTATGTGGCTCTAGAAGACTGGAGGGTGATAGAGAAATCAAGCTTTTAGTAAATCAGGAACACTGTGTATACAAATACTAAGTGCACCCTCTATGCCCACTTATGTTTGTACTACTTCCTTATAAAATACTTATTTTCATCTGCTAAAATCTTTTTATCCTTTCCTGGCTGCAACTCAAGACTTTTGAAAAATCTAAAAATCAGACTGTGGGTTGAGATTGCTTTAAGTTGATGCAAGTGCAGACTACTGCCAGGAAGGATGATGCATGACTGTTCCTTTCCCTTATGTTGGCACTGTTATGTGTGCAGCTCCGTAGTAAGATGGAGCTAAAAGTTTCTCTGGGTTTTTCTAAGCTTTACTTTCAGTCTTGTTTTCACAGCATCCCTTATGTCAAAACACACCATTTTGGCTGGGAGGGTCTGAGAATAAGAGCGAGCTGCCTTCTTATCACCAGTATGTACCCTAGATTTACTTAAAATAGCTGCCAAACTGCAGCTTTAGAGTCTGCTTGGTCTCTGACCTATACTATGCAGATTGATGTTTCTTTTCCTGTGGCCGTTCTGCCTGACTATCCCTCTAGGTAGTGTTTAGCGTCTGTTTTGCTAGCTCTGTATTTTTTCATGACTTCATGCAGCTGTAGCTAATGTAAGACTTGATTAAGCGTTTGGGCATTCAGTGCAAAATCTGCATTTAAACCTATTCGGTATTTTAAACAGTTGGATTTTGAGGTGTTCCTGTGTTAGACTTCATGTTCAAGAAGGGAGGTTTGCTAGCTGGTGAAAGTGCTAAGGTTATAGTCAGGTACTTAAAACATTTATAGCCTTGGCTATACTTTTAGAGTCTTTTGACAAATTAATTGCAACTAAGCCGTTTCCTTCAAATAAAAAATAAAAATATCTAAACAGCTCTTTCCACAAATACTAATATATCTGCTGTTGCCTCTGTGGGTTTTTGTGGAAAAAGAATTTGTTGCATTAGTGGCAACAGATGTCTGTTTGGAACTGACAGAAGAAGGGAGTGAGCAAAATCCGATGCTGAGGGATTTGGTTAAATGCTTTGTCAGTAATTTGTTCTTTCCTGAAAATGATGTTTCTGTCACCATGGTTCTGCCAGTAACTGTAATATCTAGAGCTTAGGAGCCTGAATTGGCAAGAAACACTTTTCTGAATCTGAATTTATAGGATTTTCTTAAGCTATGCTGATGTAAGTCAAGTACGTCAGATGTTGCAGCCAGAAAGAGTAATAGCTCACAGCCTCTATTGTCCTTGATTTATTATTATTTAGATAAGGTTGCTCTTGTGAACTTTGTAAATTTGATGTAATGAAAATAAATGATTTGCCTATTTGGAAAACTTCAGTAGAGTGGCTGGCTAATATTGTTTCTTACACAGAGATTTCAGATTTGGCAACAAATCTAGTACAGCTATTTAATAGTGAATAGCCAGTAAAGTGATCTAAGCATAAATGAATGCACCAAACAATGTGAATACTGTGAATTCCAGGTTGGTTGTTTGTTTTTTTTTCTGGAAAGTGAATCCTGGCTTACTTGTTGATCACATTTGCTTAATTCACAAGACTGTCTTTAAGTGCCAGTTCTTTAAATTCATTCACAAATCTGAAAGTCAACCTGTATGTGTTTATGGTAGAGTCACAATGCTTTAAATAGGATTAAAAACTGACCTACAGATGTTTGAAAAGAAGGGCAGAACTTAGCCTTAGAGATAAAGTTTAGTTAATGTTCTGATAGCTTCAGCTCTAATGGCTAAATCACCGGGCCCAGCAAGTAAATCAGTCTGTTGTCTTTCAAACAAGGTGTGTCCTTGAATGGAGCTGTGAGCTCTGATGGCTGCTATAGTGAGGAGGTGCCGAATGCTGTGAATTCAGTATAATATGAATATTTCTGCTTTGGGAATACCGTTCCAGTGACAGAGTAATGGCAATACTTTATAAGACATGAAAACTTTGTAACTTCGAACTTTCTTGCTAAGAGAGTACTCTGCAGGGAATAGTTTTTGTGGCCAGACTAGATCTTGGTAAGAAACTTGTGAAGAAATATGGAAAGGGTACTAAGTGCTTATTTTTGAATCTCACGTTGGCTCCGTTTAGTTCCATGATGCAGTGCTCCTACATACAAAAAAGCTATTTAATATAAAAGTTACTTGCAGAAATATTTCTACATAAGCTTAATACCTTTCTGTTCTCCTTTAGTGGTGTCATTGCTATTTAAAAATCATCTTTTTGTTACAAGCATAAAGGAAAGTAGGGAAATGTGGTCATATTTTTCTTTATTTTCACAGGGTAACTTACAGCTGCTGCAGAGCTGCCTGGCAGTGTTAAATGGTGACACATAAGCTACGCTCCGTCCTCCCACTAACAAGGGCTGCCCTCCTCTGGATTTTCTTTCCATGACTTTAAATAGGCATTTACAGTTCTCTGGAGAAAACATTTGACAAAGTGCGCATAAGCAAGCTCCTTCTTTCAAAAGAATTAAAACAAACACCTAAAAGTAGCTCCAGACTATATGAAGCAACAGCATACGTGTTATACATACATACTCATGTTTATTTAATCATTATATGCTTTCATTGTTCAGAAACCAAATGCTCTGTTTTTGTGAAAATAGCCAATATAATTATGTTCATGTTATGAATACTATGATACGGCTGCCAATCTTATTTACCTTTGTAAGTAATTTCTGAAGTTCACCATTTGAAGCACATTGTTCAAATGGCCTAAATATTACCATTAGATATTTGAATATTGTTACTATAATGGCATTGTATACACTGTCTTAGGTTTTTTTTCCATGTACCGATATCAAGAAACTTAATCTTTTTTTCAATTGTGAACATTTCTTAGAAATTTTGGAGAACTTTGTGTAACCTTTATAACTATGATTTAAAAAGAAAAGCAAATGCATTAGTATGTTTGCCTTAACTTGTAGACTAATCCAATTATTGTAAAATAAACCATGAAATTGATGATTTTTCTAAAATTATGCAGACATTGTATCATCTGTAAGCTTAATATTTTCTAGTAAATCAGATTAAATTAATTAGCTTTTTCTCTATTCATCCTGTAAAACCACTGAGTAAGTATTGGATTGGTCTGACACTACTCACCCAGTAATTTTTCACTTGCATTCTCAGGTTTATCTGTTTGCCTGTCCGTTTGTCTGTGACTTTCCTATCAGTGTACTTAAATTGTTTCGAGCTTGGTGGCTGATGCTGCAGTTTCTTTGGCAGAAGTACTTCTCAGAGAACTTCTTGGGTTTCTTTCCAAAAAAGGGGAAATAAAGTAGCAGAAGGGAGTTCAGAAAGTGCAGAAAACATCAATGAAAGATAATACTGCCCCACTTCGATGCAGATAAGAGGCTTTGCTTCAGAAAATAAAAAGTGAAGCTATCCCCAGTAAGGAATGCCTGAAAAGGATCTCATTCTGCTAACTGGACTGAAAACCTAGAGCTGTGAATCCAGTTGTACTCGTTGTATTGCTTTGTCTCTTACTTGAACCACGAAACTCTTCCAAGAGGTGCTGTTCTGTTGTGTAATTTTGGGATGTCGTAAAATTAGGCTTTACTTGACGAATCGCTCTTCACAGGGGGATCGCTGCTTTACAGGGGTTTGTAGACCTTCCGTGGAGCAGCAGCATTTTGGGGTGACGGGGATGTTTGGAGACGTGGACCAATGTAAGTCAACGTCTCTGCAATTATAGCCTGCCCATGCTGCCGCACAGAGGCCGCACGGTTTGTTCTGGCCTTGGTTTTGGGGTTGTGGGTTTGGGGGTTTTTTTTGTTGGTTTTTTTTTCTTCTTTCTCAAAGGGGATGAATCACACAGTGTAGTACACTTAAACCCCTGTTCGGAACATTTCAAAGGCAGCCAAGCGTCCGAGCTGGATGCGCTGTTTGCAGCGTGCGGCGAGTCACTCCCCCGCGGCCTCACAGGTGGGTCACCGGCGCCCAGGCTGGGCCGCGGAAATACTACTGCCCAGCGACGGCTGCTACAACGCTGTGCTGTTCATCTTCCACATCTAACAGGTATAATTCCTAAGGAACTCATCTATAAATAGACTGTAAGGGGCAAAGATTACAATGTATATATACAGTTGACAAAATTGTACATATTTTAAGTAGGATGTGGGAACGGTTTTTAGGTTAGTCCTCGTTGTTCAGTGTTAACTGGCTCATTAAATTTTTTTCAAGCCTCTCGGTATCGGGTGTGTCTCTTAAAAGCTCAAACCCTCTCGCGCTGTCAAGAACAACGCTGAAAACGTGACCCGAGGACTCGCAGCTCCAACGGATGAAAGGAAGAGACACGCCGGGTACCGGCACCGGCGAGGGGAGCGCGGAGGCTGCGGGTTTGCCGGGCCGGGCC
>NW_009648876.1:6851699-6860360 GCF_000708025.1 Charadrius vociferus | reverse complement strand
GAGGGCCGCGGGGCGCCGGCTCGGGGGTTGCAGGAGGATCGCCTCGCAGCAGCCGCCGTCGCCGAGAGCTGTTGCCTTTAAACCGGAGTATTTACATTTCTGGCCCGACAAATGGCAGCGTGTAAGCACATCCCTGCCCCGGCAGGGAGCCTCGCTGACTGGAGCTGCAGGGGCACGGTGGCCGGCCGCAGCCAGTCAGCTGAAGCTCCTTTGCATTAAAACCTGAGTTTTAATACCAACGAGCTAATAAAGCATTTTAATAAATACTTTTCCCATAAACACGTGAATTAAGTGCTTCCCAGTGCATGCACACAATGCAGATCGCTGTTCCCCAGATGGCTCGGTCAATGTTTTAAGCTGGTTGTAATAATTAGACATGTAACGCTGAAATGTTTGTAGCTCGGAAGATGAGGTGGATGTGCTTTTACATGGCACTCCTGACCAGAAGCGGAAGCTGATTCGGGAGTGCCTGACTGGGGAGAGCGAGTCTTCCAGTGACGATGAGTTCCAAAAGGAGATGGAAGCGGAACTGAACACTACCATGAGGACTATGGAAGGCAAATGGAAATTACCAGAAATGGGTAAATCACACTTAACATCTGCTTGCATATGGCATTGTGAGTTAAGTGTTGTCCAGTTAAGGTGTGAAGTTAATGTATTATTCTTGGGGTTAGAGGTGTGTGTGGTGACATTCCAGTGCCATTTGAAGGCTACAGAAAACCTTAAAATGACTGATCACTTTTGCAGAAACAGTCACTAGGTGCCATTTCAGTGAATGCCTCTGTTTCATCTTTTCTAAGACTTGGATTTTGGTGTTTCTGAACTTCTGATTTCCTGCTTTAATATGATTTCTCTTTGTTGGGTCAGTCCCCTTTTTTCCAATATCTCTATGACTTCTGTTTTAAGTTGTTCTTTCATTGTATTTAGAATTCTCTTGAGCAAGTTGCCGTCTCTCGTACTTTGTCCAGTGGCTCCTGATGCTTTCAACATTTGGAGCCCTTTCTTGAAGAAAGGAGTAGCATATGGTAGAATGAGATCCCGAATCTGGGAAAAACTCAGGAAAAATGTTACTCTCCCTTACCTGCTTATAATTGCATGTTACATCAAATAGTAAAACTGTACTAAAGATCTATGTGTTATGGTGTTTGTGTACTATGGGTGCAATAGATGGGTTGCTTTGGCATTTGAAGAGCATGCGTTCTTTTTACCTGTTACAAAACACCTAGTGAAATGTTTTTAATTTCCTGGAGGGTCAACATAATACTCACTTGCAGGGACTTGACTCTGCATTCAGCAGGTTTAGTAGTTTTTACTGTGTAAGTGGGCAAGTCTGATCTGTAGGTTTTACTCGTGCAATTAAGGTGATATAGTGATAGTGTAGTGTAGTGTAGTGATACCACCACGTCCATCCAGCACCTAATAGGATTTTTGGTGCAGACTGGCTGCGACAGATGTGCTTGACAATTCATCTAGGTCTTTTTTGAACTTCTGTGGCCCTGAAATTTTTTAGTGAATTTTATTGTAATCAAAGTTTGTGAAACAATGTTCCGTACCTGTATTTCTTTCACAAGACTGAAGATTTGTGAAGTGTCTGAGATTCTGTGGGTTATACAGGGCAGAGACAGGCATGTTTGATGTGTCATCCTCTGTGCCTAAAGGGAGGGTTACCTTGGGAGAAACTTTCCTTTGAACTGTACCTGAGGTTCATCTCAGAGGGATTGAGAAGTTTTGCTCTGAGAGGACCTGTAAATGAAGTAACACAAGCGATGGGGATGATCAAGATGTGTGAGTAAATTGGGAGAGATGTTACTTAACGCACCCAGATAAAGCAGAGCACTTCTGGATAGAGTAAACATGAAAGTGAAGGTTTGTTCTTGGCTGTATACTTGCTGTCCTTTTGGTGGGGCATTCTTACCACTTCTCTCTGATTTCAATCATAGGTACTTCCTCAAGTACTGGGCAAACTGGACCTGCCACGACTTCAAAATACTATGATGACATTTACTTTGATTCTGATTCAGAGGATGAAGATAAAATAGGTAAACGGCTGGGGAGAGGAGAGAGGAGGACATCTTTACAGTAGCACTCTCAGATCCTGTAGAATCCTCTTGGGGGGGTCAAGGGGCTGTTGCTGAAGGCAGCCTTTTGGGGGGAATTGCCAACCATTATCATCTCAATGTGGTTCCCACAACTTTATGATGTATCCCAATGTATGTAAGGTGGGTTAATGCTTTGGGGTGGTGCGTGTGCGGGAGAGATGAGCTAGACCTTTATGTTTTGGTTTAGATTTACTGCGAGTATGGAAAAGGAAAACTGAAAAATTGATGTTTTGATTTTTTAAGTAGAGAATCATCATATGTCTGATGGATGTAACATCTTTTCAGTTACACAGGACGTCCGGAAAAAGAGAAAACATCAGCAACGTCGGATTCTTTCCAATGATGAACTGCTCTATGACCCAGAAGAAGACAATAGAGACCAAGAGTGGGTAGACTCACAGAGAAGGGGGTAAGAGACCATAAATATTTGAATTGCAGGATGCTTAACAAAAACTGAAAAAGTTAAATTAAAATGGTGAATCTAGAGATAAAGCCTACGCTGTCAAGTTCATGCAGTGGAAATATTAGTTATTTAGAATTTACAGCATATGAAACTTAATAAGCCTGTAAAATTTTTATGTGTATGTAATGGAATTTGAGTCTTTAAAATTACACAGTTCTAAAATTTGCAATGCTTTAAAATCAAGACTTCTAGTCCTGTAAGCCCGTTTTGTCTGTAGATCTCATCTAAATAACCATGCTGTGAATGAAAAGGTTGTGAGATACTTTGATTGCTAAATTAATATCTATTCCTGCTAAATACTGTATTTCTAGTTTTGGAAAAATTAGAATTTAGTGAGCCACAAAATATTCAGATAAAACAGCACAAAGCTGATTTACTGAGGGTTTTTTGAAGGGTTAAGTAGAAAAACAGTTGTTGCAGAAGTAAAATTATCCATGTAAATGTGTTGAAAAGGATAATATTAATTGCCTGAGGAGATTGCACTTGGATACCTGCCTTGTCAGAGGAGGGGTTTATTAGGCACAAATTCTCATGCCAGAAGTATTCATCTCACCAAATGAAAATTCTCCGTACAAAGTAAATGAAAAGATGCTGATATGTGGGTTTGCCCCCCCCATTTATTTATTGATGTGCTTTGCGTTACTGAAAAAGGTCCAAGGAGCCAAATATTAGTTCGTGTATATTAATATAAAAAAGGTTTGACAGTTAAATTGATATGCTCGACAGCAAGGGCACGTAATTTCACTTTTTGTCTCTCCTTCCTCCTTTCTTGAATCCGTAGGTACCGTAATCAAAGAAGAGTGCCGCAGCAGCAGCCAAAACCTTCAGCTGTTCCAAACAGTGATGCTGTTTTGAATTGCCCTGCTTGCATGACAACATTATGCCTGGACTGCCAGAGGTAATTAGTGGACAATGAGGGGTCTTTTCGTGGTGTTTTTTTCCCAGCCAATAGTATTTTTAATGTATTTGATTTGATCAATTGATGTGATCAAGTCTGTCTTTCAAGGTGGTACTAATAAAGAGAAGGCAGGTGTATATGTGTGAATCGGAGTTAGGGGTGAATGCTAGTTTGTAAGAATGATGATCAGTTTAACCTGCAACACGGAGGTGAGGAAGAACAGGGTAGAACTAGCATAGTGGAGAAGGTAAACTATTTTAAAAAATCATGGAGACTAAACAGGTAGTTCAGGCTGATTTTTTCATTTTTACTTTTTAAATATGTTGGCTTGATGATTAGAGGCATAAAATTATTCCAGGTTATTTTTGCGTAAAAGTGCCTTGTTTAGGGCAGGATTAAACAAAATCAAGATAGTGTATTCTTACTTGGTTTGAGTCTTAGCCGTTGTGGTTTTGAGTATAGTTACATTTAAAAGTGCCTGGAAAGCATTTAGGTTAGAATCCACAGCCTGTTTTGCAGCCCTCCAGTATCTGACTGCACTGCAAACCTAATTAGTGCTGCTAACCTGTGCTAAGGAGAGGACTCTTGAGCTGGGAGTAAAGGAGAAGGAAATCTTGTGAAATGAGGAATAAATTACCTCTCATTTATTGAGTATTTATGGTGATTGAGGATGAAATTCCATGGCAGCCTAAAATCATCTAAGTACTTGGTGCTGTTGCTCACTCTCTTCCCTTTGCTGGCTCTGGTACTCCTTGACCCTGTTCTATAGCTAAGTATTTCAGTTTGCTAAGCTGACAGAAAACCGTCCATTTTTATTGTCAGACCGGTCTTTTGTGAGTTTAATAAACTGAAATAGCTCAGCACAGCGTTTTACAGGCAGTAAAGCCAGCAGAAGTCGAGATAGGACTTCTGCAGCCACCTGTTATATTGGTTTAAGCTGGTGTAAAACTGCAGCCTGAGGGACATTGTGTTGAATTGAATTGAACCAGCCCTGAATTTTGTTACGTACTCCAGCTATACAGTTGGTATTCTGATGACGGCTGAAAATACATTTTATACTTTATGATAGACATTTCAAGTGTGATGTGTCAGTGCTTGTTATTTATAAATAAGGAATTTCAGGCTTGGAAGACATTTTAGGATCTAAGTGCCAGTAGCTGAGTCAGTTGCACTCACAACTTCATGATCTTTTGCCTATCATCAGCTATAGGTAGCAATGCATAATTCTGTAGTACCAATACCACTGTACTCGGGGGTGTTTATTTTAGCAAGAACCAGCATGTTTTAAAAACGCCTTAAAAACAAGACAGATTTTTGTAGTTGTGACTTTTGTTCTCTTTATAAAAATTCCTTTTTATTTGGCTTTCAGCCCTTTGGCATAGTACTTCCTATTTTTAATCCCATTTCCAGTGACAATAACGCATTTCTTGGAAGCAGAGTTTTACCAATGGTATGACTTGCATTTTCTCCCTTTCTCCATAGACATGAATCTTACAAAACACAATATAGAGCAATGTTTGTGATGAACTGCATTGTTAACAAAGAGGAAATTCTGAAATACAGAAAGAAGGTAAAGAAAAGAAGTAAGAAAATGAAGCACAGCAAAGAAACTGCCTCTATGCAATCAAATCAAGAGGAGGAGGAAGTGTATCATCCAGTATTATGTACTGAATGCTCAACTGAAGTGGCAGTAATGGATAAAGATGAAGTTTTTCACTTCTTCAATGTTCTAGCCAGCCACTGCTAATGTACAAAAGCAGGCGAAAAAAATCCTGCACTGTTTTTTAAGACTGTGTGAAGTGTCAGAAATGCAGGCATGTTAGCCTTTTTTAAATAAGGTCTTTTAAATACTCATTTCCATCAAAGAACTTCACAACGGTTGGATTTTTGCAAAGTTTATGAAGGGAATACAGTTAACTGTGCATTTGAGAGCAATATTCTTTCACACTGTCAAGTGGTTGCATCGAGGATTTAAAATTTTGTAAATATAATGTAAGATCTGTGTATTATGATCATTCCCTGTATATATACTATCCATTATCTCAATATGTGTTAGAACTACTGCTTAGAATAAATACTGTGTAGTAACTGGTTCTCCATAGCTGCTTTGGTCATTTCTATGGCATGCGGTAAACAACTCACAGTTGGGATGTTGGGCTGCTTTAGGCTGGTATTCTCGATAGATTTGCACGCAGGTAGGTTTGATAAAGAAGGAATTGTTGTTATATATATTTGGATTTTTGGCCCACTAAGATCTCAAAGATGGAACTTTTATTTATACAGAGTGGAAGATTAGCTTCTATCGAGTTTGCTGGCATGGATCATTTAAATCACCATATTAATGCTTAGTAATACAGTTAAGAGTTTTAAATGTAAATATGTATATGAAGAAAATACTGGACTTTTTTTCTATTGTCCTTTTTCCTTACGATGACACATTTTAAGAAGAAATCTATGGTCATATCTATGACCACAGAGCTAGTTTGTATGCTTTTTCTGTTTCTTTAGTAAATTTACAGCTTCTTCATGGAAGCATAAAGAGCTTCTGCTGCTTGATATTTAGACTTCTTGCTTAGTCTATGAAGCCACTGCAGTGTTAACAATAGATCCTTCCCTCTCTTCCTCCAGACATGCTCCCAAGAGGTGAAATCTTGTTTTGTATTAGTAAGTAACATCTCCTCTTTATAGCCTGATGTTTTGTAACACTTCACTTTGAACAAGGGTCTGAAAAAAATCTCATCTTTATGCTTTTTCTTTTAATAGTCCTAGGAATAATTTGTTATGTGTGCTTTGAGGAATTGTCAAAAATACTTAAACTTAGGAGGTAGAAGCCTGAAGAACATACTTCTTTTGTGCCTCAGATCATAATAAACTCTTGTGACTCCTTGGTTACCTTTTGCTGTATTTTACTAATTACACATACTCATTCTACACAGAGTTACATGAGAGCAGGAAGAAAAAAATACGTTGGTTCTTGTGTCAGGATTACATGAGGAGCACACTGACTTACTGTTTCCAAGTCAGCAGAAACTGAACCTCTGCTTGATGAAGTAGAGAACTGTTGAGGCCACTGCTGAACAGTCGGTTGGCTAGTGTGGTACACCTTCCTCTGCACTTGAAGCACACAATCAAAATGGAGCCGTACTTGTTTTGAGGCTTTGGGTCTGCCTGAAATTAGATCTCAATCTCGTCTTTGCTACCGACTGTCAGACTGGTTAGTGGAGTGTCTGACTTGCACATTGGTAGCTATGGGATCACCTCAGGTGGGATAACTTGTTACTGTGCGCCGTAAGCCAGGAGGTGTACACAGACAATTTTGAACGTACGAAGAACTGCTGCTTTGTAGAAGTGTGGAGGAGCAGACATGATAGAGGGTATAGTCTGTGCTGTCGAGCATGCTGGCCTGGATGTAGCTGTCTTCACATTCCAGGTGAAGCATGGAGGCTCTGTGTATTGGAGGTTAAGGGTCTTTGCCCTGAGCTACTGGAAACATGAGCACGCAGGAATGTAGTTCAAAGGCTCAGGTGTCGGTGTGGGTGGTAGCAGGAGGAACAATAGGTAACGGCAGTCCCTAAGCAGGGGTAGAATGGAGCTGGTGAAGGAGGGGAAACTCTATACAGAGCAATATTGTCAATTTTCTTAAGGGGCTAACTAGCAACAGAACTGCCTCATGAGTATGCACCATACTGAAAAGGTGTAAGGGGCCTATACACCACCTGGTGGGTTAGGGCAGATGGAGATTTTGAAGCTGGCATGCCTCTAGACATTGCCTTTCCTCTCATCCCAGGTACGTCCTTGCTGCTGCTTCTTGCTTGCCTTATCACTTGAATTGCAGAGCTTCTTGTTAAGAAGCATGGAAGTGGGCAGGCCTGGGACATGTTTGCCCCATATTGATAATGTTCTTGCAGCTTTGCATGGGAGTAATGCTTTAGTTGCACTGAGTACCCCACCTGCCCTTGAACTTTGTACGTGTTTATATAGAAAGGAGGTTTTCGTGATTACCACCGCTTTTTCAAGCAGCAACACCGACACAGGACTCCTCCAGCAGCAATTGCCACAAGCAACCCTGGTCTTGGGTAGGGACAACAGCTGCTGTAGCCAGTTCTGTGGGGGTATTAATTGTGTGAATGCTGTCATTTCTTCTTGTACTGAAATAAATCCACATAGATAAAGCGTGTCTAAATGTCTTCTGGTTGAATTAAATCCCTTTTCAGATGCTGCCACACAAACCAGCAGAGTCTTCAGTTGTCTCTGCGAGCTGGTTTTCTTTTTCACAGTTACGTCCTGGTACTGTAGTTGTATTTTACATCTGTGTAAATAATTCAGATGTGCATCCTCCTGTGACTGTGTTTCCTCGTTTTTCATTGTACTAATAGCACAGGTGAAGGTAGGGGTGGGGTGGCAGCAAGAACAGAATCACACCGCGCAGTGACATCATCGCAAACTGATTCACTAAGCAGGGTGAGCATAGTGGGTCAATACCAGTTTCTAATCAACGGCGTGCATGCTTGGCATGTGAGGTCTCCTGGCTGGTGGCCTGGCCCCAGTGCCTAGTGCTGGCACCTCATGCTCTGCTCAGTCATGGTGCCTGATGATTGCGTGCATCCCCTTCCAGTGGGCTTTCAACTAGCGCCTTCTAAACTGCCAACAGCCCTTCTAATCGTGCAGTCCCAGGCCAATCTCTGGGAATTTCTCCTTATCTGAGGCCAATTAGCAGCCAGGGCAGGGGTGTCCCCCACCCGCTGGTTTCTGGTGCCAAGTGCCTTAGGGAAGTGCAAAGTCAGCAACAGTTGCAGTAACCAGTTGATCTATTGCCTCTTTATTTTTCCAATTTGTATGGGATTAACCCAGTCGGAGTTGGTGGCTGTTACGGCCTCTATCTGGGCCGTGGTTTTGGGTGGGCTTTCCCTCTACCAACCACAGACCCTGAAGGCTCCCGCAGCGTGTTTTCACCACGCTTCCCGTGGGTCAGTCTTCGCGCCTTCTGTAATTCCCAAAACATCAATTTAGATTACACAGGATGAGAGGAAAACAGGCTGTGGCACCATCCCCTAGGTATGGCTGGGGCCGGTGGTTTACTCCCGCTTCACAGTCAGCCACCGAATTTCATCTACTGGGACGCAATCCGTCGGGCAGGGCTGGACTGTACCGCCCCGCAGGGTACCAGAGGCGGGGGAGGGTGGAAGGGGCCGCCGTGTGCC
>NW_009648876.1:6833475-6851091 GCF_000708025.1 Charadrius vociferus | reverse complement strand
TCTCGGCCCGGCACCGGGGCTCGGCCCCTCGTCGCCTCCACAGACGGCCCCACCGCCGCGCTGCCCTCGCCGGGGGATGACCCTCCCGCTGGCGCCCCGCATGCTGCCCCTGGGCGCCTGGCGACCCGCCCCGTTTCTCCTCGGGCATCGGTTCATACCTCTTAAGTTATTTCTCCTTTTAATTTTTTCTTCTGAAGGGTGATGGTAGTTTTTTTCCCCTGTCTTCTGCGCTGAAATCTCAAGTTTTCTGTTAAGCACAGGTGTCTTTCATGAATTCTTTTGTATTCTTCCCCAGTGGAAAGTAAACATGCGTGCTGCAAAACCTTGCAAGCTTACATTGGCATGGTGCTTTGTTACATGTGGGTTTTTTATTAGATGAATATTTAATCCTCGAGCTGGTAAGTTTGCTTTGCTCTTTTGGAGTGGAAGAACTTGATAGATGCTTATGTGAAGGCATCTGTATAAAGGCTGTTTATAGGTTTGCTTCTTTACCCAGCCCTTTCATACAGGCAGTATGTTCTCTCAAGTGTTCTGGCATCACAAGTATTTTAAGTGTGGCTGTTTTGATCTTGACTTAAAATGATTTCTCATATGAATGAACCTGAGCCATCTCCAATTAATGCTGAGAGGCAGAGAGAGAAATTAACCAAAACACTAACAAAAGAGAAGGGTGTAAGTAGTAGTGAGAAGCAGCTTTTACTGAGATATTGGTCAGTTTTGTAAAGGAACTCACATTCGTTATATAAAAGTGGTTGCCCAAGTTACAGCTGTGTGATCACACGTTTTTTTCCTGTGTAAAGTCAGTAGAAGTAGAGATAACTTACTATTCCTCTCTCCTAGTATTTATAGACTTACTGTGCACAATTGTTTAGGTAGGGGTTGCTACCTTCAAAATGTTGTCTTCCTTGCAAACGGACACAGGGCTCTTTTTATGCCCTGTCTTTATCACTGAGGAAACTTCATCTTTGCTTTCCCTGCAATTATATTAGTCACAAGTACTTTTTTTTTTTTTTACTTTTGTGTTAACCTTGCAGCTTTTTAACTTGTGCAAGATAGTTAAGTAAATGAAAGCGTGTGTGCATGTTTACTTTTATAAAATGCTCATATTGCAATGGAGTAATTGCCGCTTAATTTACAGCTGTCATGAGTGGCACAAATATGGCTTGTGATCTCGGGGCAGCAAAACTGGGTTTTGTCCTCAAACTGGATGCTTTTGCCATAGGTGGGCCAGGTCTGTGGGGTGCTCTTGGGATGCAGTGCAGATGCAGTGGCCTTGGGAGATGACGATGTGTGGCTTTGCTGCCTGTCTGGCTGCTGCTGGTGCTCCAGAATCAGAAGTGAGCACTGATACGGAAACGTGGATTGACCTTCATTTTAGTATCTCTTACTGTATAATCTTCCGGGACTAAAAATACACCAAGCGACTAGTATGCTCTAATAAGCACAACTAATGCCTCTGCTCTGCCACGGGGAAGTCGGTCACAGAGCATTGGTTACACGCGTGCTGTGGTGACTTGATTTCTTGAAGATGCAAAGCATGCACAGCTCCTCTGGTTTCGCCTGTGGAAACCTGAGTACTGCTGCGCAGTGTTATCATGCTTGTTAATCTCCAGTGCTTTTTATAGTGTTCCTGTCTAAGTTTACTAAATCTCTGCAGGTAGTTGGATGAAATCAACAGGTTATTATTAATTTCAAGTACTTTTGAATTTCTGAAATCTTAAACTTTGAATGGCATAATGTTTCAGTAACCTGGAGCCATAATTTCTGTAGATAAAGCTTCAAGAAGCCTAGAGCTTGGCAAAGGTCCAGTTGCATGTATACGTTATAAGGGATAGTCTCACTTTCCTATGTAAGTTTTACAAAAGGTCCCTGTTAGGAGTTCAGCTAATAAAGTGGTTATCTTAAGGTTGTTTAGCCAATAGCTTCACGTGAAGTTTGTTCTGCAGCGTGGTCTGCTGTAGTAAAGTACTAAGGAGTGTCTGTTTATTTAAGTACACAACTTGACTCGAAGCTGTGCTAATCGTCTGAGGGTTTGTGAGTGAAACTGTTAGAAAGGTGCAGGTTATGATGTTACTCATACTTTTTCACTCCCCCTGCGGTTTCATTTTCCTAAGTACCACCAAACAACACATGAATTGAGCTGCCTGCCCATGAGGAAGGGTCTGAGCAGGACATGCAGATGAAGAAATGAACTAAGTAATGTAGTGACTTAGAGCCTAGAGGGGCACTGGCAGCTAGAAATGGGTTTGGGGTTTCCTGACTTTATTACGCTAACAGTACAACTTTGATACCAGATGTGTTTTGTGCATCATAAATTAAATCTATTAGGTCATTGAGGTCAGTGTCTAATGCTGCCTGCTTAAAAATGAGTAGGTCATTCACAAATAAGAACTCCTACTCAGTAGAGCTACGGATATTATTGTATTTTTGTTTCGGTTTGTTTTTTTTTGTGATGGTTGACTTTTATCTGCTTGGCTGAATGGGGCTGGCTTCTGCAAGACTTACAGGATACCTAGGAAGATGCATGTATATTCTCAGTGCCCATTTTCTGTTTTTCCGTCATGCTTCCCATCCTTTGGCCTGTCCTCTTGTGTCCGTGACAAGGCAGTGGATAACTTGCAGGGCACCCTTCTGTAATTCACGCAATCGCTCCTACCAGTGTTCTGGTTTTTGGTGTTCAGTTGGTTCTTCCCATAGCTGTAATTGCTGAATACAGCTGCCCCTGTCTGATTTAAAAAAGTGTAATGTTATAAGATAGTTACCAGGGAAGTTTTGATGCTATAGTTATGTGTTATAGTTATGTCTAACACACCTTCTATTTCAAATGTGTTTTTCCTCAACTTTAATTCAGATTCCATGCTAGTTTCCATTGTTGGAATGGCACTCTACACGGGCTATGTGTTCATGCCTCAGCACATCATGGCAATATTGCACTACTTTGAAATTGTGCAGTGATGAAGAACGTATTTTCAAGAAGTAATCCGGCTTTGAAATCTGGTCTACAAAGAAGAATGAACCTCTCAGTTTTAACAAGACTTCTACCAATGTCGGAAAGACACAATTATGACTCTGAAGACTAGGAAACAAGATATGTAGAGCAGGGACGTGACATGTCCCCTGTGTTGTGTTCATTCCTTTTAATTTTACAAGATATGCCCTTGTATAGTAGTTTTGTCTACTTTAACATTGTGATTGTACTTTGATATCAGTATTTTCTTAACTTTGTGACAGTTTCAATATTGCACTGTGAAAGCTTTTCTTAATTGTAATTTTGAGTAAATCTTAATTGCCTTCTATTTTTAATCGGAAAGTCATCTTATTAAATGGGGCTTAAAGCTTTTGCTATTGTATGGTATGTATTTGCCTGGATATTTCTATTAATGCGTTTTGTAAGAAAATACATCTAGATTCATATTAGAGACGTGGATATATTCATCTAACGCTATTTACAAAAGTTAGTTTGTATGACTGAACTCAGGTGCACTGTTTGCTGTCCAAACTTTGTTCAACAGTATATTTGTGCATATCGCCTAAATTTGGAATTGGCAATTATTTCAAGTTTCTCTATTCCACCTGTTGGAGGAGGGGGGGGGAGATGAGGCGTCGAGGCAGAGCAAAGGCCGCATTCGTTATGTTTGGAGTAGTGCTGTGGTTCTGGGCTTTATCTTGTTGCGGGGGAAAGGACTTTTCTTTACTGACATAGCCCCATGTAAGGGTTTGGGATAGCACTTTAAATCAACCCTGTTTTTCTAGCTACCAATTCAATTGTACTTTTACAGGATGCTTTATTATGTTCCCTATGGTTATGGTTTCTGCTAATTTTCACTCAACAGTGTAACTATGTCTAGGTTTTAACGGGGTTTTCTATTGCTGCTAGTGTTCCAAACATGTTCTTGCTACAACCAACCAAAACATAGGGGTTTAAGTGGACTTGAGTTACAACTACAGCAATAAGTAGCTGAATACTTGGCTGAAGTCCTGTCTTTTTTTTTTTTTTATAGGGATTTTTTTCAGTTTTGTATTCTGAAATGTAAGATGGTGACAACTTAACTTTCCTAAGTGCAGGATTTTTTTTGTTGTTGTTTAAAAAATAAAAGTTTTAAAGCAGAGCTTTGATGCAAAACTTTCTTTGAGAAGTTAATGTGTTTCTGAATGCTGCTTGCTTTTCTCAGAGCTTTCTAAAAGGGGAAAAATGATGCTTGGCTAAAGAATTGGGGTTTTTTAATGGCCCAGTAGTAATACGTACTATTATATCTTTTATGCAGCTTTTATTGAAATCAGGATAGTTGTATAACTGAAGCGTTCTATAAAGATACTGTCTTTTAGGTTTAATTTTCTCAAATGCACACTCATGAGCATAAAGTGTTGGTTTTGGTTTTATTTTTTCCCTTGTATTTAAGAACTTCATGTGTGAGTTGATTAAAAACTCTATTAGTCATCTTGGGAGCTATAAACAGTGGGCCTTAAACTTCTTAGGTGATCCCTTGTTTGACTGAAGTTGGTAGGAGTCTCCCCCTAAATTAGTGCCTTCACTTATTAATAACTGGATATCTAAACATAGGTAGGGATTTGGGGTGGTGTGTTGTTTTTTTTTTAATGTATCCAGAGTTGTATATGACAACTTTAAGTATATAAGGAGATAACGGTAAGTTCACATACTCTTTGAAGTAACGTAGCATAAATTCCTGCTATTCGTGGATTAAATTGGTACTGTGATGTTTCTTTGCGAACTATTGCCGTGATTGGTACACATCTACTGCTGAGAAAGGGGTTTAGTTGTATGGGGTATGTAGGGGGGAAGCCCTTCCGTGCGGTGGAATTAGGAATCTTAAGCACAATTTTTAATTGTGAAAGGTTTTATAAAAGGGGTTTGATATACCATCTTCTGTTAGCTGTCTGCTTCTTGTTGAGGAAAAAAAGAGTAACCATAATCTCCAGTCACTTGGGTTATGTTGGAGTGGGCTTGATCGATATCATACTTGAATTCAATTTGCTAATTTGAGTACAGTCATTTTCAGCATTTCCTTTTTTTTAATTATAAATCAAGAATCTCATAGTCTTGGACTGCTCTTTTAGATTCCAGATACTTTGTTAAAGATGGAATAATTTAATTAATAAAATACTATATGTTACTAGAGTTCGAATTTCTAGAATAAAGTTTCTACAACATGTCCTTTTCATAAAGTTGATCTAGTGAAGAGATGGTTCAAGGGGTGATAATGATGAAGCAGAGTAGGTTTTCTTTTTTGAAGTGAGGGTATTGGTAGGGATTTAATTAATCACTGAATTTGAATAATAAATGAATCATAAGGCTACCAAGTTGTTTCCCCACTGCAGTCTGCTTTATTGTCCTGTTAGTTGGGGGATCTGATATACCCTCCTTGTGACAGAACCATAAGCATTTTCTGTGCAAGCTGGAGGTCGAAGGCGATTTAAATACCATTTGGAGGCAGCTGGTCCATTATGCTTCTGTTTAAACAGGGCGATAATAATCGAGCCATCAGCAATGTAGATAAAGTTGGAAAAACTAATTGTGAGAAATGAGATGGGGGGGGGGAAACAAAACCTGAGCGCCCTGCAAGTGGCTTTATGTTAGTCTTTTAATAGTAATAGCTCTTGGGGTTTAGATTGAGTCATCAGAAATAAGCATTTAAAAATGCATTAAGTGTGTTTAATGCAGAACTGATAGTACCAGCTCCATCAGGCAGCTCCTGCCTGAGGCTGGCCAAAGGTGTGTCGCGGCATCCCGCCCAGCCCGGGTGGCATGGCTTGCTCTGCTGGTCGCCCTGGCAGGAGCCCACGTAGCCTGCGGCCGTGGTGGCTTCCAGAGCCAGCTCTGCAGAGGCACCTCGGCTAACAGGAGGGTTGGGTGCTGTAGCAATGATCATTACAAGCCTTTGCAGTAGGAGCTGCCGTAACCAAAAGAAGAAACCAAGGCACAATGTTGAAGAAAGCCAGGCTAGAGCCTGAAACGGATCTGGGATGCGTGTCTATGCACGTCCTGGATCAGTTATATTTTTTTGAGATATGTATTACTTATATATATAAACACACACATATAAACTGTTTGTTTCTTGTCAGAAATTATTACGTAGCAACTAGTTTAGATATGAAGGCTGGTTTTTTTTTTTGTTTTTTTTTTTCCTGGTTTCTTAACTACCCTGTGAAAGAAAACACCGGAGAATCGTAAGGTGAGACTTCCTTGGCAAAATTTAGCAAGAAAATAACTTGTGCATTTGCATGAATACTCAATATTAAAAAGAAATAGATGTGAAAGGAGCATAGTGCTGTAAAGGTGAATTTTGTGTGATAGATGTGCATTGTATTACTGCAAATTAGTACGATGCGAAGTGTTGTCCCGTTTCATTCAGGTGCAGTAATGAAGTGTGCATTATAAATACTGTTGGCTAACAACAAATAAAGGTTATATTTTGGTGAAGAGATGCAACTTAAGAGATCTGGTACCATGGGATTAGTGGGTTGCGCACAAGGCTGCGGAGAGAGCAGCCATCCTCTGAAATCCCAGAGCAGCGTACTCTGGAGTTTTGACCCCAGTAGAGGTTTCCAGTGCCAGAGGTTCTTTTTGCCTTCTGATTTCCCCGTGTTTTCTACAACTGCTATTGTAGGAAAACAGTTTCTTCCCCTCTTGCTGACATGTTATCCTGACACCAGTTTTTTGGTGGTGGTGGTGGCTTTTTTTTTTTTTAAAGACAAAAGCATGAAGCTTTCCGTGTGGTTTGCATTGTTTCTCTGTTTGATCTGCTAGGTCAGCCTTAAACAGCAGTCATCACTGAGCACAATAGCTGCTGTCTTTTCTGCCTTTTTGTTTGTGTAATGATGGTTTAAGGAGAAAATCTGGCATCATAGTCCAGAGCTGGATCCAACTCCCTGTCCGTGTCATGGGGAAAGATGAAATTCTAGATCTGATCCAGATCCCAGTGTGGGATTTCAGCAGAAACCCCTCTGCTTTTCGTGGTATACCTTCAGTGTATCATCACAAGATCCTCAGTCCATCTAAACTGTCATTGCATGATTGAAGACTAAGAAATTGTGACTATCCATCCGCTGTCCCTGAGAGTTTAGCTGGATAAGAGTTGAACAGGCCTTGAGGTAAACCTGATTCAAAGGCTCACCCGATTTCTAAAGTATAATTAAAGTTGAGCTTTTTCTTCACAATAATTTTGCAATGGCAGCAGCTGTCCATCTCGAATGTTATGAGTACTTACAGTTATATAAAATGGGGAATTACGTTTCGCAATACCTGATCGCTACATGTTTAACACAGCGTAGAAAAGCTGGAAGGTGGCCTTGGCTGGAAGTCACGCTGTGCCGAGGTGGTGGTGCTGCTGCACCACCACACAGTGCTCTGTGGGTTCACTGAGCCATCCAGCATCTACGCTTGACAGGATTCGGCTTATTTGTGGGTGGACTTCTTGTTTTAGTAAAAAACAAAACAAACAAAACCCAAACAAAAAAAACCCACCCACCCAACCAAACAAAAAAAAACCTCAAGCCCCCAAACCAAACTAACTTTAAGGTGCTGGCTAGCACTTTATTTTGTAGGTAGTACTGCTTATTTTAATAGTGAATAAGATGATGACATACGTGTACGATTTAGAAGCTGCACCTGGTTATAGATCAGGTATTTAGACTTCATAATATGCATGTACAGAAGCATGCTTTATTTTGGAAAGAGCCCTGTCAAGTATCAGAAGCTCTTGTTTTACACTTACAACAGTTCCCTGTGTTTTGCTGCTGCTAAGATTTGTGGCCCCAGAAGCATATAACTCCTTGGCAATTTTGGAGTCTGTTAAAGAGATTGCACTTTCCTGTGTGGCGAAGACCCTCTGTTAATGGCATTCTTCATTCTGGAGGAATTTTAAAGTCAGTTACAGCGATTCGAATCTAAAATTGGTTCATTATGTAAAATCACAGGGAAGGTGCGTACAGTGCGATTGATGCCAAAGAAGAGAGACTGGAAATGAAAATTTTATTTGTCTTGGGCAAGTGACAGGATGAAGTGAGAGATGAAACTTAAACTTTTATGAAATGGGTTTTTCTAATGTTTTGGAAAACGTAGGAATTATTTCCCTAAGCAGAAAGCGTAGCCTTGTTTTTAAATCTGAAGCTGATACCTGTGCTAACCCCCAAAACTCACTAGGCAAAAGAAAGTAAATATTTCATGTAAATATAACAGTTACCAAGCTAGGAGCCTTACATTACAGAAGAGTTGGTTTAGGGGTGATATTACCACTCTGGTAATACGACTGCATATTTAGACTGTGTGGTTGGAATGTGTGGACCAGTGGTTTCACCTGGAAGGTCAGAGATCCTACATGCCATAAAGGCACCTGCTAGCACTGGTAGGATGTCACAGTGATTTATTTATTTATTTAGAGGTTTGAAGTGATGCTGTTCGGGATTAGAGACTGAATAATCATCCTGAAGGCTTTACTCTTGTATCTTGTGTTACGTAAACGGATGTTTTGATGAAATAAACTGATGGAAAACCCTGCGGCCTCCACACCTGTCTTAAGCTAGACAGATAATCGTGGAGCAGTAATCACTAAATTGGATATGGGACGTGCCAGTTGCAGACAGATAATCACAGAGCGGTAATCGCTAAATTGGATATAGGACGTGCCAGTTGCAGCTACAAACCAAACGTAAGGCTCTCGGAAAAGCCGAGGGAACAGCCATCCTCTGTGGTGGTGATTTTTCTGTCACAGCCTGTTACTGGCTGAAATGCGCTTTTATAGCTTAAAAGAAGACTTTTTTTTTTGGTCTTTTGTTGCTCTTTCTTAACTGTGAAGGGTGTGTGCTATGTACGATATCAATCTTGTCACAGCAGTGAGTTTCATTAGGCTGGATTTACATTGAAGGTGTTTTAATGGTGAAAAGTTGACTGATTTCGTAGGTGGCTCTTCTAGTCTTTATCGCTTGAGCTTTGGAAATGAAGCATATGATTAATAAACAGCTTACTACTATCTTCCCAGAAAAAAATGAATCATAGTGTTTATTTTATTTAATATTTTTAAAGAGATTAACCAGATAATATTTGAGGAAGAAGCCCAAGATTCAATTTATAGTTGTAGCCAGTTGCTTTCTTGTTAAAACTGACAGTTTTTGGATGTGAATCTTCATAAACCTGAATGTTTCTGTACAAGCTCCCTGCTCTAAGGTCTGTCTGATAGTTGGAACTAACAGATGATCAACACTTCACTAATATTCATATGGTTACAATGTCATATCTGATACGTCTGGTTTTTATTCATGCCCATATCTGCAGGTGGAATTGTCTTGGCATATCTTGCATTTTGTGCTCCCTGCAATTTGACACGGGCAGCATATCTCAGGTCCATATTTCACAATGACAAGAAGATGTACTACATAGCCCCCCAAATAATTTTTTGGGGAAAAAATTTGTCTTGGCAACGATTGATCTTATTTGTATTTTCTGTGAAGTTTGTTTGCTCATTTTGGGTATACCTAGGGAGAAAAACTAAGTATTTATGATCACATAAGAATTTAAACCACAAATCCTCTGGCCAGGGTTTGTGTTCCTCTCCTGCTTCTGTAATGATTAGCTGTTGTCCTCTCTGCCATTTGGATTGTTTTTCCTTCAAGCTGTTCTTGCTTCATATCCTTCAAAAAGCAAGAAATTGATGCCTCAGAACATGTTTTTGACTGTTGCTATTTAATATACACCGGTAAGGTTACAAAATTCTGGAAGACATCTTTGCATAATACTCTTGCTGACAAGAACTGTGTTATCAGATCGTCTGAGGAGTTATCCAAAGGCGTGCTTGGTCTGAATGTGAATATCTAGTTACGGGTGCCAGACTCACAACAGCTTGTTCTTTTACTTCTGTTATGTTACTGGCTCAAAACTAACATTTTGGAGAGAAACCCCCCTGTATCGCATCCCAGGACCTGAGAAGTTCACATGCTTGGGTAATACTTGATGATTTTTAATCAGAATTAGCAGATAGTTCCCAAACTCAGGATTGAATTAGTGGGTGATTATATGAAATTATTTCTTGGTCGTTAGCCTTGTTTCAAAAAAATCTCTTCAACCCCCTCCCCCCGCCTCGTGTGGCTGTAGAGTATTCCATCCAGTAGGCTGGACAAAAAAATAGTGCTCAGATCAGAGTGGCTGAGGATGAAATGTGCAGTCTGCCTGTCTTAGACCACAGAAACGGGGACTGCTGAGCTCCTGGTGTCTAATCAAGTGGAGAGGTGGGCTCCACTGGAAAGCGGTTAAGGGTCTTATCTATACCCAGAGAATAGGAGACACCTTCTGTGGAAGTGGAGCTTTCTGGGTCAGGCCGCAGCTGCAGGTTATGCCTGGGCAATGTGATGGTGCCTGGTGCTGAGATCCAAAAGTACCGTGCAGAAGGGCTCCTGCAACTTCTCTGCCTTTCCTTGGAAAGAGAGTTACATTAAGCCATGCTTACATTGAAAAGATTGAAAGTGCTCGCGAGGAATCCTGAACGAGCTGAAGCACAGAGACACGTGAGCTCCGGTCTCTGGGCTGGGCTGTGTGGAGGGAGGTGGACAGCCTTTAGAAGTCTGCATGTCACCTTGGATTTCCGTACTGTTTCTGCTAAATGTGATGCACACGTGTGAGCTCAAACGTTCTGTCTTGTGCCTTTTGAAGATCATAAGGCTTGTTCAGATGACTGGCAGGTGTAGTTCAAGCCTTTCATTCCTCCTTCTTTGTTTGGTGAGTGCAATCTGGGGAGCAGATGCTACGCTGATTGGTGGTCTCTGAGTTGATTGATGATGGTAATATTTATTCCTTTTAAAGCCAACCTATATGCATCCCATGATATACCAGTGTCATTGACGTCTTTACCTGCTGCAAGAAGCAGTCCTGTTGGAAAAACCTCTTTTGCCTCATATTTGAGCAACATTTGAACTCTCCGTACAGCTACTGATAAACCCTTCGCATTGTGCATTAGAGTGGTTTCAAGCGCTGTATACTTTCTTAAATAGTTTCAGGCCTAGATTAGAAGGATGGTAGGTGTAAGAGGGAACAGAAATTTATCCGTGTCCGTTTTGTTTCACCTGCTGAATTACCACACACGCTTTGCCAGTTGGAGACTGGAGTTACCAAGGGTAAAGCACTGAGTTACAACAACAAAGGAAAACAAGAAGTGGAAAGTAACGCTGCTGATGCTGCGGTGAGGGTCTGCTGTGACCTCCTGCCTATGAGGGTGATTTTTTTTGCAAAAGACCGATTTATATAAGCAAGGTGCTTTTTAGTGAATTAGAAGGCCAAAAAAAAGAGCACACAAAAATGGAAAGAAGTAAGGACAGGCTATGAGGGAGATGTGTAAAAACATTGCTTAAGCAACCAGATGGCTTTACATGATTAAGTGACTTGATATGTGGATGAGGGCAGTGGTGGATGTTCTTGTACCTTGACTTTAGAATGGCTTTTGGCACAATCTCCCACAGTGTTTTTATCTGGACCAGAGGAAGTCTAAGTAAACTGACTGTTTGGTGGTTTGAACTGGCTGGATCACTGGGTTCAAATCAGTTGCTCAATGTTCATTCGTAAGGTGGCTAAAAGTAGAGTGGTCTGTAAGGTGATACTGGGGCTGATGTTCAGTATCTTGACAGATGACCCTGATTATTAGACAATGTTCTAATAAAGGGAGGGACTTAATACGCTGAAAGAAAGAGCCTGGGTTCAAGATGTGGTTGATGGAAACCCCATGCAGTTTGACAAGGAGAAGTGCAAAATTCTCAGCTTTGCTGAGAGATCCTGGGAGTTACAGTGGCACGTGCTGAGCATGAGCCAACAGTGAGTTCACAACATAAATACGTCAGCCTGTATGTGAGGCTATAGTAGGAGAACGCGGCCACCAGATCGAGGGAAATTATTATCCTCTTCATGCTTTTGAAGCTGCAGCTGCAATACTGTGTCTGGTTTGGGGCTTTTTGGTTCCAGAAGGATGGTGAGCAACTATCCAGAAGAGGCTACAAAGATGGTTAGAAGTTAGGAACAGGTTTCCTAGAGTGGTTGTGAAACCTCTCTCCTTGAAGGTTTTCAAGACTTGGCTGGACAAGGCCATGACTAACCTGATTGGAATGAGTGCTGGCAATAGTCCTGCTTTCAGTGGGAGGTTGGACTAGGTGATCTCTGAAGTCCCTTTGAACCAGCTTTTCTATTGTTCTTCGAAGACTAAGGAAAAAGTTAAGTGAAAGAGTGATACCAAAAAATTCACATGGGTCATAATAGCAACTGAAGCAGTAGGCATTAGGAGAATTATGCAGAACTCAAGGTCTTAGAAACTCATAGGATTACAGTGTAAAAGTACAGGGAAGGTGCTGAGATGACAGTGGTGATGTGATGTCCCAAGATGATCTTTACAGCAACGTTGCATTTCCCTCAATGCTGTTATTAGTCAATAAAAAGTTATAGTTAATAAAACTAAAAACAACAGAATGGAAAGCACTGTTTTCTGAGCTTGAAATGAGAAAAAGAATCAGGAGAGACATGTGCTGCAGTATTTTGGAAGCCTGTTTCCTGTAAAACTGAACAGCTTGTCAGCTGAGCGGAGTTATTTACCTTCTCATGAGCTCTGTTTTCAGAATAGGCGTCTCATGGATTTGCCCTGTACTTTGTTGTTGTTGGTACAACAAAAAAGTGACCTTTTTTTTTTTTTCTTGGAATGCATGTCCTGAGTTGTCTTCTGGGCTTAAAGGTTGATTCATCTTTATCCGCATCCGGGGACTTTTATACTTGAGACTTAACATGTCATAGTCGGGAATGACTCTGCTGTTGAGAATTCAAAGTGTCTCATCTCCATTTTCTGTGAAGTATTGTTTCTGGAAGAGAATGGAAAGAAGAATCTAATTTCCACTAATTCAGTCTGAGGCTGTTCCCTGTGGAACTTGAAAATAGCTTTTTTTATGGGAGCTGGTTGTTCTCATGAAAGGCCTGAAACTGTAAACCAGAGAAAACAAGCCTGTTTTGCAGTCAGTATTTAGGGAATTATTTTTTTCTTTCCTTTTGGTTATTATAGAATTGCTGTTGATGTTTTGTGAATTCCTGAATGATGTGTGGTTAAGAAGAATTGTTAAAAAGAAATGCTTTGTTGCACCCCAGTCCTGGATCTTCAACAACAAGAAAAAAAGCACTTTTTTTTTTTGTAGGTTCCACAACACTTAAAAAGTGCCACTTAGGTGCCTTCAGAGACTAGACCTTTATTTTGTGTCCTTTTGCAGTCGAAAAGGGTGTGAGGCAGCTTCTACTCTTGGTGGAGGTGATTTTTAGCTTCTTTGGATGTGATTTTTAGCTGCTTTGGAGTATAAGGGCTCTGAGATCTTGGCAAAAAAGAGGATCCGTGTAACTTGAATTTCTATTCTCACTATGTCCAGCTTAATGGGTAAGGGATGTGGTTACCCTTGATAGCTGAAGTTAGCACCAGCTTTACTTGTGTAGCTAAAATGCAGTAGTATGGTCACTCACCTGGGACCCAGTCCTTGTTTTCACATCCAAATGAATTTAGGAGAGTACCAGGGAGACTGTAACATCCATGTTACATGTTATGCATGTCTAGACTAGGTATCCCTCGATCCACACTGTGTGTTTGGCCCTGAGTACATTAGCTTCCAGCTTTTCTTTACACCTGATTGAAAATTTCACTCTGGGAATGAGACGGATTTCCCACTGACAACTCGATATGTCAGGGTAACTACAACTAATACCTGCAGCCCCCTGGCAACAACTCTAAATGCAGTGCCTTGTTTTAAATGACAGCACTCAAGGAATTAGACCTCACCTCTACCGTGTGGGTGAAGCTTGTGAAAATTGTCCTTGCTCTCCATTCAATTAGCCTGCTTGTCATACCAGCTTGATGTACTGGTATAACAAGCCAGAGTGTCAAGTGGATTACAAACATCAAACAACAGCTGCTACGCTTTTAAACGAGCTGTAAGTTTAAGGTTTCTAGTCAAATCAACCTTCTCACAAAGCCATCAGCCATTGACAACCCCCCAAGAATTACATTTTAATGAGGATGCTGTCAGTGAGAGGGGGAGTTTGCACTAGTGAAAAGGAAATGGCATCTGTCCCTCTGAAAGTGGGACAATTCCCCAGCTGTTCCCAGCTGTGCGCTTTCACGGAGCTGTGTTCCAATTAGAGGCTCACTTGGGGGACTCCTAGCACAGCAAAAAACAGTGCGTGGTTTTGAAGAGAAGGGAGTCTATTTTCATGATCAACAGGGTCACCTACAGCTTTGGGAACCAATAGGTCTTCTGATCGTTCTTGTCCTTACGTGTCTTTTCAAGATGCTTTTTGTATGCATCATATGCTTGTACAAATAAAGCAACAAACCGGGTAATCTGTTGTGGGGTGGGGCTGTTACCCTTCCGATTATAAAGATTTTCCTAATTTCTAACCATAGTCCTGCTTCCATCTAAGCCTGTTGCTACCTGTCCTGTCCACTGTGCACAAAGATGATGGTTTGTTCCTTTTCTCTTTGCAACAGGTTTTTATATACTTGAAGCCTGGAGGGATGAGATGGGGAATTAACAATAGTCTATAAGCTAAATTCGTTCATATATTTTCTGAAACTGGATGTTTTCTCATCTGAGGCCTTATCAGTGCCAACTAAAGTAGAAAAATTGTATCCTGAAAGACACATGAAATAATCCTGTTCATACATCCCTGTCTGATGATTGCCTTGTCACAGCGGCATTATATTGACTTTCCTTTGGCTTGATATCTATTGCCTTTCCATCCTCTTAAGAGCCGTTACCTCGCCAGCTGTTTCCTGTCCCAAAGACATTCAGTTGGGTGTCACTATGAAAATGCAATGCTTGACATAGGTCCCTGCTCAGTTTGTCTCCTTTTCTCAACTGCTTCTCCAGTTTGTTTGTATTGAATTCTGTTTGCTGTCCAGTATACTTGCAGTTCTCCCTAATTCCCCATGTGCAGATTTAATCAGATTGTTTATTCCTGGTAATTGTCCAAATTATTAGTGAAAGCACCGAATGAAGTTTGAAGTGGTGCAGTTATCCATGAAATAGCCACCTCAATGCATCTTTCCTTTTTGACAGGGAGCTGTGGATAATTACCCCTTAGGAATAGTGTCTGATGACTTTTGCAGTCATCCTATAGTGGTTTGATCTAATCTTTGCTTCTGCAGCTTACTTACGAGATTGTCACGTTAGGTAACATCAAAGGCCTTTACTGAAATCGAGTTCTGACATCGATTGCTTCTTCCCTGTCCACAAGGCCTGTTGGTCTGTTGTGGAAGGAAATTAGTTTGGTTTGGTATGATTTGTTCCCTACTGTTCATCTGCTTTAGTACCTTTGGTGGGTTTACAGATGGTATGATTTATTCTAATAGTTTTCTGGTAATTGAACATGACAGGTTTTTAATTTCCAGCTCCTCTTTTTCCTCCCCTTGTGATCCCAGTTGATGGGAGGAGTAGAAGATGGGGAAGGGAAGAGTTGCATATCGGTTATTAAGGATGGGAGGACAGGTGGCATAAGGCCACTGAATATGTAGCAAATAGATCGTGTGGCCTAATCAGTTATAAAGCTTGATCATTTCTGGCTCTCCCCACTGCAGCCACTGAGGTTTGAAATATTGATTAGCACCTTCTTCCCACCCTGGGATGCAACTTAGGCATCTTGCCCCCTCTCTGGAAGCGTTCAAGGCCAGGCTGGATGGGGCTTTGAGCAACCTGGTCTAGTGGGAGGTGTCCCTGCCCATGGCAGGGGGGGTGGAACTAGATGATCTTCAAGGTCCCTTCCAACCCAAACCATTCTGTGATCTTAGCAAACACCTTGTATACAATGTCTGAAGAAAAATAAATGCAAGTCACATCCAGGGCTAGTAAAGCATCTGCATTGTTACAGAAAGGGAGGAGAGCTTCAGATGTATGATGCTTCCCATGCCACTTTACTCTCCTTTTAAAGGGCAGTCATGAAAGAAAGGATGACATGAGCCCCAAACTAAACCAGTACTTTTCAAAATGGACATTTGAATGACTATGAAGTATGTCTGGGAAGAGATAATAAGACACTCCCTCCTAACTCTTCTAATCCCCCCCGCCCTGAAAATACTCCCTTCTTCCCCAAAACATTGTCCTTCCTGACAGCCATAAGAAGTGTGCAATGTTTACTTTGGGCTGGTGAAGCTGGGACAGGGCAGAGCCAAGGCTGAGATGTCCAGAGCTGGACATGTTCTTTGTGGAGCAGAAAAAACCTGGTGATGGACAGTGGTGGGGGAAGATGAGGAGGGCTGGCTGCAGGGAGGGCTGCAGGGAGTGCCGATGGGGAAACTGGGCTAAATGTGCTCTCTGTAGGGCTCCTCTCGACGTGAATAAATGAGGCAGTTCAGTGTTACTTAAAGTAATGCAAAGGTATCGGTCCAAAGCTACCTGATACAGGTAGTGAAGCTGAAGGGAAATGAGGGGCACGTAGGTCTCTGGTGGTAGGGTTGGTCTCTGAAGCAGAGAGCAGAGCGTTGCACACTGAGGCTGGGAAAATTGCCAGATTTTCATCAAAACTTGCACAGATGACAAATTCTACAGAAACCCTGGGTGTTTTTCTGATGCTCACTTGTGAAAGTCCCTTTTTTGATGACTGAAAGGAAACAGAGTAGTAAGAGAGAAACGGTAGTGTAGGATGTACGGATTACAGCAGCAGCTAAAAATTTTGTGACGCTTCTTTTTCTTTAGAAGCCTTTGTTTGGAGCCTTGCTTGGGAAAACATGTTGTAGCTTATTTCAAAACTTTGAAGTAGGTAGGGGTGCAGCCTAGTACTTCAGGTGCTTCTAAGAAAGGGTAAAGTCCGTTGCCTCCCCTCGGCTCCTTTCTCTTTCCACTTGCAGCAGGTCCAGCACCTTGGCCACGGGCTCAGCTGTGCTGCGGTGAGGGGCCTCATGGTCTGGAGGCTTCTTCTCAGTTTCCTAGCTGTCTTCAGAGAGTGCAGGGATGAGGTAACTCTGGTGTCACTGATGTGCCAAGTGTCAGGATTTCACCGTGGTGCATCTGAACTGTTTGGAAAGATCACGCTACCTGTCTGTATTGTCTGTCGAGTGAAGCATATTTACACTTATTTATTCTCCCTCCTGTAAGCAGTACTTAAAATTCAAACCGTAAGCCAACTAAATCCACTGAACTGGAGCTGAATATTTGTGAAAAAAAAAAGTAAAAGTCTCTTCTCAAAGCATAAACACTTGTATTTCCCTTGCACTCGGTGTAAATGCTTCTCTAAAGGGAACTTAGCGCTGATGAAGTGTGCCCATTTGAAGGCTCTGAAGCTGGAAATCTCTGCCCGCAAGGCAAATTAACGGGGAACTGCTGATGCAAAATCCTTGGCTGAACAGTTCAGCTCCTCGCAGGGCTGAGAACTGCAGATAGCCTGAGCTGACTACAGTATGGGATATAGTTCAGTCTGTGGCAGCACAGAGCAGCTCCATGTGAGGTTTTTTAACCTTACTTCCTAGTGAGGGCAGTTAGGTGCATTGAACTTAGGTGAAGAATAAAATTAAAATACTTTTTCTGATGAAAGTCCATTTGCTGTACTTCGTAATGAGTATGTCTCTGGCAAACTGCCCAGAAAGCTTCTCGCAGCTTAGACTGCAC
>NW_009648876.1:6825025-6833426 GCF_000708025.1 Charadrius vociferus | reverse complement strand
TTCAAGTAGGACTTACTTCCATTAGCTTTGTGATATTGTTGCAGACCTCTCAAAGCCGTACGAAACTCCACCTCGTCTTTATTCAGCTTGGACGTTTATTGCACCACCAGCTCCATGCTCCACCAGTGGTGGTGGTACTACCCTATTGGCGCTGTGCAACACAACCAGAACGTGATGGGTGAGACCTGGGCATGCCCTAGAAAATTAGGGAGAAAGTTTTCCTCTGCTTAGCATCTTCTGCTGGTTGATTCCCACTAATTTTAATAGGGAGCTTGGCAACAGCTGAGGAAGTGCAAGGTAACCGGGGTTAACCAAGAAGGAAAAACATCAGAGATTTTTAATTCCTACAGACCTATACTGGTGCTAAACACATCTCTTTTGGCACGATGAAGGGCCAAAAATCGGATAATCCAGTCAAATTAGTCCCATGCCTTCTTTCCTTCTGCTGATATTAACTGTGTTCCAGGTTGGGTTAAAGCTGTTCCAGGCTGGGACACCAAGCTGAGGAGTATTCAAAACTTTCCTCTAAGGAACAAAGGCATTTCTAAGGATGGAATAAATTTTTGATACTTTGTGTGAATGTATCTTTCATACAGATTTTTGGCTTTTACTGGCCTGTGGAAATCCAAGTATTTCTTTAAAAAAATTTGCATTTTCTTGATGCCTTATAGTTTGGAGATAGAAACTACGTTTTCAGAATTAACATTTTATCATAGTTGGTGAGTGGCAGCCATAAGCATCCATACATCTTAATTTTCCCTGCATTTGGTAGGATGATAGGATGATTCAATCCTGATGTGAAGTAAGGGCCATTTAAAATGATACAGTATGGGAAAACTGGTAATAACCTGAAAGATGGGATTGCCTGGTATTGGATGCACGTCTTATTCAATGGAAGCTCCTAATTATGCTGGTAACACTGGATACCTGCGTTTCAAAATTTTGATTATTAATGACTGTTTTCACTATGAGCCACTAGATAGCTAATTGCAATGGTCATCTGTGTCTGGAGACAACAGGAAACTGGATTAAACCAAGTTCCTGTTCACAAAGTGTTTCTGAAGGGAGATGGGGCTTTGCACGGCGCGTTACTAATGCCTGTTTGCTAGAAACCACTTCTGAAGGCCATGACCTGGCTGGAAAATGGGCAGCTAAGGAAGCCGGTTACCTGGAGGTGCTGGGTTAGAGCCTGTTTTGGGCAGTTTGGGCTACAGGGTTTGTAGATGTCCACAGCATTACGCTTTGCTTTGGGAACAGGGGGAACTGATTTTCTGTTTTATATTGACTTATCCCAGAGAGTCTTTTTTTTTTTGTTGTTGTGGTTTGTTACTATGATAATTAATTTTTGCACTTTGTGAGCATACTATTTCTATGATATATCCTACCATCCACCTGTGGAAGTAAGCAACTTTGCTGTGTTCCAGGTGTCATAGGTGTTTTCTTACATGCAGGAAGCTGAAATAATTCTTTCTCTATAGGACCTTACTTCTTAGGTAGCTGACCTTGTTGCTGCCACCACCACGTTGCTGTCACTGGTCAGCCTCAACTCCTGTTTTGCTTTCCAGAGCTGGCTCCAACTGGTCTTTGAGGACTTGGAAGCGTGGGGTCGGTGTCTCTGCCAGCCTCTGCAGCCCCAACCCGGTGGCCTGAGCACCAGACCTGTTGTGATGTTCTCCTGACGTCTGTGAAGCGTAGGAGGTATGCTGCACAATAGCATGGCGAGTTAGATGTCTTTCTATTATGGATCTACGTACTTGTGGTCAAGCCTGGGCAAGTAGGCACTAATGAAAGCCAAGGTAATGAAACACCAGCATAGAAGTACGTAGCATTGCCTGGTAAGGAGTAGTACCAAGGCGAAAAGTAAATATCCTGGCTTCTGGATTGCGAGTTCAGGTGTATGGGATTGGTATGCTATCTTTAATTGTGCTTTTATCTCGGCCTGTGAAACCTCAGCAGGGGAATACGGACTCAAGTGGAGCTGAGTGGGGGTGGCTTGTGCCCACAGCTGCGTTCAGCGTTCCAGCGGGAGTGCACTCCCTGTGTTTTCTTCTTGTGATGCACAGAGAGCAGAAAAGTTATGATTATTTTCTGGCTTGTGGGCTTTATGAAAGCTTTGAAAACCTGGTCTTGTTTATCCCCACTCCAACCTGACTTTCAGACACTTGCTTTTTTGGTTTGAAAAGCTTATCTATGTCGAAAACCCTATCAATGTTACAGCAGCACGAACCCATACTTTAGGTGTTTCAAGTCAAATCTGACAAAGCTGCAGTGCTTAAATGGTAGACCTGCAGGTAAGTTAAACACAGTGTCCTTCACATCTCTCTCCTCTTCCTGACCTGCCATAGCTCTTGCAGTGAAAAAGGAGACACAAGGATGACTGTGCCTGGGCATAGCATGGAAGAAAATACTCTGATCTCATCACCATCTCCATTTTGCAAATATATCCAGAGCACAGCAGTGACAAACTTCTATTTATCCAGTTTCTAATTCGCCTTAGAAATGTGTTACATGCCAAAGTTTATCTGGAGTCTCCAATGCCTCATTTTAAGTCCAAACAGACATTAGAGGCATTAAGCTCTCCACTGCTCCTCGGCTTTTCATACATCCCAGCTGGAGTTTGTTTATATTGCAACACAGTGCCAAACAAGGCACACCCAAGAGCAGGCTCTGCACACAGTCAAAATCTTTAATAAACAAAATGAGGTTAAGCCCATTCTGTATTTAAAAAAAAAAAAAAAAGGGGGGGGGGGGGGAGTCCTTTCAGTCTTGAAATCCTGCAGGGTTTTGGTTGGGGTTTTTTTGTTTTGTTTTTAATTTAATGACATTTTGGAGCCAGAATCCTTATTTTGGGGAAGATGAAAGTTGACAAGACTGCTCTTTTCTGTTGTCCTCCTGCTTTTGTTCTGCTGTTGTCCCTCTTTCCCCTCTTTGCTCACTCTTTTCCCTTTCAGTTCCTATACTGTTTTAAATTTATGCCCTTTCTGGTTGTACTAAAAGTCTGTTTCCTGGTTCATCCCATTTTTTATGCCTTTGGTTGGTTATCCTTTTCCTTGTTTTAAGGCTTTTGAGGCAAGGACATCTGTATTTGAGGTTATGGATAATATGCTTTCCGTATTTATTACCCTACTGTTCCGGTTTTATTTGGTCTGATTTTAAACATACCCTATAAAATAACAACTTTCCCTGTTTGCTTACCAGCTCTCTTTGAGCTTTCTCAGCACCTAGATTTATGCTTGTGTTGTACTTACTTGCTGAGGTTGCTTTCATACAGCAGCTGTAGGTATTTTGGTTTGGAAGGAAGTGTGAAGTGCTGGTTACAGATTACCTAGGAGCTCTGCTGGTGAGCCACAGTCCGGTATGTTGTTCTGGCTTGGTCTGCCCTAAAATTGCTCCTGATTATTACTTACTGCCTCCTCCAGCCCACAGCTTTTGGATGCTAATGGAGGTTTCCCCTCATTGTCAGGGAAGACTTGTCAGGCTGCTGACTCTTGTTATCGGAAGCGTTTGGTATGGGGAAGGAACAAATGCCTGCTTTTGTAGCTTTCAAAAGCCCGGATAAATCTTAGCTCTGTGGTGAAACCTGGCAGAAGAACGTGTTTTTACTGTATCAGATACGTTTGTTTGCCACCAATGCTGCTCTTGTCTTTAAAGCACAAAGAGCAAATGACTTGTACAGCTGAGGCGCATCCCATTCCATGTGGGGAGTCTCTCGTAGGTGCAGGTTTTGCTGTCGTGGCCAGCAGGCACAGTATGATGACGGCAGTGCCCAGGTAATGCTGTGTGAGTATCTGGTGGTTTTTTTTGTCTTCAAAGCCCAGCTGTGCGGGGATCTTGGCTTCTCTGGGCCCATCTTTGAAGCTGAGTTTTTCCAGCTGTGCCTTCCTTACCCTTTGGGATTACTGTGAAGTGCTGGTCAGACTGGGCTGCAAAACCCTTGGGGTTTTACAGAGCCTCCAGCCGGGGGCTGATGGCAGTGCTGCCTTTCTGGGATGGGGTGTCCAGGACCAGCAGCCACCAGCAGCTCTGCTCCTGTCCCAGGAGATCATGAAACCTCTGTTGGAGGACCTTGCTCGACAGGCGATTCAGAGCAACCTGGGGCAGTGTTTTTTAGAGACTGGCCGGTCGCAAGCCCAGAGGAAGGTACAGTTATGATCAATCTTTAGCAGGGAAGCTACACAACGCTGGGGAAAAGAGCTGCTGAGGGGGGATCCCTCAGCTTTGTGTCAGGTTACTTATGCAAACATTGACAAACAGGTAGTTTTATCATCGCTGGGGACATCCAGGTGGTCTGTGTGTGTACCTGGCCCACGCTGAGCCTGTGCCATCACCTCGCTGCTCTACCTGAGGTAGCTCCACCGGCGGGGGTCTGGTGTGGGTATGCTCCTACCACACCTCCAAT
Organism: Charadrius vociferus; assembly: GCF_000708025.1. Taxonomy (NCBI): domain Eukaryota; kingdom Metazoa; phylum Chordata; class Aves; order Charadriiformes; family Charadriidae; genus Charadrius; species Charadrius vociferus. Next base: position 6,829,027 of record NW_009648876.1, on the reverse strand, counting down.
TGCACTGCGGTTTTATGTTTCATCTAGGAGGTATTTTACCTGACTGCTTGGGCTTAAGTGTTCCAGCTACTCTTGGGCAATAAATCCATGTATTTGGACAGAGGGGACTGGTATGTGATACTGTTCAGCTTTGTGGTGAGCACTTCCGGTGGTGAGGTGATCTTGCGCAGACCAGCTGGGGCGATGCCTCTTTTCTGTTTTCCCTCAACTCAGAAGGGTGACAGTTTACTTAATGCTTTCTGAGACAGCGTAACGATCAGCAAACTAATGGTCAAAACCAGTCAGACTGCTGTAAAGGGGAGGCAGCTCTTACTTCTCTGCACATTTGTGGGTTTTTAAGTCAACGAGAGGTTTGTTTTGATGAATAGGAAAAAAAAAAAAAGGGTAATGTTAGGATAGCAAAATCTGAGATCCACAGGAAAAATGAGGCTGGACATTGCCTTACTCATCTCCCAGCCAAGCGCAGGACCAGCTATGCAGATCAGCATCCCCTATGTTGAGCTAGACCCATGTCTGTCTAACCTGAGAGATCACCAGTGACGGTGATTTCATAACATCCCCCTGCTTAGGGGAATGTGCATATTTTAAATAATGGGTGGACAAATGCACCTTAGTGACTCCACTGTCACCTCCTCTTGGATTTCGTGATGGCCATGGAGGAGGGAAGCAGATGTGGGTGATGCAGCGCCTACCTCTCGTAGGTCCATCCCGTGATCCCCAGGGATGGGGGCTGATGCAGCACACGGGTGGCCTCGCTGCGGTGTTCGCATGGTACGCCATACGGAGTTAGCTCTCAGCACTGCAAAGAGTAGGTTGAATCTGCACCGGCCAGATTTTAGATGTTTACTGCTTTCTGAACTTAATATTGAGGGATAGGTTAGCTCAGTAATGGTGAACCTCACAGCCTGTCATAAAGCTCTCTGGAGGCAAGGAGACAACACGTGCAAACTTGTTCCTCGTCAGCATAATAACAATAATGAGGTTACAATGTCAGCAGTGTTAATGGAAATTACAACAAAGCCAGGAATATAAAATACAATGTGATAATCTACAGCCAATTAAGCTTCATTGTAAAGTGACAGTGAGCTTAGCTGCAAATGATTACAAAGCTGCAAACTGTGTGAGAGATCAGTTTGTTTATATTAGTACATTACTGTGTTTATCAGGCTGGCATGAATAGACCGGTTTTGTCTGAAAAAACAGGCGGCGCTTTCCTAAATTTGGCTTTGGTCGTTGATTTGTACCTCTGGAATGAGACCCACCACTTTTAAAGATGGTGGAAAAACACAGTGCTTGCTGCCTAACTTTTACTTTGATAATATTGTTTATATTCAGAGTAATCTCCATCCCTAGGTTGTACTAGAGGTACAGGAAAACAAACAGGGAGACAGTAACCCACGACCTTTAAATGAGATTTATCTCATGTAATTCTTGAGATTTAAAATATACTGCTGAGGTGAGCTGCTGAGTTTCTGACAGTTCTTGCTTTTTCCTGTATATATAAATTGTCTCCTTTCTGGTCCAAGTACTAATTCAGTCACCTGTCCAAATGATGGTGGAAACACTTAATTCCAGTGTTTCAAGGTGAGCATCATCATGCTTCTGTCTCGATCCCACTAACAGTTCATAAGGATTCAAACCTTTCAAAATGGAGGATGACAGCTGTGACTCATGGCCAGTGTATCTTGGCATTTACCCTGATGAGATCTTTGTGACTCATTTGAGAACAGGCTTGAGTTGCCTGATGTGCAATTGCTGTACCTCTGAGAGTGAGCCTTTTCCTCCTCAAAATAGATTCCTATACAAATTGTTCCTGTATGAAGTCACTCAGCGCTTGGGTGACTCAAACAATGAAAATAGCAATGGGGTACCGAGCCTGCTCAACTAAGTGCCATAAAGACTGAACTCTCTGTTGATGTTCTGCCTCATGTGCTATATTGCTCGGAAAGAGCTCCCTTGATAAAACTCCAGGAGACACCAATACTATTACTTCTCAAAAATACATGAGAGGCAGCTGCTCATCAATAGATTTGTCTAGACCACAATACTTGTCATTTCTGCAGAGTATTGACACATCACGGCGAGCAAAATGGGAACAAACTCATCTTTCCCAAGATATGCCAGGAACAGAAGAGCTCATCCTTAAACGAGCACCTCTTAGACAGTAGGTCGGCCTCATGTGCTTAGTCATACGAGAGGTGAAAGAGAGCTCTTCCTCGTATTGACACGGGCCATTTTTTGTCATTAGAGCAAAACTGAATCTGGGAGAATTATGGAGAAGCAGTGTTGGTGCTGGTGGTCAGGCTGAGTGGTCATTACAACTGTCTAATGCTGGTTTTCCTTCATTCAAATCCTGCAGTTCTTTGTTTTCCCCCTCCTTCCCAAAAAGTAAAAGTATTTGATCTGACCTCAAGCTTCTGATCATTACAGCCTTCCATGCTTCTGTCTCTTTGCTTATGAATCAAAGTCCATCAGGAATATCTGCAGCTTTAATGCTATGGCGGTAGCACTCCTGGCATGTGGTTATAGCGACAGTGCTATATATCTCAGAATATCCCACAATATAGCACTGAAATATTTTGTGTGCTATCAGGTACACAGTATCTGTGTTGTTTTAAAGGATATGTTGAAGCACCCATCTCCTTTCTTAGATAACAGCCCCGTTTCCTTGTGCCTGCTTCCTGGGTTTCTAATCATCCGTAACGTTTGTCCCCACACCGCTCCCAGCGCTGATACATCCCTTTTGTAATGGAGCGAGCAGAACTGCGTGTACCTCCCTGGCAAAGAGTGAACAACTGATTTATACAGCAGCAGCAAAGGAGTTACTCTCTCCTGGAATAAATATGTGTAGCAAAATAAATTAATGTTCAGGGTTAAAACTGGGTGAGACCAAAGGAGAGGTAAGCTTGTTTTGGGGGAGGATGGGTTGCATGGCCGAAAGTTCCCGTTGCACCGCGAGTTACTGGGAAGGAGCAGAAGTGATGACTGGACCTCTGGTGCTCTGAGAAGAGAATATGAGGAGGTCATACTGGAGCTTCCTGACTCTTCCCCATCCTACAATGACCTGGGGATTTGTTTCTGCTTAGGGCCTGTGTTTTTTCTGCAGCTGAGTAAGTCTCCTGGCTGTCAGTCCTGGCTCTGCTAAGCCCAACACAGCCCTCTGCTGTGTGCGAGTGGGAAGTCATACAGCCTGGCCTCTGCCCATCTACACCAGCTCCTTTTTCAGATGCGGCTTATACTGATGTTGCCCACTTACTCTCCTATTTTACCTCCGACTGGTACAGTGTTTGCACATCAGTTTAACGCTACCAAATGTTCTTCTTAGCTTGAAAATAAAAAAAAAAAAAAATCACCAATCCTCTCCAAAATTTCGCAGATGAGCGCTCTCCCTTCTTCGCCCTGCTGAGCACCTCTGCAAAGGAGAGCCTCAGCCCGCGCTTGCGTGAGCAGATGTAAAGGACATCTCTTACGTGGGGGCTGTTCTTACAGGCTGTATCGCAGTACCTCAGGGGAAGGAGTTGTAGCTGCAAATGGTGTATTTCCATTTACAGATAAAGTTACCTCAAACGTGGCAGTTTCTGGGAGATGACAGCAGGTGACAGCAAAAGCTTCTTGACAGTTCTACCATTGACAATAGACTGTGCTAATATATATCTGAATTTATGAAGGCTTCATTTGTGTCTGCCTCTGCATGTTCGCTGTTGAGGGGCGATCCACACCTTGCGTTTCTGCAACGGCCCATTCCCCGTTTCTCACAGTGCTGTACGAGGACACCTTTTTTTTTTTTGTCTGGTAGAAAAAAATAAAAAAGGACAATATACAGAAAAATTAATAGGATCGAAAGGCTTTTGAGTCCTTTGAAAAGTGCATGGATGAATGCCTCCTGCCTGTGTTCTGCTTTTGCGGGCTTGTAACACATAGATTAGAAACCTGCAGAAAAGCAGGGGGTGGACTAGATGACCTGCAAAGGGTCCCTGTCAACCTCAGCATCTCTTTGATTAA
>NW_009648876.1:6822868-6824939 GCF_000708025.1 Charadrius vociferus | reverse complement strand
GGAGAAATAGCAAAACCAAAAAAGGAGTGAAAGTTCCCCTTTTTTGTTTGTTGCTTACACTGATGTTATCAAACAAACCAATGTATACTGCTTGCAGAATTGAGCATAGAATGCGAGACCCTGTTGTTAGAGAGAAATGAAGGGCTGGTTTCCAGCAAGGCATGTATATAATAGTGCTTTCCTCTTTCCTGAACAACACACACAACTGTGCTTTCTTCCTAATGCCTGCGTGAGGCATACTGAACTCTTCTTCAGCTCTAACATCTTTGAAAGGTCACATCATCAGCAGGCAGTTGTATGAAACTGGCAGTTTTTGCATAGGATCAGCAGGGGTATTTCAGGCTGGGCTGAAGAAGCGTTTGTAGGAATCTGCTTACAAGTTTATGTTGAGTTTGTTCGTGTCGCTCCAGTGCTAGTATTTTTACTTCCACAGGCATTGCAATTTAAAAAAAATAGAATATGTTTAAAGAAAAAAAAAGACTAACACAACACAAAAACCTCCTCAAAATAGGGGAAATCAAAGCCTCAAATTATTTACTACCTGGGTAGTAAGTATGAGTAACTATTTACTTGTACTTTGCACATCATGGGCTTTGTTACATAAAAAGCTTTAATAGCATGCAGTGTCTTCTCTCTGAATTATGCATGACCGTATGGTCTGAGCGGCAATCTACAGACTGCGCGGGGTCCACACGTGCCTCTGCCTATTCTGTCGCTCAAACGCTGTCCAGAAAGCCAGACTCCTCCTCTGGCACGCACCCAGGCTAGAGCTTGATCTGACATCTCTCCCAGTATAGGTGGACAGGAGGTAGGTGCTTCCAGGTCATCTCTGCAAACCTGCTGTAGCTGCTTTTCCTGATGGTGGGGTGAACACTGGAGCATCTCAGCAGGCGCTGAGGGAGGGAGAAGATGAAGTGTTTAGGTGGTGCTTGTGGCTGTAGGTGTTCATGAGTCACGAAGAGATGTGAGTGTGTCTGAAGAAGGAGGTGTGGTTACGAGACCTTTGCAGGGAGAGCCTAGAGGCACCTCTGCAGCACGGAGGACCTGGCAGAGGTGGGCTCCCAAGTACTCCAGCAGTGTAGCAGAGCTCTTGGACTAGAAACAGCCGGCTAGTTACAAGGCTGCAAAGATAGTGAGAAGTAAGCCATCAAACTTAAGATTCCCTGGGATCAGTTCATTAGCACTAACACATGACTGATGGCACGTTTGAATTTACATTGCAGGTGGATGTTGGATTTAAGTCCTGCTATGCACTTAAGTCCCTTTTCCTTCCCAGCCTGACCTCGACTTGTGCCTCGTGTTGCCTGCAAGGGTTGGAAGGGCTCCGAAAGGTCTTCAGGCCTGCTCACTGATGTTCTGGTTGCGGCAGGGATGGGGTTAATTTCCCCCGGAGCCGGCAGGGGGGGGTATTCCATCCCACCTGACCCACGCCCGGGCTATAAGAGGCGCTAGCCGGGGCGAGGAGAGCAGTCGCCACTCGGGGGTGGGCTGCGGCGGTGTGGGTCTGGTCGGCGCACATCGCGGTGGTACTGTAATCGCGTTTTCATCTTTTTCTCTTGCTGTTCTGTTAAATTGCATTCTTTTAACCCACGAGCTTTGCCCTGACGATTCCTTTTTCCACGGCTGTGGGAGTTGTGCGAGCGGCTGCGTGGTTCTTTGTTGCTGGCTGAGGCCGAACCACGACAGTCCTTTTTGGCGCCCAACGTGGGGCTCGAAGGGTTGCAATAACGACAGATTTAGCCAGAGCTTGTTAAAACGAATTCTTGTATACTTTTCCCATATTGGTTAGATAGTTGCCAGTTACAATGTTGCTTTGTTTGTTTGCACGGCTGTGTTTTGTAAATTCTTATATGCTCTACCTACTCCCTGTGATGCTGTTTGTTATCTCGGGGAGAGGGATCAGGGCTATAATTTTGCCGTCATGTGCAATATCAGCTTATGATATGCTAACATCACTATTGAAGTGGCTTTGTTGGGGTGTCTATGCAGCATTGCTGTCTTGTCCATACCTTGGTTACCATCTCTCAGAAGTTATTAATAATATCACCCAATCTATGGGAGAAACAGAGGG
>NW_009648876.1:6816241-6822434 GCF_000708025.1 Charadrius vociferus | reverse complement strand
GTGCCAGAAAAGGCGGCTCCCCCACCCTCAGTGGCAGGCACTGTGGCTACTCCAATCCCTGTGACAGGCAATGCGGCCACTCAAACCCTGGTGACAGGCACTGCAGCTGAACCAGACGATCAACCTGTGCCAGTATCCGTTGCTCCTATACAGAAGAAGAAATACACCAAGAAGTCAGTTCGTACAGTAAGGGATGATGATGAACCAGAACCAACTGATCTCGGTGGTAATGTGCACTTGTACTGTAGATGCCACTGGAACGATTCATGAACAGACTTTGCTGACCCCCAAGCTCGTGAGTTAATCTTAACTCCACCCAAAGATGGGCCTAAATTGGAACTTGGGCTCTCAGTCCCCCCAAACTTGGGGGAAGTTTGAATTTGGGCCTGAAGTCTGGTGATGTGGTCTTATTTCCAATCCCATGACTTAGTGAGCAGGGAATCCTAATTCTGTGTCTCTCAAAATGTTAATTTCCTTTTGTGTGCCTGGCTCACGGCAGTCAGACTGCTGCTGGATCCATTTGTGTCAGTCATTCAAGGTGGTCAGTAATAGACGGTTTGGGGGAGATGCAAGAAGCTCTGCAATGGAATGACTGGCTGAGGCTCTTTTTGATCCTTGTTTTAAAATTTTGAATTTCAGATGTGGACACCACATAGCTTCCCTGCATGATTTTTACTACGCGGCCGTTGCCGCTCAGCGTTTTCTTCATTGGATTCAGTGGGAACTTGAAGGGACTATGGCTTTGCTGCCTGAGCAGTCCATCCCCTGGACATGCTTTGCTTCTTCTGTGCCTAAATTATTTCTGCAGCCTGCTGTTAAAACGTCTAGCATCAGTTTGCTTCAGCAATGACACAGAAAAAAAGTCTGAAAGGGAGTTTAGAGAGAATGAATCTCAGGCGTTGTTGCTTTTATAGCGCATCTCTGTTCTGCTCCTGACTTTCAGCATCTTTATTGGTTTGTTATGTGGAGTAAGTCTCGATGTGCATAACCCCTGGGGCTCTTGTCCAAATAATTGGACAGAGTTGTCTTCTGCATAACAAGAAAACTAAAGAGAGCAATGATTTATTAGTTGCCCTACCACAAATTCATTTTATTATAATGATGATAGGAAATGTTCTGATTCTCTAAAATGAAACAAAAACTGAGAGCCGTTTTAGAATACATCAGGCTGCAGCCAACAGATGTAATTGCTTCTGCTTTCCCCCCCAAAAAGTGCAATTCAGCCTCATGTACATTGAAACCGGACAAATTCTTACATAAATAGAGTAGGCTAAGAGCTGAACAATTTCTGGAAAGATGTAGCAGGTAAGATAAACACAAACCACTGATATTAACTCTCTGAATAACCTTATCTTAAGATCAGAATGACTTATGCTGCTGCTTTGTTATTATATTTAGCCGAGACCCGCTTTTACTGCTTTGGTTAGAGAGTATCTTGTCAGAAATTCTACTTACTGTTAATAAATACATGAAAAGAAATAGGTTTCAACAAAAAAACAGATTAAGCTCAATTTCATGGGAAATGCTATTAACTCCTGTCAACAACTGCTGTCTGTTCATGCAAGATAATAGATACCCTCCCTGGATTGTTTTTAACTTGTTTTGGAGGTATATTTTGTGAAATAAGATGGAATTTCAGCTTGTGGCTGTAGGACATTATCTTGGTCTTTTCCAGCTCCTGTTTGCATCAGTTATAATCATTTCTGTTGCCTGTATTAGGAGGAGGATCAAACCCCTGGTTAAAACCAGACACGTGTTCCTGAATACCCGCTCGCAGCTTGAGGGGAATCTAGCAGTGGTTTTGACAAGAAAAACCATTATTCATCATGCCTCATTTAGCAGGCATCAAATTTTACATTTTCCCTGTGCCAGCTATTCACTTTCCCGCCCCTTCTCATCAGTCAAATACAATTAATATCACCTTAACTGACTGTTCACTTTGATTATCCAGTCTAGCACTATTACTAGTTTCCTTTCTTGACATTAGCAAACCATGAGTAATGATTTACAACCCAGTGAAAGCGGTATTGCTGGCATGTCCACATACGTGAGTTTCTATTCTCTTTTTTTACCCCAGATACCTTCCAGACTAATGAAATGTTACCGCATTGCTTCCTTATGCTTTGACTCCCTACCAGCCTTAATATTCCTGACCACCTCTCACTGTGAATTTCTTTCTGCCATCAGCTGTTCTGCACAACCTCCTATTGACTGCTCTTCAGAGAAATTCCTAGTTTTTGCAATTTCTTTATCCTTGTTGCTGATGTACCTTCCTTGGAAGTTTCTGAAGTGGTCTGTGACCTCTGAAATAACATCTTCTTTGTCATTTGGTCAACATCTTGTACTATCTCAGTTCAACAGAGTCCTTCAGCTGGTGTTCCCCACTGCTCAGAAGCACCAAGGAAGGAGAGCTGTCAGTCTGGAGTAGATGGCTGTTGAGATTAGATTACCCAATTTGCTGGGCCACCTGCTGGTAGCTGTCGCTCCGCTTCTTCAAATACATATTTTTGCTATGTGTAGCATGAATGCTGCAAATGCTCCTGAGGTATTTGAGTAGCCATTGGGCACGAATCGGCTTCGAGAGATCATCGCTGGGATCAAAGAAATCAGATGTGGGAAAGGCCTGAAGGAATCCAGGTGGGTTTATGTTCCTCATCCTGCAGCTGGGGAAGGGTTGGTCTGTGCTGCCTCACTCTTTGTCCCTTCGAGTTTTCAGTGTCCTGTGAGACCCTGCTTTCTGTGAGTGACCTGGGTTTTAGAAGCAATGATTCTTGCTATAAAATGTAAACAATCAGACGATGTACCCAAACCTTTTATTGCAAATCTAGGAAGAGCATTGCACTATCTCTGTTTGAATTAGGATGTCAGTGCAAAAGCCTCTCCTGGGAATTAGTCATCCTGTCCTCCTGGAAGGAGTTTGTGTAGTTGTCATGGAGGACCGTCAGGCAGTCAGGAGCGTTGGAGCTGTGTATTGATTTATTTTTTTTTTTGGCTGATACCTTCTTAATCTGGAGTCCACTTTGTCTTCTGCCAGCTTGCTTGCTGCGGGCTTGAGGGGTTTCATTTTCCACTGTAGCGCCGATGGGAACCCAGCAGTTAGGAGTCCTCCACGAGTGGTCTCCACTGGATCGCATCGTTCTGTCTCCCAGAGTTCTTGTGGCTGACTGAGTGGCAGAAGTCACCTCACTCCATTTAATTTGCTCTATCAAGTGTCTTCTTGTAACCACATACTAGTGAGTGAAAAAGGCAAATTTCAGTTGATGTGGTATGTTTGATAGCTGAATGCACTGATGTATGCATAAAACTCAGGAGTGGGAATATCTTGCCCTCAGAGGAAGGCAAGATGTTCTATAAACTTAAAAAGCAAGCTATGTTTCTGTGTCTGGTTTAAACACAGTTTAAACTCTGTCTCTACAATGCATGTTGAGAAGAGCTTGTGCCATATCACTATTCAATCACTCTCTAATCAAAGTTTCTCAAACTTTCCTAGAGCGTGAACTGTTTTAAAAGACAAGTTATTTTGTGGAGGTCTTGTATCTGTATTTCCTCAGCTCATCTCTCCTTTTGATAGCTACCAAAATTCTTATGACAGTAGGCTATTACTTAAGGAGGAAAGTAATATTTAGAAAGGCTTTAATGATCTTGTAGCTGGCTTTAAACACAACAGTTAATATTAATGAATCCTCAGAATCAAACATGTAAGTATTCATTAGATGGGGAACTTGTTAACTCTCTTTTGAGTTAAGGCTTTTAAGGATGTAGCTGGAGTTTCTTTCCCTCTTCTGGCCCAAGGAATATTTAAATATTCTTTGAAAAACAGAAAAGCTTCAATCCAGTGGTATTGACAGCATCCGGACCCTAAATACTGCATACCTGTGATGTGAGACATGTGAATTTGAACTCTTGAGGTACGTGGGGGATGCTGTACTGAACTTTCTCATGCTGTAGGCAAGGATGGTGGCCACAGGGGTCCATCAGGAAGGGCTTGGTTACCTACTCAGGAGAAAGCTGAAGGTTGTGAATCCAAACCAGAGGGAAGTGCTCCTCACGGCAGGTCTCTGGTTTAACACGTGCATTTCCCATCGGTCACCTCAGGACACCTGCTTGCAAGTCTGTGTGTGCCCTGAGCAAGGCAGAAGTTGTGGGGCTGTGGAACAGCACTGCTCTGCTTGAGCAGCACCCAGGAGCAATTTGACATTTAGAGACGGTACTGCTTTAGCCAACATAAAACACAGGGCAAATCTGTGACTGCCCGCAAAGTACGTGTGCTCTGGGGTAACGCAGGTGCTCACGCCTCTGTCAGGTTCGTCATCAGACACCTAAAGATTTACCAGGGAAGTGAGGAGGTCTGCAGGATCCCATGAACGCTTGTGGATTCCCAGTTACAGGGTAGCACTGGCCCATCATCCCCGCTGCAATCGCTTCTGCCCAGGCCAGCTATCCCAGCGTGTTATTGGGGAAACTGGGGACCTGATTTAGGGCTCTCAGTTCTGCAAGCTGGCAAAGTACCCGGCGGTACTGTGTTGCCCAAATTATTTGGTGAGTCTATCTTGGAGACCCTTATCATTTGATTATTTTAATTTCATGAGTTCCTAGAGGCCAGAGGGAGGATCAGGATCTCACTGTGTTAGATGCTGCACAGACATGTAGTAAGAGGTTTGCCCTGGAGGTCTTTTGATTTACATACAAGAAGATTAAAGATTAGAGAAACAGAAATATCATGCAAGTGCAATAATCAGATGATAAGTGGTAAATGTCGCATTAGTTCCACATTAGATTTTTTTCCCTTGTTTTCTTGTTATATTCCTTTACTCTTACCACCAAAGATAAGAGGTAAAGAAATAAGAACTTTCCACTCCTGTTGATATATCTCACCTATGGCAAAAGAGCAACTGGCATTTTCTTGGTGTTTAGTTATTATAGTTTTTTTTTTTCCTTAGTGTTTATTATTATTAGAAGTATTAGCATCAATAATGGTATTTTTTACCATTATGGTGCCCAGGGTCTGACAGAGGTAGGAGCTGTACTGGAAATATGCTCTATAAGCAGAGGAATAAATCCATTTCTAATTTCTTCAGCAGCCCTTATTCTGCTACTTACAAGAAAATTAAGATGCTTTTTAGGAAAAAAAAATCCAATTATTAAAGTAAGTATTATCTCCTTGAGCCCCAGCCCTCTTGAGGGACAGCAGAATTTTGCTGTCGGGAGAAGTCTATGTTTTCCAACTTTATAGCTATGTAATGATTTGTATGCATAGTCTAGTCAATAGGCTTCTCCGAAGATTTTGCTTCACTTAAATGAAGTACAGCAGTCAGCTGGCAATACTTAAGCCATGTATGAAAGGGAGTCAATTTTCTTCCTATGTTCTGCTCTCTAACACTGCCTATAGCTCCAATAGATTTCATTATTTGGTACACCTGTGAATTTAGTGAAGTGCAGTACATATGACAGGAGGCTTCGGGGAAGTTGTATCAGCATCTGGCACTTGCCGTAATGAGATGTAGGAAGAATGAAAGGAATCATAGTCCCATTGAAATCAGTGATAACACTCACTGCGCTCCAGTGAGGACAGAATTTCATGCCATGTGTGTTGGTAAGGGCATGTCCCTGGCTTCTCTTAAACGGTTCCACCTGCAGGAATTTTCTCTTAAGTCCTATGTGGAGAGGATTTTAAACATATTTTTGGTTTATTATTGCTCAGTGGTCTGCTCGGGAGTAAATCTAACAACCAATTTATATAACGGCGAGGTTCCAAGCTCCAACAATGGTCAGAGCACTGTCTTTGAAAAATTAAAGGAAAGAAAAGTTTTCCTTCAAAAACTGAGTGTTTAGGAGGTTTGGTGATACGAGTCCTTTTCCTGAGAAAAGTTTCGTACAGCCTCATCAGCATCAGAACCACAACTTTTGCCCTTCGCTTCTTTAAAGGGCTGTAAATAGCCCCACATTTTCTTCTGTTTCTCTTGTCGCAGCCTCATTCTGCAGTTCCTCAGCCAGAATTTTCCTTGGCCCGTCTGGCTGTCATGAAGTCGCATGTTTAAAATGATTTAAAGGCTCATTCTTTAGCGGGGTCTGGCTGTAGGGAACACAACTGTCGGGTAAGTTGGGAAATGCCGGTTCCTCCTCTCTGCTTTTCACAGCTGGCACTAGATGGTGCTACGTTACTGAGCTTTGCTGCAGAAAACATCATCAATTT
>NW_009648876.1:6800360-6816214 GCF_000708025.1 Charadrius vociferus | reverse complement strand
TGGAAACATGGGTACAGTAAAAAAGACCTTTTTCTAACCCTAAAATTGACCTTTTGTCAGGCCAGGGCTGGTTCCAAACCTGAACATTGTTCCAGCCCAGTCTGCCTGTTTCCTTTTCTTTTACAAATAGTGCCGCTGGTCCTGTATTTCTTCAGTCCATGTGTAGTAAGTGACACTCATCAGAGACCTGAGGTTACTGGTAATCACAATATCCCATCTATCTCTTTGATCTGTGTCTGTAATTCCCCCTCTCTCTCCCTCCTCCTTACACGCTCCCATTTCTTAACTTAGTTCTTCAAATGTTGTTTAAGAATATGATGAAAAACACCCCAACAGATCTGTTTAAAGCAATTGCTGCATTTTTCAACCATAAAAATACAAAGTAAAAGATGGAGTGGATAGGTTCAAAAGAAAACAATCAATATTGTCTACCACAAAAGACAGTACAGGCAGGATTTTCAGTACAGCGCGCACAGTGCCGCCCAAGGGCTGTGCAGACGGGCTTTTCAAGCATCTCCCATTTTGCTGCCTAAGTAATTGAGCTTTGTCTGGAATTGCTTCTGCATTTCTCTTCCTGAGCTTCTCTGGAGCCAATTCTGCTGATTGCATCGATGGGGGTAGATGGTCGGGTTGGACCTGGACTATTCTCTGCCTCCCACCGTGTGATTTCTGCTGGTTTGAAATACCAGGCTTCACTGTTGTAGTGAGGTGCTGTTGTAGGAGAGATGCCGATTTGTGTTTGGCTTGGACCAACACGAGCACAGAGACTTTCCTCATGCAGGTGGATGTGGACCTTCATCCAGTTGATGAAGGGTTTATCTGGTGCTGTTGTGAGCCTTCTGCTGGGAGCATGGCTGAACCTCTCCCTGTTGATGGCCGAGTCATGGTCTGGCTGCGAGGATGGGGGAATGGGGCAGCCTTGGCAGCCCATCGTTCTCCAGGAGATGCCTGGAAATAGGCAGTGGGGAACCTGTGGGGTGAGCACAGAGGCAGGTGCAGAGGAGAGCTTATGAGCTGAGCAGAAAGGGCTGTCTGAGGTCTGGCAGGATCTCTGCAGTGTACATCTCAATAGACTTCCTGCAGTTCTGGAAGAAGTAAAGGATAATGTTGCAGAATGGAGAAAGGGAAGACCATTCTCTGATCCCATTCAATCTGAGGATGAGGTTGAGTTTTGAAGAAGGGGTTGAAAAATCCAGTTTGCATAAGAATCTAAACCTGTGGATGAACGAGCCTGATCTTCAGCTGTCCACTTGGGTTTCTTCAAGGCTTTGTTTTTGTGTGTGCAATCCAAACCAGGCTGTATCTCCAGCAAACAAGCACGCAGAATGAGATATGGGTCCCAAATGTAGAGTTTGAAGGGCTGAATCTGTCTCTGCTCCAGATCCAGAGGAAATGTGAAAGCTCAGCTGGAGACGTGAGGGGTCTCTAGGCCAGATTTGTTCCTCCAAATTTGCTTCCTTGGCCTTTTTTCAAATTCTTACCTGTGTTTAGGGTGAATCTTTGCAAAACATAGTGTAAGTGTCTGTTGCTAAAGTTACACCAAAGATCTAAAATATCGATCAAAATGAGAGTATTTTCTCATTACTGCTGACTGAGGTTCCTCACAATGTTTGTTAAAATGGATGGAAAAAAGCCATTGAAATGGCCTCAGCACAGAACTTTGGTAAAATGTATTGCAATATGACCATTATATTAAGGAGGAGGAAAAAGATGGGAAATTTTCTGTGACAGAGGCTGTGTGTGAGCTTGAGGTGCCCTCAGAATTACAAAATTCAGCTGAACTGTATATTTCAAAACCCGAGACAGGAGAAAGAGCTGCACATATTAGTCTCTCATCTGTAGGAAAATAGTTAAAATGACAACAAAGACAAGAAAACCTACATTTCAATTTCAATACATCTGTTTGAATTATGGCTATTTGGTACTTTTGAGAATAAATTGCATTTGAAATGGAATCTTTCTAATGACTTATCTTTCAGGCAGGTATTGTGCACACCTTTTTAATGCATTTTACATGTTTGGAGGGGGGGAAGAAAAAAGATGAATTATGAAGAAGTTAAGAGGAAAATAATTTCAGGAGGTAATGGATGAGCTCTGTCTGGAAGATTAATCAAGGCAGTTGCAAGAGAGTGCCAAAAGCATAACTGAAGTAGAACTAAATATCTGATTGTAATTAAAACTTTAGCCTTCTAATGGCTCCATGAAAGATATTTTAATAAACGTGAAATGCACTTTCTAAATGGCACGCTAACTTTTAATGACTTGGGTGTTTTGTTTGATTAGTAACCTGGACTGTTAAATTAAAGCCAACTGCAAATGCATGATAAAATATTGATGGTTTCAGGCAAATGAATTGGGGGAGTTATGCTTGACAGATTTTTGGTATCATTAAGGATTTTAACTGGTGGAAAATATATATTGCTGGTGCTTAAAGATAGTTAAAGAGGATCTCGTCATTTATATGCCCTAGTTTTAATTTTACAGTAATAATGGGAAAAAAATCTGAATTATTCACAGATGGTTGGTCAAGAGAGGTCACTTAATTTAAAAAGTGTTATTTTAATTACACCTGTTTCTCATTTCCGGTATAGAAAATTAAATATTTGGTGGTATTTGGTTATTTCTTTTCTTAGAATGCCTGGAGCTTTCTTTATGCTTGTGTGTTTTGTGTGTGTGTTAAAGAAGGAAGAGTGACATGGTAGAAAGAGTTTTATTGTTTCCAGTATAAGCAGCTTTATTGGAAGTTAATTAAATTAAAAAACCATAATGGTGACTGCAGGTTCAGAAATAACACGTGGGATTTCCAAAGGAAATTGGGATGGTCCCAGAACTCAGCCTCTTTTTAAGACAGATTTATTGTATTATCAAAATTCAGCAGCCTTTCTGATGTCTTCACATGATTGAAAAAGAGAGAGTCAAGGACTGTGGGGAAACTGGTAAAAGTTTACGTGGTTCCTATTAGTTTGCATTTGCTTAGAACTGGTTCTTATGCCCAGGTGTGCTCCAGTTTGATAGTAAAACCTTAGACTTTACACAGACTTCACCTTTCCCTCTCCCTTTCCCACAAAGAACAGAGATCAAAATAAGGCACAGTGCCCAGAGCAGGGCTAATAGCAGTACTTCAGAGTAGTTATATGAGACTTCACTGAAGAGGAAGGGAACACAGTATCATTGGCACACGCGTGCCAGAGCGATGATCGGAGTGAAATCATACTTCCACAGAACTCAAAGGATGCCTTGTCAGGGTTTTTTGTAGGACTAGGTGTTTCCCAAAGCTGCTCCGCCACCATTACATCTGTCTGTCTCCTTCCCTCGTTCTGGTTTCTGCTCCCTGCACCCAGGCAGCTGCTGGCCATGCTACGGCTGGGCCCACGGTGGTGCTCCCCCAGCCCCAGGAACCCACCTCCTCCTCACAGGGTCTGCGGCAGCACCTCTTTTCCTTCTAGATGCAGCCTAGAGCAAAGCATCAGGAGGTAAAAGAGAAGTCCCTGGCTGGCTGAAAGCAGACCTAGGGTCAAGAAATTGCCAAGGGAGGAATTTGAGGAGACTTTGGCCAAAGCCACAGGTGAGTACCTCAGAGGGGTCTCATGGAAGAGTCCCCTTGGCTTCCCAGGGGCCCCAGACCTGGGTTAGGACCAAATTCAGTCTGTGTCGAGAGAGGAGCTGGGAACACAGCCTGTGCTGGCCCCTTCTGAGGATGCCTGAGGCAGAAGTTTTGGAAGACATCTGAAGAGAAATAGTGTATGTCAAGGAAAAAGTAGGCAGCTGCCATCTAAACCAGAATCTGCAGTTATGGGAATATTTTAGCTGTCTTATAATGCCACCTGGAAGTAATGAGGAAATACCACAGCTGAGGGACTACTTAGAGGAAGCGCCAATGCCAACACCAGTTTGAACCTACAAAGGGGAAGCAGGAACTTGCCACAACCTTTAGGTAATGTCTAGTGGCCACATAGTCCTAGGCAGGGGGCTGGGCAGCTCAGTAGGCTGTGAACTGGTTTGCAGTCTTTCAGCCAATATAGTTTATCCTGGAGGGGAAGGACTTGTGAGTCAGTGTGAGAAAAAAAATCATCATATACACTGAAAGAAAGCCTTAGAGGCACCAACTACCGTTGTGTATCTGATGGCAACTAGTTACCTGATGCTGGTATCCTTTGCCATTAGAGAAACCTCCAGACCATGTAACTGTGATGGTACTTCCTTCTGTATTTCATGTTGTGTTCCACTTGCTTTGTTTCTCCATGGACATTAGATACCACCTGATCCACCAGACACCTCAGGTTAATTTTATGCATGTGAATATTTTAACCAGAGCATCTGCAAAATCCAGTACCTTGGATCACACACTTTTCAGGGCCATCTTCTCATTGAGTCATGTGCAATACTGAGCACACTGGTGGTGCACAACCGATAAATTATAACTCCTTGGAGACTTCCATTTGTCAGAGAAAAATGCATCCATGTTCAATAAAAGATTCTGTCACTCTATTGCTGTCTGCAGCTCTTTCAGATTTATATATTCAGCTGATGATGAGCCATTCAGTGTGATGGGTGTGATGTGTCTTTCCAGTTGGACAGGATGACCACAAATGTTATTAAATTCCACCAGTCTGCTGATGGAAGACAAAATCTGTTCCCACACAATATGACTAGTACCAGCGTAGGAGATAATGCAATATTTATTTATGTACAGGAAGCCATAGATAAATTTCCCATATTGTGAGCCTTGTGGAATGCTGAACGCTCATAAATGATGTACCAACTTTATCCTGGCAGGACTGGCAGATATAAACATGATGATGTTCCTGACTGGCTCAGTTTTACTGTCATCCAAATGGCTTAGTATATAATGTAAAAGCCCGTCTGAGTCAGTGAATGCCCATTTTTGAGTGTAGCCAGATGGATTTCTACTGTGCAGGCCCTTGTTTGATGTCTAAATTTGCCTCCCACGCACTCCTGGTATCAGCATGCTTGGAAAAAAACCTTGATTTAAGCTGTTTATGGAGGTTCCATGCTCGCGTTCACAAATCTTCTGACGTTCAGCCAAAAGGCTGGCTTCATTCCTCACCAGGCAGAGAGAAACACACTTCTAAAGTGATTTCCCTAACAAAACATAGACGAAGTGGAGTTTCTAATTGTTGGTTTCAGCTGGGGTGGTGTAGGCAGCATGGCCTTCTCTTATTTCTTCCACTGGGTAGGTGGGTTTCTCTGGCTCTTCCATTTGAATAGCTCATTGGGATTTTTTAAAAACTGCCCGTGCAACTTTTTTGTTGCTAGGTGTGTACCCAGCTCCCTGGCAAGAATGGTGGAGACCCTTAAAGCCAGCTGGGAGGAAACTGAGCTGTTCCGGGATCCAGCAAGGATGGCATCAGAACAAGCTTTGGCTGAGGAACTTTTGACACCTCTCAAGCTAAAGGAAATGAAATTCACAGGTGTGATTGTTAAACTCAGTATTTTTTTCCAAAGTGCATTATTGAAATGTTCGTAGAATTGAAAATACATAATGTTGCACGCTCAGTACTTCTTGCCCTGTCCTTTTAGCTGTATTTTTCTTCTGTCTTTTTCTAGATCCCTCTGCCTTTCCTTTTAACCCCATTATATTTTCTTTCTTTTTTCCTTTGCTGTGCTCAGTCAATTTGTTCCAGATCAGAATAAGAAAATGGTAAGTCTTTCAAGTCCCAGTTTATCCTCCTAACCACTGAGTTTTCTTTTCTGCCTGGGCAGGATTATCTGTCCGTGCCATCACGTATTGTTCTCAATTTCTGGAAAAGCAAAAGGAAAGAGGCCCTCATCTAGTCATGTTATAACACACCTAAAATGGTTATAGCAAATGGTGCAAGTCTTGTTACTATTTTGCTTGTTGAGCTTTTCATTCCGTCTCTCACTTTGCTATGTAGTTTGTATGAATTGTGACCTTTTATCCATTTTTTCCTATCTCCCTGACCTGTTCCTAGCATATGTTTCTTTCCAGGTAGATTCCTCATCATTTTTGAACTGCTGCATATTTTCCCTTTTAATTCTAGCATTTTTTTGTTTTCTCCTTCTCAGGCTTTTCTGTTTCTCTTCCTTTTATTTCCTGTATCCTGACCACTCTTTGCCAATGTATTTCATCAGCTTGGCCTTGCTTGTTATCACACGGATGCTGCAGCTCACTCTTCCTGTTCTCCAAAGTCCTTCCATATTTAGCTTGCTGCTAAATGCCATTTTTTCATCCCCTCTGCATCCTTGACATAAGAGGATTTGGTCAGGACCTGCAGCCTTTACCTCAAAGATAAAAAAAGGGGGTGTGTGTGAGGATGGATCAAAGGTCCCATCTGAGCCTGGGGGAGGTTTGGGGAGTGCCAGTCTCTGTAGGCAGGGGCCCACAAGGAGCAATGCCAGGATTTACTGTGCTTGGTAGAGCAGCTGAGGAGCTGTATCCCCTGTCTTTCGTTAGCCCTTGCTGCCTAGGGATGCCCAAGCGTGCCAAAACAGGGCATGGGTGCTGTGGTTGAATGGAATGTGAGTACCGGTGATGTGACAAGCATCACATCTGGTCATTTTGTATTGCTCAGCCTCGAAATCCTGCCAAGGATTCAAGCCAGGGACCAACATCTATGTAGTGATGAGGTCTTTGCTGTTTGTGCTTTTTAAACGAGATAGTTTGGGTGTAGTAGCACAAATGGTCACTGTCCTTCCTGGATTGTATCGATGTACTGATACACCCCATATTCATTTCCAGGCTTATCAGTGCCCAAGGTAATATAAATATTGTAGGCACTGGAAAGAAGACTTAGTATATCTTATGTACCATGTTTTGAAGTCTGAAGCTACTCTTTTGCTTTCATCTGGTGGGAGTATGAAGCCTCAAATGGCAGCAGCTTGTCTGCAGTCTCTGCCAGAATCCTTTCCCATTACCTTAGCTGAAGGCAAGTTCATGAAACACATAAACAAGAGACTCTATATAGTAGCTGTTCTCATGGTGAAAGTATTCTTAAGAGACAATATCAAGCTAGTAGATATGTTTCCAAAATGGCCACCAAATTTTGACATATAATACTGGGTGCATGAAGGTTTGAATTACAGCGTGCTTGCTGGAGAGACCTCCGTTACCCACCTTGCACACTGGAAGCCTATAGAAACTGAAGATTGCTTTTGCCAGTGAAAACATCTGGAGACAGAGCGAGAGGGCAATATCCGAGGCCAGCGAAGAGCTCATAATGGCAGCTAATGAAGCCAGAAAGAGACTTTTGCAATGAGGCACAGCTATAACCTCCTGTCACCCTGGTCCATGTTACATAACTGGAACCAGGAAATACACTTCGGTGTCTTGTCAAAACTCCTGTGTAATGCTCTGATTGAAGCTTCTTTGAAACTCTGATCCTTAGCAGGACTTTTTTTTTTTTTTTTTTAAAGTACAATGAAAAATGTTCTGTCACGTTCCAGGTTACAAACTAGCTGGAGTAATAAAAGGTCACTTTGCCATTCAGCATCCATTTCCTATTCCTTTGAAGTCCAGCATTTACTAGCAAGTAAACCAAGATACTTCAAAAGTTTTACAGCAGTGTGGCAAGGCAGAGACATAAGTACATGAGTAAAATAACTGATTATCTGGTACTGCCTTTGCTGCTCAAGAAAATGGGGTCCACCCTTGTTCTCTCTGCGTCTCTGCTCTGCATACTCTTCAGTTGTCTCTCTCTGGCCTTCTGTGACTTATCTTTTATACAAGGGTGCATCTCTTTGAAGTGTGTGGAGGGGGAAAAAAAAAAAAGCATTTTCTTTGTTATGCAGCTTTCCTTTGCCTGGGAGGATTAGAAAATATTTCATTACCTATTCCCTGTCCCTTTCCTCTCTCCCCAACTTGTCACATCATGAGAAGAGAGAAATACCTAGAAAAAAGATGTTTGCCATCCACAAGCAGAAGAAGGGAATGCAGGACGCTGCAGTGTTTCCTAAAAGGTAATTTCTTTTGCCAAGCTGCCCTTGTAATCAGATAGAAACATCTGGAAACAAACAAGCAAACCAGCTTTCTCTGGTTGTAGCCAGGAAGGAAAATGTTATTAAAATTATCGGAGAGCCTTTTCTCAGGGATCAGTGCTTGCAAGCGCTCCAGTTTTATGCCATGATGCGAGGCCAGCCCTGCTCTGGGGACGATGCAACCTTTCAGCTGCAGGGGGCAATCCAGCACAACCCAAGATGGTTCGTCAGCCCTTGAAATAATCCAACTATTTCTGACAACAAAGGCCAAAATTGTGCTCACGGTTTGGGGACTGCACGGCTGCATTCTAGCGCAGGGATCAGTCTCCTTTGTGCCGTGATTACGTATTGTGTGAAAAAACCCTTCATCAGCTGCTGCCGTGTGTCCACTGGATGCAACGGAGTTGCCCGTTTTCTTGCTGGCAGGTTGGTTTATTGGGGTAAAGAACTCTTGCTAGCCCTGAAGTGCTGCTCTAGACACCGGCTGTCCTGCTGGGCTCCCTGCGGCTGCTCCCGCACCCTGCCATCAGCTGGAGATGCTAGCGAAAAAAGGAAGGCTTGGGAATCTGATGTGTTGTTTCCTCCTTTAAATGTGAGTCCGAGCACAGCCAAAAGGAAAGGCATTTGGCAAACAAACTTAGAGTAAGCACGATTGCTGGAAGCAGTCACTTTGGGTCCCCAAAAGAGGTCGAAGTGTATGGGTATGGTGGGACACTGGTGCAGGGGCAGTGGCATGGGAGCTGGTGAGGAGGGGAAGGTAGGGAGCAGGGCTCTGGCAGCACTTGCTCTCTCCATGTAGCCCCTGACACACTTGGTGCAGACAGTGGAGAAGTATCTTCACCTGCTCTGGGTTTGCCTTGGGATGATTTAGTGGTGCCCAGGGACCAAGCAGCTCCCTCGGAGGCAAGGTGGCCATCCCAGCACTCTCCGGAGCTAGGTGATGGAATTATGGCAGGAGGCTTGTTAAGAGCTGTCCATTATCTGCATAAGGACCGCAGGCAGCCTTCTCCTGAGCTGCTGCCTACCTGCTGCCTGCTGCTCTGGGCCACCCCGCCTCCGATACCCAACGGTCCCATCCTCGCTGTCAGAGCACGGTTTTTGTCTCAGGCTTTGCCACCGCTGCTGGGTTAAGGTGCCATGCCGTGCCATGCCGTGTGGGCATTGCCAGCAGCAGAGCGCAGTGGCCGCCCTGCTGCTTCGTCTCCCCTGTCTGAGGCCCAGTGCAGCCGGTTAGTGGGTTCGGTGCTCGGCAGGACACACGGGGAAGTCCAAAGCAGCTCAGGGAGGGAGGGGATGCTAATGGGGGGACCTTGGATACAGGGTAGGGAAGCGTAGCGCTGGCCATGGGCTGATGCATTAGCCACGGGTTAATGTTTGTGGAGTAAGGGCACTTGGGAGAGGCTCACACCAGCCTGCTGGCTCTGGCTTCTCTTTCTCCACAGCATGAGCCACCCTTGGTGGCGCTGTCAAAAGCCTGGCTGGGCTCAGGTCCTGAGCCACGGGCCACCTCCTGCGGAGGGACCACCAGGGTTGGCCACACTTGCCTGCAGCTGGCCTGTGCGATTTCCCCCAGCAGCATGGTACCCGAGTAATTCTTCTCACTGGGCTTTGCTTTGCTTCTGACCTTTCCTATGTGTGCCCTAACATCCAGGCTTGTTAGAGAGACTGCTGGGAGCCCAGCTCTCCATCACTTCTGCTGGTGGGCAAGACATGAGCAAAAGTGGTCAAATTCTAATGTCTATAAAAGTCCCTGTCCAGTCTTCAGCATGAGTATTTCTTAAGAGCATCACTTGAAAAGCCCTGCATGACACTGAAGATCCTTTCTGATGGCAATGGAGAGGATGTTGATATGAAAGGGCTTTTAGACCTGGGCAGGTTGGACGTTGGGATGAGGAGGAGTTGGTGCCTCCTGGGCACTTCCCTCCTGTGTGGGGGAGTGGAGTGGGACTTTCTGCAGCAGCTCTTGTGCTGTGACTTGAATGAGCAGTGGAGTTTATTGCATTTAATTTGCTATGGATTTGCATCTCGTGGTGAGGTGATCTCTTGTCAAACAAAGAGCAAAGATTGATCAAATCTTCTCCTACAGTTATGGCATATATAAATTATCTCCAACGTAGATTTTCTGGCATCTAATGATACGGTTTTGTTCCCACTAGAAACTTGTTTTTGCAGAAGCAGTACACTCGTGTCAGATTTGGTTAAAACTGGACAATACGTGTGATATTACTGGAAGGAGGCAGAACTGGTAGATACAGATAGCACAGTCATATCAACTGCATGACCTCAGAAAGTTGGATTAAAAATTAATAACTGATGTTCTTAAGACCCTTAACATGCAATGCAACCCAAAATGTTAGCAAAGATTACATCTAATGTTCAAGGAGGTAGGAGGCTAACAGATTTTTTTCTGTTTATTTGCAATAATTGAGCAATGTAGAAAAGCTAAGATTTGTGGAGCTTTTTACAGTGTAGAGATTATCTAATGAATGAAAAAGAAACACTGTTTTATTTATTTTTAAATATGAGGAAATGGATTTATTTGTTTCTTGCTTGTG
Organism: Charadrius vociferus; assembly: GCF_000708025.1. NCBI lineage: Eukaryota > Metazoa > Chordata > Aves > Charadriiformes > Charadriidae > Charadrius > Charadrius vociferus. Next base: position 6,805,703 of record NW_009648876.1, on the reverse strand, counting down.
GGGAGAAAAAAAAAAAGAGACAGTTAAAACCGAATCACCTTGGTTTTCCCATTGGCTTGTTTGTAACATCCATAGGCAAGCCCAGTTGCTCTGACAAAATTCGTGAGGAGCCCACTGCTCTCATCTAAACTTTTCTCAAGTCTTTGGAAGAGTCTATAAAGGAGAAAGGATTAAATTTCCAAAGTTAGTTTTCATAATGAGACATTGATGTTACTGTAAACCTTCCAACTTAAAAAAAAAAAAAAAAAGAAAACAAAAAAAGAAACTTTTGGAAAGGTTCTGTAATTCCAAACTCTTTGTGTTGGGAAGTGTTTGGGACACCTCGCCCAACTAAGTCCTCTCCCCACCCACCATCAGTGAGTAGCTCCTCTCCCCTCCCAGGACCGAGTCCCCGGCGTGGAGGGAGGCCGGGGGTGCCCCCGCGTCCCCTTGCCGCCCCCCACCTCTGCTCCATCCTGGGAGGTGCTGCTCACCCCTCAGCGTGATTCTGCTGCACTCCTCTTGGGAGGCGGTCACTTCGCCTCCGGTGGTGGTTCTGCTTCAGGTTTTATAAATTACTTCCCTCCCTGCACAGGGCTGGCAAAGTGGAGCTTTTTGTTTGTATAGCTGCTCCAGATACAATTTTATTATTAATCACATCAAGGGAGGCTCAGAGGTTTTTAGGGCTAGAAGAGACCATTACTGTAATCTAGTTTGGAAAATTTCTTCCACAGTGTTTTTGGGTTTTGTCAAAAAGAAAAATGGTATTTGTTTTCCTTTGCCCTTAGGCCTTAAGGTGTAATTTAACTTTTTCATAGACCAAACAGAATCACAGAATAATCATTATCATAACATTTAAAAAAAAGTTTTTGCATTTACTGGATAAGTTTCTGAAAATTATTTTTGCATATTGAAATAAAAATCTACCCTGGTTTTAAACGGGAGAACACCTGCCCCCCCTCCCCCCTCCCCCAGTAAAAATGCAGACAAACTCTTTAACTGTGATGCCCTAGGAAAGCTCAAGGATGGGGGCATGGACACAGCACAGCAGGATCTGCCCAGTGAAGTTCAGGAGAGTTTTATCTGTATCTGAATAACAAGCTGAAATGGGTCATGGAGGAATTCTGCTCACATTTCTGACAGCAGCAAAACTTTCAGCTATTCTTGATGTTCAACTCTGAGGACTTGCTTAATATTCAACACTGGTTTCATCATCAAAGAAATTGAGGCAAAATTAAAAATTCTTTTCCTGGGTCTGTTATTTTCACAGCTTCTACTTCCTTTCAATTTTGATACCGCCATCCATTTTGATAAAAGAAAATGATGTGTGAGGAACAAGGCAGGCAGGAAGGAGGCAGAACGAGAAGTGCTGTTCAGCGCTGACTTCACCTTTGCAGAAGTTTATAATAAGGTGTCTGCAGATCACTCCCCGCTGAAAGCTCTCACAAATAACACTCGTGCTCACGGAAAGTGAATTAAACCAGTCCTGCCGCACACGGCTGCTGGCGAGCACCGTGGCACGCTCTGATCTCCGAGCAGTTGGTCTCTCTTGTCTAGTGCTGCATGATTTCTTTCTACGCTTTTCTGTTGAGCACATATCACTTCTGTGTTGTTTTTGTGCGCGTGTGTCTTGTCTCCCCGCTCCCTGAAAGCTTTTTGTTGGAAGGAAAGGCTTCCAAAAGCTTGTTAGACTTATTGATCTGGATTGACTCCTGGGGCTGGCTCTTAGGATCCAGAAGAAAGCTCTTTTCAAGGAGCCTGGTTTGCAAAAGCATGCTCTCTGCCATTTGTTCCCCAAATGAATGAGTGAAGGAGGAGCCCAGCCTGTATGGGCACCTCGAAGGGCAGTGTATAGGTGGTCTAGGGCTTTGGAGGGACCCACTGAAGCTCTGAATTCGGGTCAGCCCTGGATACGTCACTGATTCCCAGTGTGACCTTGAGCGAGTCACTCTGTCTGTTCCCATGTGCAGTGGTCAGGAGCTGCACAAAGGATGTAATGCAGCTCTGACTTACAGTCTGAGACTGCATTTGCACTGCTGTCACAGGGGAAACACCTCCGTGGCACTGACCCGGCCAGTGCAAACCCTGGTAGCAACCCAGCTGTGGCACCATGGTGCTCCGTGTGGGTGGATTTCTCTTGTGGGACAAGCAGTGTAGTGGTGACGGCCACATAGGGGTAGACATCAGAAGAGGATGAAAACAGGAGGTTTTCGGTGATGAAAGGAAAATGGAATGAATTCCTGCCAGTGCTCTAGACTTCAGTAGGCTGTTAAGTACAAAAATCAATGTTAATGTAACGTTATAGCCGAGCTGTTAAACCTGCTAGTTAACCTGTGGAGCTCAGCCTGTAATCTCTCAACCCCATTTTGAACTGTACACAGGCCAGTATCTAAAACATTACTTGCACGGAAAATTGGTGGCGTTCTTTGCTTTTCCATAACTCCAAAAGAGTTTTGCAAAACATGAAGTAAAATTTGCCTCAGAACAAATTAAATATATGGGAAATCTCACTTTAGAGACTGAAATTTTCAAAAAGTTCCCGCATGTTTTCCGGAATACAGAAAGAAAACCAACACTCGTCTTTAAGGGTTCATTTGCACTCTAGTATTTTTCAAACCTCCTCCAGCAGAAGAAGGTAGATCTCTGAATGTGGCTTTGGATGAGATGCTGTTCAGATTAAGAATGTCCTTCTGTGGTCATACAGTAATCGGTATGATGGGATGCCTGCCCCTGCCAGGCCTCGAGGCATCACTGAGTTTGCTGGTGTTGCTGTTGGAGTCACTCTTGTTGCTGGCAGTTAAAAGTCAGTCTTGTAATTGTAATGTGTATTTATACTCCATATGGCTATCAGCAGTTTTTCAAATACTGTTCTTTACATGGTGCTGCTCTTTGCATAAGAAAAAATGCTTTAATTTACATAGTCTCTGGGGGGATGGCAAACAAAACCCGTAGCCTGATTGTTTTTCCTGTCATTATCTATTTTTCTGAGAACTTCTTGCGTGTCACTTTGCCAGTATAACCTGATAATTTATTGCAATTAATAGACATGAATTTACTAGCAGCAGAACATAGGGGGCATTTGCTGTTCTAGTGACCCTTGTCTTCTCTTTCTGTAATAGCTCATGCAACTCATATGGTCCCTGCTGAAGGAAAGGGATCCTCTAAGGCTGCAGAGGAGATAAAAGGCTGTGCAGCAGCCCAGAAGGGTGTGCTACATTCCCTTTCATGTGATCGATCGTAGGGATGGGCCCAGATGCATTTGCCTGTGGTTAAAAAAAGGAAACATTTTTAAAGCTGTGTAGACATTATCATAGCTCATATGTGCGGAAGGGTCAAGCGAAGGTTGTCATGGGGATTGTGTCTGAAATCCTGGTGGCACTGAAGTCTGCGAGAGCTTTGACAGCCCCATTAATTGAGTTTCTGTGGTTGGTAAGCCTTCTCTCCTAGTGTTATTTTTAGTGGCACACAGAGAAATCTGAATGCAGTGGAGTTCCCGGCCAGGGGCTGAAATGTCAGTGCCCCCGTGCCATTCACACGGGCTGCGAAGGGGTGGGCAGAGAGGGTGAGGAGGGCAGGTCCTCCGTCCCAGCTCTTTGCTGGCATGGGCTGGGAGGCTGCTGGTGTCACTCCGACCTGCGTGGTGCTGTTGGGGAAGGTGCTGTGCGGGAGCTGGAGGCCCAGGTTGGAGGTCGCGGTCCCCTTCCTCCCTTTGCTGGGATGTGTGGGGATGCTGAGGCCCGGGGGGGTGGAACCGGTCCTGCTTGCCCCATGGCTCTGTTTGGGGTGCCACGGTTTGGACTTTGGCGTGTGGACAGGTTGTGCAGCCCTCGGGGTTAAGGTCTGGGTTAACTGGCCAGATACCCAAAGGGAGGCTCCAGCTCTGAAGGGAATGCTGTACAGTGGCTTCCTGTTTCTTTCTTCCTCGAATTTAAACTCCTTAAAAACAAATCCCTTCGCCCCCCAAATAAGCTCTTTACTTCTGCCTTTCAGCCCTAAATAGCTTAGCATATAAGTAGCTTCTTTTGGAAAAAAAAGTAGATGCTGTCTGTTTCTGTGATCTGACGCTCAGAGTGAATTTCAGTCTAATCCTAGTTTTGAAATTGATTCAGCTCAACGACCTTGGGCAAGTTACTTAACCTCTCGGTGTCCCAGTTTTTCCATTTGTAAAACAGAGAACTGAATACTCTTGTGAGCTGGGTAAATATGTCCTGAAGCTTAATTCAGATATGCCTGGTTTTAGAGGGCTTTGAGCTCTGTGGTTGGAAGCGTGATGGAAGAGCAAAGCATGCTTCTTGGTAGGGAGCTTCATCTCCTGGCCTCATCTGTGGGTTTGGTGCCCACCCCAGCCTAAGCAGACCCTTCCCATAGCCAGGAAACTGACCACCAACAGCAGGTTTGTACTTGCTAGGAATGGCTCTGGAGTGGAGATCCCACCTCTGCTTGGAGATGCAGTGGAGCAGAGTCACGTTGCCCCAGCTAGGCGTCACGCTATGGAGGAACAACGGATGAGGAGATGTCAGCTGTACTTGACCCTCCTGATTTCCAGCCCTATTTGGTTTGAAAGACGACATGTGCAGGCTGGAGGAATTCTGGAAGCAAAGTGGAAGTGTTGGCATGCCCGTTTGCATACTAATACACCCCGAATGCCATTATTTTTCCAGCTTCCACAGCTGTGTTATGACTGTACTAGAGCTGAATTCTAACAACCAGCCAAAAGGTTTGTTTGCATGTATATGTGCACCGAGGTTTTGCAAGCAAAACTGGAAAGCTTTATAGTTGTCGCAGTTGTGCTGTGGTGTTTTGGGGTTTTTTTTTAACCCAGCACACTTTTGTGCTTACATTAAAAATTATGGATCAGCTGTATTTTAACAAATGTCTGTTCCCTGAATTTATGCAGTTGATGGCCTCAGAGCTCGGTTTGAAAGGTTTCCCCCTCTGTATTGCAACTGGGATTTCTTCCATGGATTTCTTTTTTTTTTTTTTTAATAGAAACAGTGTTTTATCTTTGTATCTTTGTCTTGTATAAAAGATAAAAATCTATAGTAATTCTTTCCTATGTAGACTGCTCTATTTTTCCCGTAAAACACTCTTGCAAATAAGTCTGCAGATCTTTCAACACAATGCCTGAAGCATCACACATGATAAATCCTTCCCTAGTCTCAGCTTTCTGTAACCTTCCCCATTCCTCACAATGACACACACTTTCTCTCATTCATCTTTTATTACAATTCAATATTGTGCTTGAATATAATTAGTTTGTATGCAGTGTTCCCTCCCTACCCCACCTTGTGTTGTGTTGTTTTTTTTTCTTGAAAAAGGACAAACTACTTGTTCCCATGCACATTTCATCTGGAAATTGACTTC
>NW_009648876.1:6784081-6800317 GCF_000708025.1 Charadrius vociferus | reverse complement strand
TTGGGAAAAGAAGAAATATTTTTAACATCGTAAACCTCTAGCAAAAATATGTATGTAATAGAATCTGGTACTGTGGTATTACACACATTACAACTGTCACTGTGACTTACAGCCTTAGTTTAGCTGAAAGAAAATCTATAACCCTAGAAATGCAACAATGTCCAAGTCACAGTTCAGAGTAATAAATGTTTTTCACAGAATACTGTAATCCATATTTCCAAAGCTGATACAACAAAGGCATTTCTACTAGAAATCTTTCAATTTCATGGGCGGAGGCTCAGGGAGGGAGAGAGAATGGTTAGGAGAAAGGATAAGCAATAAAATGCCTGTGTTCAGAAATATTAGCCCTTTGGCTAGTGCATTTGGTTGATCGTTCTCGCCCCCGAATTACGTCTTAATAAAGTATCATCTTTTTTTGATACCAGTACGAAAAATCAATTTTTAAAGTCCGTGCTCTCATTTGGGGGTGGTAATGGTATTGGGTTGCAGATAGCTTGGTGTTCCCCACATCATGGACATCCTACGTGTAGCACACCAGTCCCTCTGGGGCAGATGATGGTGTTCAGGTGAGGTGAGGTGTACTTTAGGGATGAAGCGGGCTGTTTTGTCTGGTCAGAGGCCTTGAGCATGCTTCTCCGTGTGCTGGTGCTGGGAGCTGCCAGCTGCTGTGCCTCTTTGGGGTTCCAGTATGCAACCTCCCCGTGCACCCGATGCCGATCCCTTCACCTCCGTGGTGGGATGAACCAAGGGCTTTGACGGGTACGGTCAAATTCTTGGCTAGGGAACCTGAACTGGGAAGGCTTCTCCCAAGTGTTCATTTTTGATTCACCTCAGTTACATTTTCACCAGGAATGGTGTTCTCAGGTCAAAGGCAGCGAGACCCCCGGGGTGTCCTTGTGTCCCTGGCTTTGGTTTGACTTTGCGTACGGGGAGAGGACTTGACCATGTGCCAGAGCGGTGAGGCTATGCTGGCAGGCCTTCCTGCCGGTGACAGCAAACAAATATATCACACAACATATTTCCTTTCTCAGAAGGGTATAGTTTGTGTAGCTAAGTAGCTTGTGTTTTGGGCTCCCAAGACCTTCATTTGTCTCTGCCTTCAAACTTCCTGGCAAGCTTGCTCATGTCTATTAATTTTCTAAAATCCATGAAAGCAAAAAAAGAGCAAATTGCATTAAAGTAATCTGTAATCATTTGAGTTACAGTATGAGTGAAATACTCTCATAGCTGAGCAGTTAAAATGGAAATGCGGTGTTGAGAAGCTATATGTGCCATAGTTTATTGCCCACTATACAGGTTGCAGAGTATGAGGTTCGTTCCAGTCAAGGTTAGTCAGACGTTTGTGTTTGGTTTTATGTTTTAAAAAATAAAAAAGGAAAAAAGAAAAAAAAAAGAAAGGAAAATGGAGACACTAGTAATAGGAAAAACATCTGCCTTATTAGGCCCTTCGTTTGTTCTTTTCTTTCCTGTTGGGGCTGAGCAGATACTCCAGCACTTAGAACTGTGGAGCCGGGTGCGTTTCCCAGCAAGCGTGCAGGTGGCATGGGAAGGCTGGTAGGTTGATCTGTGCTGAAGAACAAAGCTTTTAATCAGAAATGCAGAAGCTCAGCATATCTAGTTGTATTATCATCCTGAAGCATTGCAAGCACTTGGTATATATAGCACTAACATTGCCCCTACTATGCTGAGACATCATGCTTGCTTTAATGCACAGTACTAAAAATTTCAACTTCACATAAATTAGCTTTATTAGCTACTTTACTTAGTCATCATTCCTATTACTGCTTCATTAGATATCTGATTCATAATCATTGACTTATGAAGAACAGATTGCAAAGAGTTTTTTCCCCCTCCCGTCCGCTCCTCACCTTCCCATGCTTCAGTGTGCATTCGGACTAACGCAATGGTACGACGGATAACACCGATCCCTTTTGAATCTTGATGTAGGACAGCCTGAAATACTCTGTCCTTGTAAGGCTGCGTTTCCCTCTCAGACCTACTGTAGGAGGCTCTGTCATTCTTGATTGGAGTGTCTGACTCACAAGGATGAGCTAATTTTGTTGGCAAGATCCTGCTTTCCTGAGCCAGGACAAACACATTTTTTCTGGTGCTCAGGTGGCTGTGATAGGAGTCTGAAATACTGCATACGTGTAAAATAGTCAAGGCACAAAAATACACTCCCAAAGTGGTGACGCTATGAGCAGTTTACTTGCCCTTGGTACACAGGAGAGCAGACATCGCGAGGGCATTTTTCCATCTCAACCAACATGAAGAAGCAGTCCATCATCTGGTTTCTGTGTCAGGAGACTACACGGCTCTGAAACTGTTTTTTTCATCCACCTAGGCAAGACTTCAAAGTTGGGTGCAGGATGTGGCCCTTCTGCTGAAACGCAGTTATAAAGCAACTGGGATCTCAAAAAAGTCCAGGAGATGCCCAGGGTTTATCATGCCTATTCCTTCACGTGTTACGCTAGTTGTAGGCTTTGGGAGCGCTCAAAGCACCATGCTGGATGTTTTGGAAGGAGAAGGTAGGAATGTCTTCTTGAAAGAAAGCTGACCTTTCTTTATATTGTTTTTATTTGCTGCTATCTTTTGCTTTTTGATTGTTCTGGCGGCACTGTCTTCAGGTACTACGGTGTTTTTCTAGTTACTCGTAATTCAGTGGCAGCGTACGTGTCACACCAGTGGTCCATGTGTTTCTTGTTTGGAAAGAGGTGGCTTTTACCAGAGCTTACAAGAAAAGCTGTGCTTTTCCTTCAGATTGCCCGGGAGGAATTCTGCTGCCATCAGGCTATTCTTTCACAGAGAAATGGGGAAGTTTTGGTAAGAGACTCTTGTACGTAGCAGAAAAGGATTCAGCTGCAGGGACGTGCGCATCGCATGGCTAATGCTTGCAACTCATCACGCCTCAGATGAGAGGCTCTGGCCTTGTGAAAGGGTTCGCGCTGGTTTTCCTTGCTGCAATGAGGAGAAAATTTGAAAATCCCAAATGCCTTGTAGAATTCCTGTGACCTTTTGGTAACTTTTTAGACACATGCACTTGCTAAGCTCTAATATGCATGTGGTCACTGAACTGGCACTCTTCAAAATTAAATAGACCTAATGCAAATTACTAATAATCTGAGAAAGCTTTGTGCTAAAGAGGCTGTAGTAAAATTTCACAGGAGAATCCTCTTCTGCAGGCTATGTTAAATGGCCTTGTTAGACATTTGAGTATTGAGTGTCATTATGTAGTGATTTGAGAGGGACAGAAAAAAATCGTAAAACTGCTAGTAAGATTCTCACAGCAGATCTATTATGGCTAGTCTCACTAGTAATAATTTAGAGTTTTAATTTTCTCAAGTGTCCCACAGGTTTACTATATCCAGCCAAATGGTTCATGGAAAAGTTGGCAGAATGGAAGCTTTTTATGACCTGTCCCCACTGGTGGCTTTTTATAGCTTCACCTCCCTCCCCCCACTCCCCCCTGCACCCGCAATATGTGTGTGCCACAGGCATGCACACGCGTGCATGTCCACACAGACACATCAGGACTTTCGGTGAGCTGTAGGAGTTTGTCAGCTCTCAGGTAAACCCACACGATTCAGAAACCAGCAGCATCTTGATGCAGGGTCTTTTTTTTGTTTGTTTGTTTTGTTTTAAAGATATATGAAAAAACAAAACCAAAGGCGGATTGATTGATACAGAAGCTTAAAGAGTGATAGCGAGTTCCCAATTTGAATAGCCTTCCTGAAAAACCGCACCTCTGTCTCTGGGTTTTACTCATCAATCAATATCCATCTGTTTGAAAAGTCAAGCACCTGCTGAGAAGCTGGTAAGACCCCTGGCACAGAGTGTAAATACCCTGAACCTTGGGATTTATATCAGCAGGCAGGGGGGAAAATATATTTTCTACCTAATCGGCACAACCCAGACAAAGTTATCCACACTGGGTGCCAGTCTCACGATTTGGAGCCATCTGGTGCTGACGAACAGGGATGGGAAGGTATGTGCCTTGGTGTTTCTGCCGCAGGGACATGGTTAGCCAGAGCTCCTCGGGGCAAGGAGGGATGCTGGGGCTTTCCCAGCCCCGGCCGGCCACCTCCTGTGGGCAGAGCTGGCCCCAGGTGCAATGGGTTGGGACACCCGAGCCAGGGATTTTAAACAGAAGTGTTGAAAATTAGCGTCAACATCTGCAAAAACTCTTTGACAGAGCCTCTTGCAGCAAAGTCCCCAGAACATGAATTTTGACAAGGAAAGAGCCCATTATTATCAGTGATGTTTCAACCATTATTTTATGAATATATTCAATGACAAGAACTAGCTTGTTTCCAAGACAACAAAATTCAAACCCTGTCCATGATTGCTCTAAAGGAGGCCTCCTGTCATTTCGTTCCTTTGAAGAAACTCACAATTTGATGGGCAAAATGCCAGAAATAATTAGACAGAATAGCACCATAAACCCCAATGGAAGCTAAATATCTGCTGTAAGAATTTCCCACCAGAAATCCTGAAAATCAAATCAAAGTCAGGATAAAATCTTTTCTGTTGAGTGTATGAACAAAAAAAAAAAAAAAAAGAAAAAGAAAAAGTGGGTGGGAGAAGACTATCCAGTTTTCTACCTCATCAAAGAGAATGCTAAAAACTGTCTTTGTGACTTGCTTGTGTCTTCTAGTGAAATAATAAGTGGGCAGGGCAATCAAATTTAAAGCAGTATTCCCCAAAGCAAGGTCAAAACCGCTAGAAATGTTCATTTCATTTTTATTTGCTTTTCCTGCAAGGTACCCACTGTGGCTATAATTTCCCATTCTTTATGGGGAGATCAAAAGATTTGTGCTGTGCAGGGTAGGAATCAATTCAGTCATCCTGGCAGCACGCCAATCTTTATTACGTTATTTGTTAACCCGAGTTATTGCAGAATAGAATAACTGTTCCATGGGATAAATGAGGGAGTTTTTCTTGCTTCCTTGACCTTGATTTCCACGCTCACACCTTGTCCTCTCAGCACCCACATGCAGATAATGATTGTCTGTGTTTGAGTGAATGAAATATCACTGCGGATCCCGTGCTGAAGCAAATCTTTGATTCGGTGGTGTGCAAGCTAACCAGTAGCCTGCATTGTTTGCCTTCGCACTGTGCAGCATAGAGGGTCTCAGGTCTTTCGTACAGTGGGTGAGAGTCTCCTCTCTTTACCAGCAGTAAAACCAGCCCCGGTGACAAGAGCTGGATTTGCTCTTTTCTTCCTATTAGGCCAACTTAAGTGTTACCTTCCCATTAGGTAACACTTAAAAGCTAAATAAATCAGTCAAGCGATCCTCCCTGGAATAGTTGTGGAGTTTTTTAAGAAATCTTTTTCATTGGGTTTGTGAACAGTGATATATTGTGGTAGTTTTAGGGATGTGCGTTAGGAGTAAGTTAAAACCAACTTGGAGTTTTGCCTAAGTAAGCATCACAGTTTCAAGTCTACCAGTTCCTCGTGGGGAAATTTTTCACTTATATTTTCTCAACAGAAAAATGCAGGCTTTGCACAGTCATATTTTTCACAGAGAAACTGGAGGGTAGGTTCTGTTTTGCATTGAACTGCTCTAATTCAAAATATGCTTGATGTCAATCAAATCGGGTAGCGTTGGGATCGAGTCAGCATTTAGCTGTGTCCCAACGAGCAGCTGCACCTCTGCTCTTGGAAATTTGTGGGTGTTGTGCTCCACTGCTGCTCTGAACCTATAGTCCATGGCCAGGACCATTTCCCATGCTACACAGGGCTCTCCAATGGAGAGAGCCGTGCTGGAGGTCACTGCCATGGGTCTTTGCAGTCGTGCTGGGGGACGGAGGGGGGAAGGGGAGAAGGAACAGCCCGCAGGGAGATATTTGGGAGTTTAAGACAGACCTAAAGTTTAATTTCACTGAGATGGTGACAGTGAGATAGTAACAGTGTGTCGATACATAGCCTGCACTGCAAAATGTCCAACTGGGTTGAAGCCCTCCCTGGCTAATTTAATTCAGTATAACAAAATTAGAGATTTTAGTAAGGGAGAGAGAAGAGGAACAAAACTTGCAGATTCTTTCAAAATGCTCTCCGTTGCTAAAAAAGCAGATTTTTAACCCTATTTTGGAACAGAAACAATTGTCAAAACCTCAGAATTTTTCACGGGACAAGTATCCTTCATGAGAACAAATCCCAGTCACGAAGTTGCAGACCAAAGTGAATGGCATTAGTCGATGCCAAAAAAGTGCAAAACACCAGAAAATGGAGAGCGCGGAGAGAACCAGGGACTGGGGAGTTGGTACATGCTTGGAAACAAAGAGGAAATACCTGCCTTTTGTTGTCCCTCTGGTAAGAGCCCCAGGGTGGTGGGGAAATCTGGGAGAGAGTTGCAGGGACAGATGGGGCAGGCTGGGCTGCTGCTGCCCAGTGGGGCAGGTGCAGGCAGGGAAGGGCGAACGCTACGGCAGCGCGTGGGAGAAGAGGTGGGGCAGGGCTCGAGGGACCTTTTGGGTTTTCTCCTTTTGAGACTTAATCTCCAAGCTCTGTGCCGCGGTCAGATATAGAAGTCCAAGGGGGATCCTCTACCCACCTGTCAGGGGGATGTTTCAGGTCACCGGAGAGGTGTTTGGCAGTGCCACAGGCTAATCCTCCTGGCCAGATCCTCCAGACTCACAAGAGGAGTAGGAGCAGAACTCTGATGCGGTTTCCCCTCGAGGCAGTCTCAGTCCCTTCCTGATGAGGCTCAGTTTGGGCTGGGCCAGTCATGCTGAGTGGAGTGGGGTATCTAGAAAACAGTATTCAGCCAAGCTTTGTGGTGGCAGGGCAGGGCAGGGGGGAAAAGGTTCTCTGCCTTCGCCAAAAGGCCCCATAAAAGGTCCTTAAACGCTGCTTTTCAGAGTGTTTTTTCCCATTCTGCTCTTCCATAGTCTGATGCTATAATCTGAAAATACCTCTGCCTCGCAGTAGGTTGAGACAAAGGTGTTTACAAAAGCACTAAGCCTGAGAATCCAGCTACCCAGCATCAAAATGGGAAACTTAAATTCATAAGCTCCCTCCTTTAAACTGATGGAAATGGATCCAAACAAAACAAAGCAAAACAAAAGCAGTAGGTAAACATGTTGGAATGTACAATGGATAATGGATATTGAGGGATGATCTAGTCATGCATGCTAAACAGATACATTTATGAGTATAAATTTAATTAGCATCTGAAAATTAACAAGGCTAGAAAGAAGGGCAATGTGTTTTTAAGTGAAGGCGATGAATAGGTACTGTTTGGTGCATATAGATAAATGAGGATTTAATTTGTAAGACATAATGAGCCAGGTGCCTATAAAATAATTTCTGGTGTTTTTTTTTTTTTTTTTTCTGCTGGATATCACAGAAGATAATAGTGTAACACTTCAAGGTCAGTCTGTCTCTACCTGTTCATCTCTTTTTGGGGAAAATATTTTTAAAACTAACTAACTAACTAACTAAAATTCATTTTGTTTGTAGTAAACTGCTGTCTTGGCGTTTTTTTTTTGTTGGTTTGGTGGGTTTTTTTTCTGTTAATCAAGGAAATTATATGTCATTGCTAATTTTACATTCAAAAACCAGCCAGCCTTTGTCAAAGAGGGATTTAGTTGCTGTTCTGATTTTCATTCTTTGATCTATATGTTGACTGAGGCAGGTTCCTGTGGAGAAATGCTAGCCTAAGACTATGTCCCTTATGTGTGCCCATGTGGGTGTGGGGATGCATTTCAAGAAGAACTGATATTTCATAATGCTTGTATCAGCAAGCATTGCTTTCAAAACAGAGTACCAGTTTAAAAACCAAAACATTGGTTTAAAACCAGAACTTTCTGGGTTTCTTTAAAAACAAATGTTAAACTGGGTACTGTATGATGCTATGAATTGCCTTTTTCCTGTCACCTATAGGACTTCCATCCATCTTCTTAAGCATTTCAGCAGTGACTACTACCACTTGGACTGAAAAATTAATGATAGCAGGAGATCCTGTTGTCCCAGTGATGGATAGGACTGTAAAGGTTACATGTTGGGTCTTGGTGATGTTCAGCAGAGTGAAGGAAGATTAGGGCAGCCTTTTTTTCTGTTTTCCCATATTTCTGGGAGTGCTTCTGCTGTCTCTGGGTGTTGGGGTGTAAGCAGCACAGATCTTGTAGCTGGGTAGCGGAGCCAACCTCTGTCTCCATACTGCTTTTCCAAGTGCTGCAGCTGGATTTCCAGCAAAAATTGGGGTGCTTGCTTGTCTGTTTATACATTTTCTTGCAGAGCTGCTATTCTTCGGAAAAATGGAAGCCAGAGAAGAGAGAAGGTTTCTCTTTTCAGCTGCTAGCCAAGCAAAGCACAAGTGAAATTTTATGAGAGAAAATAAAGGCATTTTTCTTCAAACCATATGTCATAGGGCTACTGCGAGTAATAGCTGCATGCAAATTTATTCAGGAGGAAAGAGTTCTCTCTCTCTCTCTCTTTCCATCTCTCTTTTATAGGGAAAGGTTTAAGTACCCTATGTAGGCATTGCTCCCAGCGGTTCATGCAATCAGTAACTAACTTTACCTTGTACAGGAATGAAAGGGATTCCACTGGGAGTGCAAAGGACAAGAGGAGGATGAGTATTTTGGTCAATTTTTGAACGTATAGTTTTGGATTAGCATACCAGTGGCGAACATATCTGCTTTAAATGGCCTCGTGGGGATGGGGGAAGACCCAGCACCCTCTTGCTGACAGTTCTTTGCATTGTGATACATTTAACATGGGAGTAAAGAAGGGTTTACATTTGTAGAAACCTCTCTTACAAACAACAGTTGCCATCTATTTAATAATGACCCCGCTTTCCTCATGAGAATAGCACCATTACCAATCTGTTGGTATGGTTTCTGCAGCGCGAGACAGCACTTCCTATGGTACTTAATTGTCTCGCCCATCTGCGGAGTGCGAGGCTCGACGGAAGACACCTGCTTTCTCAAATGGTGTTTTTAAGGATCAGGTTGATTGCATGAGGCCTGTTACGTCGGTTGTGTTTTAGGAGAAAGACGGGTAAAAGCCAGGCTTCCTACTAGGCACGTGACTTAGCAAAAACAGCCTCTAATTAAAAATCCAAAAGGCGCGTGCACAAAAAGCCCACATGCAAACATCTCTCCCTTTGCATAAAGTATTAAAGTTCAATAAAGGATTTGTCATAAATTGAAGCTAATGGTTAATTTAATACTGCTTCATGCTCTTTTGGATATGGAGAGTATTGCCCAGATTTGCTAGGGTTAACATAGGCAGGGAGGGATTGAGACATTGCCTGTGGTTTAGCCCATGAAGGCTTTGCTTTATTTCAACTTTATTTTATTTTATTTTATTTTGTCTGGGAAAGCCCCAGAGTTTCAAGATGGACTCAGGACTGGCAGGCTAGCTTTGGTGTTTGGAAACCTTTCATGGCTTAAGCTCTGCCAAATTATTGTTGCTTGGCCAGATCCTGCGAGTCAGGGATGCCTGTACCTGCCTACTCCCACAGCCAGGCCAGACCTATCAACACAACCATGTGCAAAGGCACCACAGAGCTGCCAGCAGCCCTCAACATGCCACGGTGTCTCTGTCCTCACATCTTCTGGCAAGTGGCATCTGCAAGGCCACCTAACTCCTCCTCATGGCTAATGAGCTACTTACTGCTTTAGCGTAAAGTTGATTCCAAGGGAATGCTTGGGGGGCAGATTGCCTGACAGCCTTCATTGGCTGGCCCGCCTATGAAAAAATTTGGTTATAGGAAAAGTGAAAAGTTCCTCAGGGTGACCCTGAGATCATCGGGGTGCAACAGGCCCTGGGGTGCTTTGTGTTTGCTAGGCAAGGCAGTGACAGCCAATTTCTTCAAGGGCCTGACCCAGGAAAAGAGTTTGTGGCCAAGAACTGTGAAATGGGAGTGACTGCAGGGTCCTTGTCCCGGTGACATTGCCAGCAGCTACACCATCAGAGGCGGGCTGCAGACCCTGCTGGCAGAGCCCGGGCACAGAGCTGTGGGAGCGAGGTACCTGGAGAAAGCATGTTGTGAAGGGCTGCATCAGCCGCATCGCTTTCCTGCTGTCATGATTCATTTCCTTGTGCCTTATGGAGTGTGAGAGGACGGGTTAGGTGATGATGTCTAGTATGCACTTCCCTTACCCTCCTGAAAAGTGTGTTTTAAAGGCAGAACTTTGTAAAATACCTCTTGTTTGGTTTCCCCTTTCACTGGGCTTTACCTCTGACCGTCTGGCTGGCCAGAGGGGGGTCCCGCACTCCCCCTCCCTGCCATGGGGAGCAGAAACGCTCCAGTCTCCCCTTTGCAAGGAAACGTTGTACAAAAGGTTTCTTCTTACTCAGTGATTATGCCATCCTCACTGCTTCGTGAAGAAAACCTGCCCCACTTGTCCCCAGTCCCCATCCCCTCCCTGGCCTTCTAAATGAACACTTTTAACTACAAGGCATAGCTTACATGATTATATGTGGGAGTTGGTATATGTGGTCCTTAACATTTTTGAGCATTTCTGAACTTTAGGTCTGGCAGAAATAGGACCCTAGAAATCCAAGAAGTCTTGCCATATAATATAGGATGTTTTAGACCTAACTACACAGACCTTGGAGATTTATATAAACTTTGGGTAAAAATGCCTAGATATATTTATCTGTTCCTGAGCTTTGGAACTGTATGCCACTGGTTTAAACAGGACTGCCACACAAGTCGGGGTACAGTGATGCTGGACTAGTGTTGTGTGAGAGGGATTCTGAAGCTGCACCCATTTCTGTAAATGGTAAAAGCTTACATTGACTGGAGCAAGGAGGGATCAAGGTAATAGTGACCAGAAATTACTAACAACATCATGGTATTAGCATTCACAGTTGCTGAAACTTCCTTTTATTGAAAAGGTAGCTTCTTGCTGCTAAGAATGAAGGTTTTACTGGGCTGTGCAAGCCTACAGTGGACTGTTAAAAGAAAAACGCAGAAAGAAGGTTTGGTTGTTGAGTTAATGGATTTTCTATTTGCTTTCTGTTGCCTCAGATTCCAGCAAAGCCTCAGGCACAGCGATGAATACTCTGTGTAATGTCAGCTCCTAAAACGATGCTGTGGCACAGCCCAGTGCTCGCACTGTGGAAGGCAGCCTAGGAGCAGGCTGGTGGCACTGCCCCTCTGCTGGACCCCGCTGTGATGGAGCGCTTGTACCCTGCCGAGGTCTGCCACCCAAAAAGGCTGTAGCAAGATTAGTAGGTTCATAACTGAGCCACGTGTGCAGGTGTCTGGTTAGCTACGCTGAAGGAAAGTTAGGGTTAACTTGCTCAACAGTCTACAAGACAAAACTGAAGTTAGCCAAATTCAAATCAAATTCATATAGGTTGTAGTGGATTTCCTATCAGTGGAAATTCTTAAAACTTAGAGTGTATATTGCTAAAAAGCTATGATTTAGTTCAAACGGAATCCTGAGAAAACCTATGAGAGACCCGTGTTATTTTGGGAGATCACAAAAAAAAGGCCACATCTGTAAATTTTAGCATCTGTGATCTCAGATGAGTTGGTTGCTGGCTTGTCTTTGGTGAGCAGGAGGGATAGGAGCATGCTGGGTTTTGTCACTGTAGGAGAATACTGGATGAATTACAATATTTAATAGTTCTGTAGGGAGACAGAGGGGTGTAAATGGACACAAAGGAAACTAACATTATCTTAGTCTATGAAAGAAGCACTACAGTAATAGGAAATAATAGGCTAGTAAATTTGACTTCAGTTGCAGGCAAGTTGCTGGAGATTTTAAGAGCTGAGATCACAAAATATACGGGGAAATGTGCTCTGATAAAAGTTACCAATGTGCCTTCAGAGGGAATACGTTTTATATGGCAAGGCTAGGAAAGTTATTTTATGAAGCTCACTGATAGGAAAAAAGTGTGGTTGGTGAAGGAAAGGAAACAAATCTAAACTGCTTGGATTTTGCATTAAGTCAAATGACAGTGGCTTGAATTGAGAAGAGACCCATTTCTGAAGATGTGAGACCCATGGGATGACCACAGATAAGTAGAAGAATAAGAGTAGGTAAAGGAGGTATCAAAGAAAATAGAAGGATGATCCTTAAAGAGGTAATTTTCCAATTAGTGTGCTAAGGGTGGATTCAAAAGTGCTTGGTGCTAGTTTACCCTCTCCATACTGATGGCAACTGAAAGTTCATTTTTAAAGGAAATGCTGCCAGATCAACACTGAGCGCCTTTGGAAATTCTGTAAACGGTATCTGGATCCTTTGAACAGAAAATACATCTCAAGTTGCAAGAAACATGACTGTAACCTAGGAAAACGACAAGTGAAGAGGATTTAGATTAGCCTCTCTCTACAGGCATACTGAATTTGCAGTAGGTGCAACTGCCCCTTAAAAAAAAAATCCATTGCCCCCCTCCCCCCCCCCGCTCAAAAAAAAGAACCCCTCAAACAAAACTGCAGGGCAGAAGGTAATGGGTAGGACAAAATGGAGGGAAATTACGGCTTTATGAGATGTTTATCAGATGCCTGATGGAACAAATTCAAGACTTGTTTTCTGCTCAAGATTTACAAATAAACAGTAAAAATAATGACTGGATTGTATTACACTAAAGACAGATCAGGGTCTTTTGTGCCCTGCGTTAGAGCTGATCCGTGGAAAGCAACAGAATTCACATGAATCTCCCTCCAAAATATTGTGTCCTAGTACTAAATCCATCAGGTTGATTCCAATGATTATGGTTTTCAGTTTTCCAAACCAGACCAGAAACTGTTTAAAACCAGGCATATTGCCGCAGCCATTAATGACCACAATTGCAAGCTGAATCAAATTACTGATGGACTTCAGACCTTATTTCTACCCATTCTATTTCTTTGTTTGTATCTCCATCCACAGTCCATGTTCGTACTTTTTATTCAACAAATTAAAATTAAGACAGGCACGAGAATTAATTCTACCACTTTTTTTTTATTTATTTAATCTAGTGCTTTTTCTGTGTAAAAGAAATATTGAGATGAACATGAAACGCATTATTCTAACAGTGAGGTTAGTTCTTGGTGCCAGTTTCTTATCCTAGTGAGACTTACTATGCAGCTGAACCACACAGACCTGTTTGAAAGAGTTGCAGAGGGAACTAGAGGGCATCTGGACATAAGAGATTGACCCGTAAATTAATTGCAGTTCTGGACTGTGCATCTTTAGAGACAGACAGATTAATTGCATGTTGCCTGCAAACAGCCTACTTACCACTCTTCTCATTCTTGTTCCTACCAGGGCATTACTGTGGAGAGGGAAACCTCCCACCCCACTGGTGGCCAGCAGCTACTGATCTCTCCCTGGCTCCTTGAGGCTGTTGATAGACATTTTGTCTTGAGTCTGGCAGCATGATCAATGCAGGAGTGGTGGTAGGGAGACATTAATTCAAACCAAATCACCGCTCTGATTTAGTACACTGAAATGGTTGTATACTACACACACTCCCTGGAGCAATTATTCAGGATCCTCGTCATCTGCGGTGAGTATGTTAAACCTTTCTGAATTTTATTTGGGCCATGTTTTACCTAGTGGAAGCTCTCCATCACTGCTTTGATTGCCCGCGCCTTACAGTGGCCATGAATCGCACGTCAGTCATCTGCGCTCTGTGAAACCCTGGTGGCGTTTTCAAAGCGTGCTTGTACTCTGCCTGAGTGTGTGCGAGCAAGAGACCTGTGTGAAGTATTATCTACCTTACCAAGTCACTAAAAAGAAGTAAGTACAGTCTCAGCCATAACATAAAAAAGCCGACCAGAAAAGAGAGGATTAGTGGTGACATAACAGCTATTATGGCTCTGCAACCAAATGAATGGTATAGGAGCACAATGTATATGACTCCATCTGTTGTGGCTCTGTATATCTGTGGAGCAACTTCCAACACAAGCATAGCCAAAACCCAGCAGAATATAAAGCTTGGCATAGCTACCCAGCTGGGGAAAAGCAATGAGTAATACAGACTCTGTATTGGCATAAACGGCACTGCCTCTGTTTCAAATTTCAACAATATTTTGACCTTCTCATCACAGAGGCTTTGCTTTCTGATTTCCTTTTTAGCTTTTTCTCTTATTTTTGTTACTTGAGTTAGATCTGTTGCAGGAAGATCAGAGCAGCACTCATGATAATGATTTGAACTGTAAATGAAAAAGTTTTGACTGATAAACACTTAAGTTGAATATGTAAATTGATTTTGCAAGCTAGGACATTCATATCCCTGCTAATTCTTTAGAAGATCAGAAAACCAGTGTAATTTCATAGTTATTTTTATGGCAATGTAATGGGTTACACACTTTCCCAATGTGTCTAAAACATCATTAGAAAAGTTAACATTTCTGTAGAGTTGAGAAACATGAATGAGAAAGGAAATGTTTGTGGAATTCAGGTTATGTGTTTCTGTTGGGCTTACTTTTTGATAGTTGCTCAGAGCTCATACAGCTGTTTGAAGCCAATGGGAGACGAAAGCGCACAGCAGTGCTGTAGCTTCATTTGAGTAACCTGTGAACTTTTCAGGCAGGAAATAAAAGAAACTTCTTGTTTTGTACAGGTCCTAATTGAATTGTGGATTTTTATTTTTATTTTTATTTTTTTTTTAACCTGGGTGAAGACCAAGAGTTTAAATGGGCTCAAAAAAGGATTAGACACTCTTGTAGAGGGGTGGGTCAATTTGGTGGTTGTCAAGCACAGCGAGACTAATGCAGCATCTCAGTGAAGATGTTCCCAACTACCCATCCCCAGGAGCAGAGATGGTGGCCGGGGAGCCACCAGCTGCCGGCCCCTGCCCCGTCAGAGTCCTCCGCACCTGAGGACCAGCTCTCGGTGGTGTCGGTGTCTGCCTGCACGCTTCCTCTGCTGCTGTGCTGCACAGGATGAGGACTGGCTATCTGTGCCCATCATTCTTAACAAAATTCACCATGTAAAGGCAGAACTCAGTCAAGAAGTAAAAGCAGGGTGTTTCAGGTTATTTATTTGTGTGCTGTTGTAAAAAATGCTGCAAACAGCTGTAAAGTTGGGTTCTGCTGCTTGACACTATATTACTGTTAAATCCGCTGGAGAAAACTGTGGCTCAGTTCTCTCGTACTTGGCAATGAGTTCCTACAGATGCTTTTAAAAACAAATTTATAATAAAAGAGCTGTGGATATATGTTGGAAATTTACCTGACAATTTTGTTGAGGGGGAAAAAAAGGAAAGATAAATTCTGGGCAAAGCCATAGAGAATATCTGTGCATAGGCACAAGTACTTAAACCTTGGCCTTTATCATTATCAGGGTTTTAAAATCTTTATGAAGGTTTAACTGAAGGGTATTTCTTTCTAGACGAGTGATTGCCCTTCAAGTTCAGTCTGCAGAAAAGACAAGAAAAATACTCTGTTGTGGAAATCACATTTTTTTGTCATTGCTATAAAATTCTCTACAACTGTCTTGTTTTTAAATTTTTATTGACCTGTGACTTGATGTGACATAAAACCTCAAAATGGAAAATCTGGAATTTGGTGTCTGAGCTGAGCTTATTGTGAAAATTGGATAAACATCCGCAGCCTCTATGTTGAGCCAGAGTAACTTTGGTAATATGTACATGGCCACACTTCATAGAGTCTTCAAATCATTTTGAATGGACCCAGTGCACCAGGCACTAGCTCCTCAGTATAGAAAAGTGGGATTTCAGTGGCACCCGAGATGGTTTTAAGTCTGCTGGTTAGTTTATGGGGGGACAGGGTTAGAATTAACACAGCTGCCCTGATTTTAAAAAGCTATGAAGCTGTGACAGAGCGTGCAGGACCAGGGGCAGCCCTACCCCAAAGCAGTCGAATTTACTGTGGGACAATTTTGTCTCAGTTATCCTGTGCTTGCACACAGCAGCCTGTTAGTGCATGTTCCCGTCCTCTGAAAGACGCAGCCTGCTCGTGCCTGCGCAGCCTCCATGGTGCATTTTTCCCTAAGTTTCTATCTCAAGCGTTACCGCCTCTGTTCGTAAGTCCACAGGCTTCAGAAACCAACCAACAGGCTGCTTCAGAAACCAACTGACCCTTTTCTTGTAGCGGCAAGCTCTGCTCCCTCTCCTGGGAACTCTTTTGGCTGCAAACTCAACCAATTTGAGCCTGCCTTACAGCAGGGATGTTTTCTAACTCTACGGGGGCTTGTTTGTCTTCAGCTTTTTGCTTCCTCCAGCGTTCAGAAATAATTAAGTAACGAACAGAAAATAAAAGGTCCTTGAACAGCACAGCAGACGGGGTGGGCTACAGCACTTCTGTTCCTGGTTCTTCCTTT
>NW_009648876.1:6713016-6784045 GCF_000708025.1 Charadrius vociferus | reverse complement strand
CAGCCTTTATCTGCCTTATTTGTTCAGGTATTGAATACCCCATGTTAGGACCTGTCTCTGATGTATCTGCACAATGCCTAGATCAAATGAGCTCCCATTTTTAATGCAGAGTCCAGGCTCTACTATTGAATATACTGGATTCACAGGCTGCACCTGCACTACCCTGAAAGAGTAGGCTTGATGGAAGATGATCTTGGCAGAAGCTGGCTGAGCTGACAGCTGTGTTTCTGACACGCCGGTTGATGCGGAGGAGACGTCTGGCTTTCTGGCTTGCTTAGTAGCTGACTTCCTATCCCCTGCACCACCTCTGAAAATTAGTTGATGACCAAGAGCCAAACACTGGTGTCTTTTTATGGATCATCTTGTTCAGGAGAGAGTAACTGATGTGGGATACTGGTAAAGGTGGATGTTCAACTGGTTGATGGTAACATGGGTGCATCTACCTGAAAGCTACTGATGTGGCTGAGAACATCCTGAAAGGATGTTTCAAATACAAAGTTTTACCATTTTTGTAGCAGAGTGAGCTGCTGGGTCTCATGATGGGCATTAGATCTTCAAGAGGTGAAGCTGGTTTTAGTAACGCTTAGCTTTAATTCAGAGGACAAGCCAAAAGCAAATATCTTAATGGCATTTGTCAACACAAGTGGATGCACCTGTGCATGCAAGTCACTGCCCTCCTTTGCTTGAACTCCTGTCTTGAGGGCTTAAACCTGCAACCCTTCCTAATACCGATAACTTTCTTTCTCTGCTGTGGGATCATCACATGCAGAGGATTTGCAGATGCGAAGCCTCTGTTCACACTTACAGCGCTGTGAGCACTCCAGACTTTTGATGCCACTGGTGACAACAAGATTGCTTTGATTTGCCTATCACCAGGTGTGAGGTAGGCTAAACCACCTCGTTCCACAGGGGCAGCACTTTTGTAGCACATGGGCTTTCCCCTTACCATGCTTATTTTTTTTCACACACTCCCTCTTCATTAATCTGTCTGTTTCACTCTCTTACGATCCACTGGAAAGACTTCTTCCTTATGGTTTATTGCTATCTACAGGTATAAAACTTTTTCTTGAGTTGCATGCAATTCAATTTTAATAAGGAGTAACATGTACTGAAAGCACTTATAAATGTTCCGAGCCTGTGATTCTTAATTGTGCTGTGTGTATTTTGTGAAATGGTGCTATCCCTCACACCCTTTTTGCTTGCAGACTTGCCGTGCGTGATGTAGTAGCAATAAATGTTAAATAACCTGCCCACCACCCAACCCCACTTTGTGGCGCTTGTATAATTACAGAGGCTTTCGGAAATCGCATTGCAAGGCTCTGATTTGATGGCAGAGCATGTGAACATTTCACTGTAAGCACTCTTTCATTACATGAGATTTCATTACCAGAGGTTTCTGCTCTAATATCCTCTTTCCTTTGAGGATCAGGGCCAACATTACAGTAACCACATTGTTAGCAAGAGCAACGTGAGATTAAGAACGTGGACTCCATTGATCTGAGAGCTTCAGAGTAAGGGTGCTAAATATTCCTTAATAAGTGGGAGCTCAACTTGGCTCTGTGCATAATGACTGCACAGAAGCATTTGAATTATGTTGCCTTGAGCAGTTTAAAAAAAAAAAAAAAAGGAGAAAAAAAGAGCAAAGTAAGATTGATATCAGATTCTTCACCGTTTATTTATCCCTGTTATACGTGGGTAAGATACTAATCTCATGTGGGTGTCTTCCCCACAGAGGCTGTGTGTGCTGGCTGCCGCTTTTTACGGGCATGGGGCTGCGACTCCCCAGCACCTCAGCAGGTGGAGTTTTACACTTGGAGCCAGTACTCAGACTGGTAAAAAAAACACTCTTCGTGGCTTGAACATGCAAATCAATGTCAAAGACCAGGCGTGCAACCACCGAGTATGTGAAAAGCCACGGACACCTGCGGCTCCCCGTGCACCTCGCAGGCAGTTTTACCAGCTGTGCGATGCAGCAAGTGCTGAGTGCCGGTGTCAGATCCGCGTGGGCTTTAGCAAAACGCCGTTTGCACCAGCCCAGCATTGGGACCACTGGGCGCTGGCTCTTTTACAAAGCTACTGAAAATGGTTCTCTTGTCTCCTAATAAAACTCTATTAACATCCTTGTTACTCCAACATGTGCACCTTTGTAATTAACAGCTCACAGATGCTCTATTTTCTTCCTTGATGTTTCCCTCCCCTCTATTTTTGTCTTGTTTCCTTTTGTAAGTTGGTGAGGCAGTGCTGAGCTTGGTACAAGCTTCCCTTGACAGTAAGCATTAAGCTGTTGCAAGCATCTCCCTCAGACTGTTAATTATCTTGGAATAATTCATTAGTGAAGGCACTTGCTTTATGCCAGCTACATTTCATTGGTGAAACCCAGGCTGAGCCTGTGCCCTCCCTTCCAGCCATGGCCCCTGCCCGTGGCGCCAACCTTTCCATTTGGTGGAAGAAGTTGTTTTCCAGTTCATGTGTTGCAGAAAGACTCAATGGTATTAGTGCAGGGCGGGGAGGGCTGCTGCCACCCCAAACGGTGGGTGCTGAGCCGGTACCGGCTGCTGTGGCATTTCAATGGTAGGTTGGGAAGCACTAATTGGGTTCCTCTGTGGTCGTGTGTCCCAGGCACAGTGGGTGCTGCGAGTCACATAGCCGCCACGTGTTGGTTTCTGTGCTTCAGCTGCTTTAGTAAGTTCATTTGTTTGGCTTGTCAATATTTAATGCAACGCTGATTTTTGAATAGGGTTGAGTGAAAACTACTGCTGACTCTAGATCAAGGCAGGCTGGAGTTGCAGATTGTCCTGAGACCGCATCTCACTTTTTGGGGCTGACCTCCTGGCTTTTGATCAACAGCATCATCTATAGCCTTTACACCCATTTAATACTTTTCCACCTTTTTTTTTTTTAGCTTGAGGTCCTGATTCCACTTCTCTAGAAGCTACTACACTGGCACTGCCTGGAGTTAATTTCAGATCTGTGCCATGGGACCCACTTTGGGGACTTGCTTGAGTCACCTAGAGAAGGAAAAGTTGTGGCAGGTGGCCTTGTATAAAAAGTTTGGGAGAAAAAGTCAGGAGAGGTCTGAGATTGTGACTCAGGCTCTGCAGACAGCCCCACACAGAGCCCTGCAGTCACTGTCTCTTTGGAAACATATTTTGATTGTGCAGGGCTGTGGGGTGCAGCCTTCCTGCCTCCTCCTCCTCCTTCTCTTCCTCCTCCTGAGATGTTGCCACTGACTCACCCTGGTTCCTGCAGCAGAGCCGCTTTCCTGGAAGTCAGAAGTGGGCACACAATCTGTTTCACCGATGCCATATTGGCTTTTAAGGGAGCCTCTTCCTTTGTGTAACTCCTCATGATCAGATGTGGTAGGTTCAACAGCCCTTTGCGATGCCTTGACACCTCTCCCCTTCCTTCACCTCAGAGCCAGCTGGTCTTTCTGCAGCCTCCTATCAAACTGCTGCATCACGAAGCAGAGCAATGGGTGGGATGTATTGTGCATATAACAATCGCAGCTCAGCTCTTATCCTAAATATGTATATATTGTTTTCAAGTCCCTGTGAATGAGGAAGTGCTAATGAAACCTAAAAATACAAGTAGCGTTGACCTTCAGGAGGTGTTTCCTACCGCAGCAACTCAGTCTGTGGCTGCTGCTGCTTTTCCTGGCTGCAGACAGAGAGAGAGGCTGAAATGAGCAATCAGCTTGTTTATGGCAGATTTTAGTGCTTCACTAGTATAATAAAAGAGGCTTTCGCAGAAGGGATTTGGTTCTCGTGTACTTCAGTGTTTTCTGCTCCGTTTTGCTCCATAAAACCCAGGCTCTTGTTTACAAGAATTAGCAGCTTCCCAAGGTTTCTGCTGATTTTGAGGAATCAACCCCTTGCAGCTATGTGACACCACCACGCAGCTCCCACTCCACCCGGTGACTGCAGAATGACTGTTCCCTACGTGCGGTTGAGCACTTGGATTAAACACCTGCACAAAACAATTGGCACAACCCAAAGGGCTGTTAGAGGCTCCATATCCTGTTTGGGAATCACTTCAAGTGAAATTAATGATTCTTCTCTGCACGCAGACTTTTTAAAAAGAAATCTGTTTTTATACGTGCAATTAATCCGAAGCGGTCGGTGTGCACTCTGAACTGTTACACATCAGTAAGACGGTAACTTTATGGCTTTTAATTCCATAGGGTGTCTAGCGTTTAAGACAACATCATTTAAGACAAAATAATCCTCACATAGGTGGTAACTGTGACACATGCATATCCCCCTGTCCACTTACCCTTTCTCCATTTTGGAATGAGGGGGAGAATATCTTATTTGAAAGGCAGTTACGTATGTGGTCCCTGCATTGCATAGATATTGTATAGAGCCAAATTATTTTCATGTCAGAGATTCAAAGAAAGACAATTTCCAGTAGACTTTGTGTTTTGATTCACACAGTGCTGCCAGCACTTGTGATATTATCACAAGCCTTGTGATACTTAATACTCTGTCTTAAAGCTCCAGGCTCTCTCATCGTGTGATTGTTTGAATCTCAACTCTCCTTCAAAAAATAAAATGGTCCATCTCTCTCCTAGCTGCAGAGAACAGCTTGAAATAACATTTCACCTCCTAAAAGCCAAAACATATGTCTTTCCCATAGACATATTTTTTTTCAGCCTCTGGATTTTTTGAATCCCATCTAACTCTTGTTTGTTTGGAGCTTGATTCTGGATTTCGAGTGACTGCGTTTGGTGTCAGGAATGGCCAACCTACGTTGTGTTGGTGGTTTGATGCCTCAGATGAAGGCAGAATCGCTTTATTACAGCAGGTAAATTTTGTGTGCAGGGATGCTATTTTAATACAATTAATTGCTATCCTGTAGGTTGCTTCACCACAGCCCTCTTCACACAGAACCGGTACTTATCCCAGGATCTTCTACATGCATAGAAGCAATTAAGTTTCTTTTGGTCTGGCAAGTAATTTAGCAAATAGCCTCCAGGCAGAGATGACCTGGGTTTTCTGTTGTAGAGAGTTCTCATATCTGTGTCAAACAGCTAAGGATAAGTATAATGAATCCTGATAGATCAGCTGTTCTTACTGCTTCTGCATATGCTGTCCAACATGAACAGTAGTGTTTTAAGCCTATACTACAGCAGTAAAAATCTATTGTTCTGTTTTTAGCTGAAAGCTGATTGCTGCATTTTTACTTTTCTGTCTTGCAGTTCTGGTTCCACTGTGCTAAACGGGACTGCATAACAGAAACGCAATTTTAGCTGAATATTTAAAATAAAACTGAATCGATGGACCCCCTAACACTGTGTTTTAGAATCAAGTTATTAAAATCCAAGGGCACTCACAAATTTGCCGCTTCTTGTGAAGAAGCAAACCTATCTGTCATCTGTTACCAAACTATTTTCTCAGCCCAATCTAAAGGCATTTTGCTGGACTGCGCAGTCTGTCACTACACTAAACATGATGCTGAAGCCACAAAATATTTATATACAGATAGTGGAACAACCTGTCTCATGCGAGTTTTAAATCAAGGCCTGTAGATGGTGCTGTAATCTAACTGGAAAAAAATAGATTAACCATGAGGCTGGATGGAGTTTTCTTAGTCCTTCTCAGAAGTTGAACTCAGATCCATTTTGCCTAATTTCATACCAGCAGTATTTTGAGCTTTAAGAAACCATGGAAAACTTAGTTCACTCGAGATGAATAGGTACAGAAACCCGCAGATGGACTCAGGTGCCTTGGCACACCACCTTCACCATCTTCTTCATATTTTGAGCTTGAGCCTCACCTTGGCACACTGGCACCATCAAGATGTCAGAGAAAATTGTGCCATTGACTCATCTACTTACTGTAGTCTCAGAAAGGGCTCTTGCGTAAGGGTAGACTTTCTCCAGGAGAGGGAAATGGGCAAATGAACCCAGGCAAATGGGTAAAAGAACAGAAACAAAATTATTCGGGTTTTCCACCAGCCTCATTTTTCACCGCCTCAGCCCTCCCAAGCAGCCTCCCAGCTCCAACCTACAGCGTACATCGCTGGGGGTGTCCTGCCTGCAGGAGCTGCCGAATGCCAACTTTACCAGTTAAGCAGATTTTAGGAGAAATAATTTTGCCAAAGAGTTGACTCTGTCTAATTACGAGCCTCCCTCAGTAACGGCAGGCTCGGTGTCTCCCTCCCCAACTGTGAGTTATTATTGGATTCTTTACTCTCTTTCATAAACTGCTGATTGGTGGCAGATTGTTTAGCAGCTGCCACCTGCTATAGTGCTTGTTGAATAAATTTCCCTTTTTAGCTCTAGAATAGCCTTGGTCTGCTAGCAGCTCTGGAGGCATTTAAGGGGGAAAGGGACAGAGATAATGCTTTTTTTTGGCAGGATTCAGTACTGGTCCAGTGCAATTCTTCTGTGAGTCTTGGGCCTCAAAACAGTAAAACGTGTAAATATGCATTTTAAGTGTGAATAATCTCATCTCTATTAAGGGAGGTTTTAGACATGCGTCTAAGTTCTACCCATTTTTCCAACATGTAAGTGCTCTCCTGACCCGCAGCTTTTGGTCATCCAGAGCCAGGCTTGAGTGCTCCACTGAAACAGGGCTTTTGTGAATCCTAAATGGCCATTAGAGGTTGTTCTGTGATTGAGATGATACTTGAATCCCAGAGAGAATATGTAATGCCTAGTAATTTAAGGAGAAACTGTAGGGAGAACACTTGTCTTTTGAGGATATTTATTTTGGGATATTAAAGTGGTGGAAGATGCTGATGCTGGCGGAGAATGGTGCTCTGCAGCCTCGTCTCAGCACAGGGAGTGTTCCTGTGAGCTCCGGTCTTTGTGCTAGCCTCGGTGGGCGCAGAGCTAGTTACCGTCTGTATCTGCAAAATCCCTTCCTCGGGAAAGATCCCAGTGACTTTGAGTGCAAAGGGAAATGGTGGAGATGTAGCAGCTCACTTCTTAAAAATGCTGTGTATACAGCAGGGTGGCGGGGGGTAAGGGACATCTGAGGAGACACACATTTTCTCCCCTGCATGTTTCAGTACGTCTTGACTGACAGGGTGAATCCTCCCAGCAGGTTCACCCCACTTGAAGCAGCTCTGAAACTACGTCTTCCAGGAAAAAGTAAAGCATCTGTTTGTGTAGGAAATTTGAATTTTTTCAGCAGAAAATCCAAGGGGAAGAAGAAAATTAGCATGCAGCTTTCCACACGTAGGTGACTGGCCAGTGTCTTCCTTTTGGCCGTCTGTCTGCGGTAGGAACTGAGGCTGTATAAATCAAGTAGGTGGGTGGTGCGAGCAACTGATGGATTCCTCTCTTGTAACATCTGCCATTGCTTTTGTCAGGGAACTTTTTGAAAAACAAGAATAGGAGGGGGTAGTGCCCGTTGTTCTGGCCAGAATCCAATTTGGATAATTGCATTCTGCTTACCTAAAATTGTAATGGCATGTTTATGCTTCCCATCTCCGTAATGCCTGAGGATCCTTTGCTTGAAACTTGCTGTTTAAAAATGAAGTTATTAGTTGAGTCATCAACATTAATTTTATTCTGTATTTCAGTCAACAAATAATGGTTCTTATTCAGGTAGTACAGACCCTTCATAATAATACTACTTTAGTGAACCCACACTAATAATATATCTTAATATATTATTACTATATTATTAATATAATTTAAATGAGAATGTCTTGTATGGCCTGGCTTTCAGAGATGTGAACACCCACTGATTTAACTTGCAGCTATTACTGCACCGCAATCTGAAAATCAGGCCATTCACATCTAGTAGTTCAAAACCACCATGAACTATCTTGGATTAGTGTGTTACAACTGTCCCACATTTTCATTTAACCGGCTTCTTAATCCATGTGTATTTCAATTTACTGAGATGGTAGCACTTAAACAAAGATCTAAATGAAATTTAATCAGTTATTTAACATCTTGATCAAGACTGTTGATTTTAAATGTCTCCACACTTCCAGGAAGGTGTATGGAGCCAAGATCAGACTCACTGATTGGTTAGTTTGTATCTGATTAGAAAAGAAACCTTCATTTTGATGTGGGTGTATGGAGGGAAGTGCAAATGCAGATCTGGAGTTTGCAGGTAGGTTTAATACTGGTTTAAAACTTAGATCCAGACAACCCCAAATTGCTGACCAATATATGGATCTTAGTTTTAACGTGTCTCTCCAACGCATCCCACTGGAGGACTTGTTGGATGAACCATGCCTAGGCTCATCCTCAGGGAGTTGGTTCTGTTTGGGAACCTCAATACAATGCACTCTTCCACATAGCTTCTGTTGGAAGACCGTTCTCACACCCGCTGAGGTCTCCACTAATTTGGGAAGTCTCTGCTGGGCTTCAGACATATCTCAGAGGGCCTGGCAGACTTTGTGCTGTGTCCTGGGCAGTGACCCTTCTCCTGCAGGTGAAGTTTGGCTGATGCATGGCATGGTCCCTCTCTCGCCACCTGGAGAGACCCTCCTCTCACATCTCCTGCCCCGTGGGGTTGGCACTAGGCAGAGGTTTGCATTCCTCTCCGAGGGCGGGTGGGTTGCGGGGTGGGCACTGCTCTTCCCGCTCCCTTTTCAGACTTTCAGCCTCCTCACGCTGGCTGAGATTCAGGCAGTCGGAAAAGCAATCTGCATAAAAGAGCGAGGAAGCCTTTTTAAACCTGTCATCCTCATTCATCGATCAAAGATTATGATCCTACTTTCTCATTGTTTTATGGAGAGCATTTGTTTGTTTACTACTTTGGCAGCTATCGGTACATAAGCAGTGCATATACTATAAATATACCCATTATCCAAAGGCCCAGATCTGCAAGCACTGCCAGGCACAGTGCTCGCTGCCATGAAGTTGATAGAAGTACTCCAAACAATAAGCACTGCGCTCCACAGTGTATTTATATTTCCATCTTTCTTCGGCTTGAAAAGACAAAAAGATGAAATCTGTCCTATCTGGACGCCTAAGAGAGAGGCCAGTCATCTGAAATGTGTTGGTGAAGGACCAGTAGGTGGGAGGCAGCATCAAGCAAGGGCATGGAGACGCAGCTCAGGCACGGACATTGATGCAGCATGGTGGGCGGCATAGGAAGGGGCCATGGGAGAAGTCAGTGTCCCACATCGGAAAATGGATTGTCAGGAACATGCAAACAGCTGAAACAAAGCTCAGAAGGGAGGCGAGGAAGACAGAAGAGAGATTGATGGGGAGATGCCTGCAGTCAGGTGAAAAAGGGTGTTAGTGCTTGCCGAAGGAGGGGGGCATTGTGGTGAGTGAGCGAGGAGGAGAAGGACATGAACGTTCAGTTCTTTCACCTTTGCAGGGCTGTGCCCCGTGCTGGGGACCGTGGAGTCAGGGGTCCTCACTATGTGGTGGGCACAGTGGTGATGCCCCTTTCACAGTCCCCCTCTGCTGCCAAGACCAATGCTGAATTTTTGAAACCATTAAAGAACTCAGAAAAACTTAGTTCTATTTCATGCTTTGTGTACTTTGTCAGAGGGATTTTTCAGATGGAGATTTTGTTGTTGCATGAAGGAATAAAACCATGCATTGTGGCCACAAAGATTAGTAGTTAGACCTGTTTATGCACACAGCCATCCAACCACTGTTATTTGCATCCATATAAACAGCAGCTCTGCTAAGGTCTGGCTGGAAATCAAACCCATTGTGAGCTGCCTAGAAGGCTTCAGCAGATGGGAGCCATATAAATAAAATGTGGTGTCGTTATTAACTGGCCTAGCAGTTCAGTGCATTTCTAACAATGATTATTTGGAATGACATGATGACTGTCCTACCTTGAAGGATGAGTTTATCTTACCCACTGGACTGAGACATTTAAAAGCAAAATGCACAGTCCTTCCTCTTCACGGGCAATGATGCTTTCAACCCCATTGTTTCCCACAATGTATGAAAAAGGGAACTGCTGCACAGGTTGGATTAACTTCAGTGCCAATTACATTAGCAAATTCATGTTACAACTCTGTAGAGCTGCTTTAATTTACCTCCATCCTAGTTCAGCACCTACTCTCTCATTCCTAGACCCAATAACGATAGACTGTACTTTGCTATTTTGAGATAAAGTTATTGCTAATTTTAAACGAAGGGAACTGTCTTTGACAGTGATCTCTCTGACTCTTACAGCAACACTATGTCCTACACCAGATCAAAATAAAGACGTGTACACACAGTGCACTGGCATTTGCTTGTGGAAAAACCAGGCTGCTCATATACATGTGAACCCAGTGAGCAGAGATAAATAATTCAGTTTCCTCAGCGTGATCCATGTTTCCTGGCCAGCTCTAAAATCCCCAGTTAGGAAATATCTCACAGGCTCTTCCTGGAGTGGTGACCAGGCCTTTAAATTGGGGAGAGACAACCACCCATGCCTCCCAAACTGCTGTTTTCAGTTCTCTCAAGTATGGTAACTCCCTCTCCTTCAGTTCAGCCCTTATGTGTTTTCCCCAGGCTTTCTCTTTCTTATTCATGAGATGGTTGTTGCTCTTTCACATTCCTCTTTCCATCCCACTAGCAGGAATGAAAGTGATTTTCTAGTTTTTTAACCTGTTTTGTTGCCTGGGCATGGTTGCTGTCTGCACTCCTTTTCCATTTTTTCCCAAAGGCGATGCTTTCCAGCACTGATGAGTTCCTGTTTGTGCCAGGTGGCTTCTGCCCAGCTCTACCATTTCAGCAGCGGAATTGCCTTTCTGGAAAATTTCACAGTTCACTTTTGTTGAGAGAATCGCTTTGTCAAAATACAGATTGAGAAAGTGAGATATAGAGTCTAACGGCAATGGCAGGCTGCAGAGGGACACCAGTGTTGGACCTGAGTTACTCTTACCCTGGTGCCGCTGGTTTTCAGAGGTGGCTGTTGGTATGGCTGGAAGTGTGGCACTTCCACATTTACAGATGCCTCATTTTGGTGGGTAAAGTTAGACAGCAACTGAGTAGTACAGGTGTGCTCCCACATGATGACTATGAAGTAAATGATGGCAACATGTGAGCTCAGGGAGAAGACGCTGCTGGAGGTGGGCAAGGAAAGTGTCACCTCCAGGAGAGCTGCCTTGGGCTCTGCTCTTCCCATGTCTTCTTCCAGAGTCAATATGAGATGGACGGAAAAAATCTACCAGCCCTTGAACAACTTGTCTATCAGCCCAGCACTGAACTTCATGCAGTCACCTCTGTATACACTCCTCGTATTTACGTATGCCTTTCTCATGGAGCTTAATGTATCTCATGGAGCTTAAAGATCAAGTACTGGGGGAGTTGGTGTGTAGGGACTGCAGAGCAGGATCCAACCTTGGGTAAGGCTGTGTATTGCTTAAATCGTCATACACTTTAGCCTGCATCTTGATTGGGTTTTATCTTTTTTCCAACAGTGCCTCAGAAATATAACCAAAAAGACTAGTGCTTCACTGCTAATAAGAAAGCGGAGATGACTCACTACTACTAAAGGTGAGTTATATGGAGTAATTAGATTTTAGTGGATCTGTTTATGAGTTACTTTCCCAGACACAGAGATATTAAAGCTCATCCTCGCAGCCCATCTCCTCCAAGGCTGCAGAAGCCACACTGCCTGCCACACTGATAGCACTGCCACGGGCCTTGGCCCATGCGTCACGTCCCGCGTGTGGGCCCACACAAGCACACATGCGCGCACACACACACACACGCACACACGGACTACAAAGGTGAAGAATATTTTTATGACATTATTTTTATGATAATCTATTTCAATGGTTAATTTAGTTTAGGGCACTGATTTATAACAAGTTTATAGATCTTTTTTACTATTCTTTGTTGAATTATAGAGGTGGCATGTGTGAAATGGAAGTACTTGGCCTATTGTTCTGCTTCTCACGCAACCAGTATAGTTGAGACAATAAAAAGATCTATAAAATTAATATATACAGAGAGAAAGGGACAGAGACAGAGAGAATATGTAATGCTCTGGAGTCTGATATCACATTTATCTCTCCCAGAGAGGTTAAGACTCAGAATTTACATTTGGAAATACCAAAAAGATCTCACCCTCTTGTCTGGAGAGAAATGACTTCTAAGCTTCCGGGCTATCGTCTCCTTTATTTATAAAACCAATTTTCACAGTGTAATTTTTTTGTATTTTTTTAGGCTAGGACCATATTGCTTTCCTAACAGCTTGGAACTAGGCCATCTATCGCTGAGGGCTCGCTGGCCTGGAGTTTTTAGGCAGGCTTTTATGGAGACATAACTGCAGTAAGATTTCAACTCCCAATTTTATTTTATTTTTTTATACCAGTACATTATATCATATTTAAATATACCTGCATATGAAC
Source organism: Charadrius vociferus (assembly GCF_000708025.1). Classification (NCBI taxonomy): domain Eukaryota; kingdom Metazoa; phylum Chordata; class Aves; order Charadriiformes; family Charadriidae; genus Charadrius; species Charadrius vociferus. The sequence goes on along the minus strand of NW_009648876.1, from coordinate 6,771,763 downwards.
ACACACACATTGTAATAGACAAATATTTATACATCTCTCAACAAACCCATTATATACTCACACATATTAAATGTGATAATAGCATTTTTAACTTACCTGTGCTAAACTGTGTTCAGTGTATACTGCTAACTACACAGATGCATTCAGCTCCCTATTCTACCTCAACTGAGGCTTTTTCTGCTATTTCAGACCATCGCGGAGTGATGTATTTAAGGTCTGGTATCTCAGGCTATTTTAAGACTTAATGGTTTTCCTTTCACATTTATAATAAAGCAGTATTTGCTAGGAGTCTTTCTTCTATCTGTAACCCTGTGACAATTGTTTTTACCTAATTTTTCATTAGAATTTTCTTTAGCTATTAACCTGTATGAGATTCTAAGGAGATGAAAGCAGGTATAAAACACACACAAAACAGTACACAGAGTTCTGTGTTTTGTATCATTAATGCAGTTCCTTTGAATGACTGTTGGTTTGCTCTTGTACCAACAACGATAGCAGTGCTCTTTTTCTCCCTTGGTCAGAGTTATACTAAGATAATTCTTAATTAAAGGTTTAACAAAACCTTGCAATGAAATATGAGCAAGACAATTAATCCATATTAAAATGGGAGAATGACTTCAGAGCCATGGTATCTTGGTCAAGATGTACAAATCTCTCAGCTCTCCAGTGATGTTTTTGCAAACTGCTGCTATTTCAAACTCTCCTCTTTCCCCAATCTCTCCTTTCTGATTAGTTCTCTGCATGTTAAATTGGGTAAACAAATAGGTAGAGGGTAGATAATTGTGAAGCTGGTTGATGCTTTATCCTCTCATGTGCATAAAGGACAGCAACCTTCTTTAATAAACCTATTCATGTACCATCATTTCTTCTGCAGAGTATAAATATATGGTAATATGAGGTCTGTCTTCTTGTCACAACACGTCACCACTTCTATTTGTACAAAACAGAATAAAACCACCAAATATAATATTGCAGTCAAATGGAAAGAAAATTCCTGTTTTCTACTGTCAGCCAGAAAAGGCAGAACAATGTCTTGAATAAAATTGCAGTTTATCTCATTAGGTGTTAAAGAAAACCAATTTATTTCATAAACTGCAAGTCATTTAAAGGTTTCAACAGTTTTAATGAAGTTTAACAATTCTGTGTAAGATGTTTTCTTCATTTGACATATCCATCATCCTGTGCAACAGAAACCAGGGTTGTCCACACAGCAGAGTAGTGTAGGGTTGAAGGTTACAGACACTGACAAATGCTCGATGACATGAAAAATGATTTCTTATTAATAAACAATCTCCTGGAGTTTTTTCTCTCCAGAAACATAAATAATAACCCTGCAAGATATGGCAAAGCCAAGCAGTTGGAGAGAAAACCCAAATAACAGAATCTGGCTTAGTGCCCAGCAAATTATTGAAGAAGATTGTTTGGTAATAAAAAAGGAAATGCACCTGGGCTCTACATCATTCAAAGACACAGATCAGAACAGCCAAGTATGGCTTTTTTGGGTGGGGTGTGTTTATTAACTAACAGCTCTGTAAAGTTATTCACCATAGTGAGTACTGATGCAGACAACTAGAGCTAATGGTGGTACATCAGAACTTCCTAATACTTTTTTAGTCCGAGTCAGTGCATTATTTCCATCAGACATTGAATTTAAAGTATTTGTAGTAGTAATGCCATGGACTACAGACAGAAGTAAGGCAATATTCAGGTATGCAAAGCTTTGTCAGATGGTAAATGCCTGTGGGTAGCATTGTATGAGGACAAAAAGGCATAGATTGGCTTTGCCTGGATTATTTCATTTTATTTGCAAACATATGCCAACAGAACAGTTGTAGCTTGCTTTCTGAACATGTTGTGTTCCATCCATTCAAGAAAAAGGGGGTTTTTTTTTGTTTTTATTTTAGAAGCTGATAGTTGTTGGGATGCAAAAAAGAAGAGCTGTACTCCCATCACCTAAGGATATAGTTTCTCCTGTATTCTGCACCTGAACCTAGTGTTAGCAATTGCTTTATAGCCAACTGCTATCAAATGACAACCTCTGGTGAGGCTTGTAATGCCTGCCGGCTGATAGTCAGAAGTTAAAGGATACAGAACCAATTAGTTAAATGCCCCGTTCAATGATTAGGTTTGCTGACCTTGCATCAGGTGCAAATGGCTGGGAGCTGGGCAGGATCACTCAATTATCAGGAGGCTGGAGAGTCTCCCTGCCCCAGGATAAGTAACATAAGGGCCTTCTGGTCAGAGAAAGGACAGAGTCTGAGCCTCCTGCATCCTGGTTGAAGTGGAGATGAGCTCCTATAAGTTTGCGAAGTATGCTAAACTTTCCAGAGTACTCTAGCCTTAACTGGTGTGCCTCCAGTTGTAGTGTGTACCTACAGTTTGTATGGGGGACATGTACCTCGGCAGCTGGGTTGTTTGCGTGTCCACTGAACCTACTCACCACAGGAATGAAACTCTTAAACTGTGACTTGAATCAACTGTTTGAAGGAGTCATCAGGGAAGATGGATAGGCTCATTGTCAGCTGAGATCTTCAAACTAAGGTGAGTTGTAACAAACGATATATGTTTGTCTTTGCCCTCTTGCTTTTGTACCTTTTTGCTTCTAAAAGTAGTAGAAACTATTATTTTTCCCTCTGTAGCAAGAGCTTTTGTATGTGCAGTAGGAGGAAGATGGCAAAAAATGAACTGGTTTCCCCCTGTTAAGGAAAATTGATTAAAAATATCTATTAGGACTGAAGAGCACTTATCTGAGCCCCCTTTTAGCCAGTTCATCTTGTAAAGAGCTTGATCCGCAGGGAAGCGGACAAATCTTAATCAACTGTGTTCTGCAAGCCCTTTACAGAGGGTAAAAGGTTATAGTTATTTTCACTTTGCTTTTGGCATCTGTCTTTTCCTGCCTTTGGTGAGGGGTGGAAGGTAGCTGCCTATCCCACCTGAGCATTACCCAGCCATGACAAGATCTGCCAGAAGCCTTCCCTCTGGCTAGGTCAGGAGCTTATTTCATTTAGAGTCTGTCAACTGCATGATGCCTAATTGTGTACTATGATAACAAACACTGTGAGCTAATCACTGTCCACTTATGTAGAAAACCACGTATTGTTCATTGGAGGTTTCTTGTTCTCACCTACTGCAACTTCTCTTTCTGGTAACAGATACAAATGTCTGTCAGAGTGGATGAACGGTCCCCACAGCATGTTCCTTCCACACAGACAGTTTTTGCAGATGAAATTTGTGCCTGTTATTTGAAATTTCTCCATGCTCCTCTCTGTAGAATTCTTTGCAGGAGCCTTTTGACGACAACTTTGGGTCTGTAAGGGGCAAATAACGTGAAACACGTTTCTAATGAGCAATAATTACAGGTTTAAATAGCTGGCACAATCAGTGTTCACTGATTTCATTATTAGATGGCACCGTAATTTATGCTAATCCTGATAACGGTTCCGGATGAGAGAGGTCCAGACATAGGCGATTGCACTGCAATTATTTACACCCTGTATTTCTGAAACAATAGATATGGTAATTTGGAAATCAGATGACTGTGATTTCATTTATTCTGGTAGGAAACACATGTAACAAGTTGTGTCAACAACTATAAAATTAAATAGGATTATTTGATTTCCAATTCTAGGTTTATTCCTTGTTAGCTTTCTCTGCCCTGAAGGACCCATGAATCAAAGGAAGTCACAAGAGGGGGAAAGGGATTTTTTTTTTTTTTTCAGTGGAGCCCTGGAATTTTTTATTTTTCTACCCTTTTGTAAAGCTTGTGTTTGGCTACAGGTTCTCAGTGCAAGCAAAATTAGGGGGTGAACTTCATGAGTCTTCTTTCTTCTAGCTACCAGCTTTGTAATTACTGCAAACAAAGCCAAACCTCTCAACCTTCTCCAACCATTCTGAAAAGACTGGTGTACCTGCTTGTGCCTTTTAGCTCCACTGGGCTCTTGTGCAAGTAAACCATCAGTGAACTGTGAATTTTCAAATTAAAACATGCCAGTCTGGTGGGTGTCAGGGCATCCCGCCAGCTCTGTTCAAGGAGGTGGTTGTGGCAGACTGCAGTGCTCGAGGGGAACATTCAAAGCGGCCCTGTCTGTCATGGTTGGTGTTTCCTGGTGACTTTCAGCTGGGGACTTGCACTGAGTGAGCTGCATTATTCTCACCTGGAGGTGATGCTTGTGACAACACATACCCCTGAGTGCAAAGTCATATCCCTCCATCCAAATGTAGACCTGAAAAGACAAGTGGGTGCTGAACAGCCAAGGTGTCAATAGAAATCTTATATGGTGGAAAAGTATTAACAAATCCCAGGCAGTCCTCTGGAACTAAAGTGCCAGGGCCCATCACCATAACCTTCTCTGTCTGTCTTTCCTCTTACAAGCTGCTGTTGATGGGAACCACCTCCCTCTTCTTCAGATTAACCCTGATGCTAATCACTCCCACAGCCCCATAGTTCAGCTAGACCCGCAGCAGGGAGTATACCACAGATGTTTAGAGGGAAAAGAAATGGAGACTGGAGTGTTTTCAGTATGCAGAAGAGCGGGAAAGCCTTTAGCAGAAGAACCTGCACTTGAGTCTCAGGTTCATTCCTCAGCACCTCAGTCATGCCAAACAAGTCAATTAGGCTGTTCATGTGTTTAAAGTTAAGCCCATCCTATGTGCTTTGTTGGACTGGAAGATCAGGTCTCTGGTGTGACTAAGTGCGGTAATAGTCTGTTGATTGTTAGAAGTTCCTGGAACAATCAGGACTCTAGTGACTCTGCCAAAATATTATTCACTGTAATTAGGACAATGAACACCACTAAAATCACATTCACTCCACCTCTCATCCATTCCTCCTCTGGTGAACTCGTAGAGTCTTTAATAAATGGACATTTCAAATTTGGAAATTGCTATTGCTACTAGTGGGAATAGATGTGTATGTTCTTGGACAGAGTTTTCTTTCCAAAACATGGTCTGGACACTAAAGATCAGTGTGTGTATATATATTGTATTTCCTTTCTTTGACTGCTGGGACTTTCCTGCAGTATCTACAACGGGGGAGGTAAAAGAAGGCATGCAGATGCCATAGCTGTTCATGAAAGGGAAGTAACGAGTGTTGAAGAGCTCATCAATTTGCAAGATTTGTATCCTCATGCATTCTCATTAGTCTCCACCACCAAGTCTCTGTTTCATGATGTGATAGAGGAAGGGCTGGGGTGGCCCTGGTCATAGGTGGTCGGCAGGGCTACAAGCACGGGGGAGTGCCGTGCGGGAGTATCAGGGCAGCTTTGCCAGCGGCTGGGCTCGCAGGACTCCTGCGCATTACTGTCTGCCTCTTTGGCGTGCTCTCTGGTGCTCTTGCTTGCTTTCTCCTGCCCAGATCCAGGGCTGTTCAGGCCTCCTGCCACTGCTTTCCCCAGCCTCCTCGGGCAAGGAGCAAAGTGAGGCTGGCCTGGGTGCCAGATTTAGGAGGCATGGTCACTCCTGGGAAGCTCCCGGAGAGCTGAGAGCTGGGTTTATGCAAGCTGGCTGTCTGTGTAACTGCCAGCTCCCAGCAGAAAGGATGGGAAATGACTGCCGAACAAGCTACTGCAATACACATATTTGACAGTGGACGGCCATGGAGGCTTGGAAAATCATATCCGGAGGCTTTGGGAAACCTTAACTGAGCTGCCCAAGGTGTTTAAGCTGAGACACCTCGTGCAAGAGAGGCTGTCACAGTGGGTTTGGTACTTGCTGCTTTCAGCATAGCTGGTATTTCTGAGGATAGTTGCTCTTTGTGGTATTTCAGTTTCAATTTCTGATCATAGCCTGACCTGGAAGGACACAAGCAGAGAAACTGCAAAACAAACAAAAAAAGGTGAAGCTATAAAACCCTCTTACCCTAGCTTTTTGGGTCTGCCAGCTTTATTCTATTCAAGTTTTGGACAGGTGAAGTTCCAGGCTAATTCCCTCTTAGTGTTTAGTAGAAATATAAAAAGCCGGATGAGGAAAACTGACTTTGTGTACAGTGTGTTGTCAATGTTAGGGTGGTAGCTGTCAAAGGCAGACTTCAATATAATCAACTTGCCTCTGGCTTTGTATACAATCCATTAATATACCAACTTCGACTTGTACAGTATCTAACTATGTTTAGAAAAGGAACACTCCAGTGTCTTGATCCCTTCCAGGAAAATTGCCTCATTTACAAACTTATTTTATAAATACAGAAGTTAATTCAACAGAGCAGCATCTTCACTTCATAGAAAAATATTCTGTGTTTATCTTCTGAAACCAGTGGACATAAAACACTCCATGTCGGAAACCTACAGCGTGCAACTTTGAGTAAAGGGTCCTGCTTTCATCATGTTTAAGATAAACAAAGATCTAAATGGAGGAAACATCTCTGGATGGAGTCAATTCTGGAGCTGTTTTCTGTGGAAGTTAAGAATTGCTTTGTTGCTGTGTAATATAAACAATTTTTCAAAATGCTGGTGTTGAGCTATTGATATTTAAGATCACCTCATTAATCATTTTGGGGAGTAACAAAGTTATCTGAGTTCATGGACTGGCTTCCTAAAGTGGATAATAATAAATAGTGGAGAAGAAATAACATTTAAAAATACGTAAGTGAACCTTTGGCCGTGAGTAAAGATTGATTTGAAAGGACTAGGTACATCATAAAATGGTTTCATGATGTTGGGGAAATGATCTGGTCAAGGGTCAGGTGTACACTGTGGGGAGCAGAAAGGAAACTGTGCGAATGCAAGTGGTGGCGAGTGTCATGCAGAAAAATACTCTCTGCTAAAATGCCAGCAGTAGATTATTTTATTTTTGTATGCATTTCGAGAACCAAGATGAAAAGCAGGATTAGGTTGGCCTCTTGCAGTTGTGAGTAAAAAATGTGAAAAGCAAACGATTTTCTCAGAAGAAAAGGTATAAAATCTGACCCTTGCTGTCTCTGTGATTTATGTGAACTCTGGCAGGAAAGAGCTGCAAAAGAAAAGCAGCTCAAGGAGATCTAAGCTTGCTCAAGCTGAAGGAGGCAAGGCAGTTGCCAGGGTGAGAAAGAGGAGCTGATCTCACCCACAGGAAAGCACAGGAGATAGTCAAGAGGCTGTGGAAGTGTAGAGAGATGGGGTGGGGAGGAGCAGTTGTTTTTCAGTATTTGCCTTTGTCCCTCTTGTCGCACGAATATACCAAAGTGTACATGTTCTCCAATCACAGTGGTCAAGTTTTCCACCTGCGTCACCTTCACTTGGTAAAAGTGCAAACAGCTGTGAAATACCAGCCAAGGAACGGGGAGTAAATGTATTTAGGGATGTTCAAGGGCTTGTGGGAAGGTGAAAATAAGGACTATGTTAAGAACAGAATATGTTGTTTGCTCTTGACCATGAACACCTGTGCAACCCAGGAAGTTAGTAATATTGCATGGTAATCTCACTTATGAGGTTTCTTCAAAGATAAAATAATGTAGGTTACCAAGAATAGTGCCTTCAGAAACAAATGCATTCAGCTGAAGCAAAAAGGCTTTCTTAAACCATTGAAGCAGCATTGTATAGTCCATTTCTGGCTGTTCTGAGTGATTGGAAGAATCCCTTTTTGCTCTCAGTATTTGAAATGACTCAGGAAAGGGCATAATATGAACATTTAAATGAATGTTCGGGTGTTGGTCATCAAAAATGCATGTATACGTTGTTTTAGGGTGAACTTTCTTGTTAAAAAGAAGAAAGACAAAGAGTTGTTTGCTCAGGTGCATCTAAAATGGCTGTGATGGGAGGGGAAAAAGTGAAAATAGATGTTTTGTCTCTCTCTTTTTCCCTGATAATGTTCCAAAAGAAGACCTGCTATTTGTGAAAGGATGTCTTAGTCTCCATGTCTAAGGTGCACATCAGGACCTGACCTACTCTTGCTATGTGCAGCATGGGGACTAGTTTTATTCATCTCTGATTCTATTAGCCTCAGATACCAGGTTTGGCACTGGAAGCCATCAGACAGGATGACTTGAGGAAGATCTGGCAAAAAAGCTCTGCGATACAATGCATGGGTCTGCTTTTGATATCACTTAACCTGGTACTGCTTCAGTTTAGTTCCACTGGTGTCAGCTGCTGTTTTTCCTCATACACAACCTATGTGAGAACAGGTTTGAGCTTTATGTTCAAATTGTTTTGTTATCCAAATCTGCTTAGTTGAAATGGAGATTGGACTATTGGGAGGTGGAAAAAAAAAAAAAAAAAACAAACCCACCCTGTGTCTTTAACATTCCTGTGGGCAGCATTTTCAGGACAAGAAAATGAAACAAATGTATCGCTATAAATTCATAGCAGGAATTTTTCATTCTCTTCTGTAGTGGACTTGAAAAACTTTATAAAGTGGCAGAAATTGTTTGTTGTGTTGATGTCTTTTCCCCCATCACAATCTTGCTTGGATTGCAGACTTTTTGAGTAAGGAACATTTTTTCATCATGTGTCCTCAGTGTCTGCCACAATTTGATGCTTCCACCTGACTGAGGTATCTGGAAGCTACTGCGATGCAAATAATAAGTAGCAGCAGGAACAGCAATACTCATTTACCCGCCATTGCTACCTGAAGGAACACTTAAAAAATATGGCTGGGATGTGCCAAAACCTAACCCTGGGCAACCCCAGGATACCACTGTCAGTGCCAGAAGTGCTACACAGTGCATAGGAAAGCTTAATACATGAGGCAGCTCTCAGAGGGGGAGAAATGGAAAATCTGTTGCCAGAAAATGAGATTAAATGTTTATGAATACTGTGTGAATAAATAAAAAAATGTGGTATAGGATTAGAATAAGTAAATAAAATACTATATTTGTAAATATATAAAAACTAACAATTGATTCTACTTGGATAGTTTGTCTTTTTAAGAGAGACTGATCATGTGTTTTATGTTGTTTTAATCACTGGTTTAGAGCAATTCAACAGGCACTCCATAAATGCATTTTATTTTTTTTAAGTGAAAAATGTATTTCTCTTGCAATTTTTTTTCCTGCATGTCTTTAAGAACCCTGACAGAAGTTCAAAGGTTGGCTTGCAAGCCTGAGACCACTGCTGCTTTAAAAGCAATTTAATGTTAATATAACTTATTTTTGATGCAAGATGTACTGAATGGCTCAGACAATAAGTAAAAAAAATAAAAAAACCTGAAGTCTTTAATTTCTTTATTTCAGCATTTAATAGGGCCCAGTTGTATAGAGATGGAGGCTTGTGTACTTCATTTAAAAAAAAAAACAAACCCTGTAATTACCATTAATTATCCTTTCTGGAGAGGTCTTTGGAAAAAAGCCAAGGATTAACTGAAAAGAGGGACTGACATGCCTTTTCCTCCTCAGGGGTTGCCTGAGGTCAGCAGGGAGAGATTCTGCTGTGTGGTGTGGGACCCTTACACTGGGCAGCCCCTGATGTAGCTGCTTCACTGAAAGATCTAACTCCATGTTTACATCTGGGTTTTGGGTTTCTTTTCTTCCTTAACAATCGGCTGGACTGGAGGATCTTCTACCCCTGGGAAATGCATTTAACTAGGTTCTTGCCCCTTACTTAAAACACTTGTATTAACTTTTGAAAGTGTTACTTAGACTTACACCTGCCACTTTATTAAGTTGCAGATGTACTATACAACAGAAATGAAAACCATTCAGGACTGTGAAGCAGAAGGCTCAAAGCAGAGCTGTGGGAAAAGCACTGAAACCATCTACTTAAGGAATATGCAATAAAAAGGTATTTTCGGATCATTCATGGGATTCTTAAATTATGTAGGAGGGAATTCTATTGTATGAACTCTTCTTAATGAAGAAAGTATTTCCCCTTGCTCTGTAATAGTAGTTCTACTCTAGAAACCTGGTGGCATTCTCTCTTCAGGGCAGCAAGTGCTCAGAGGAATTTTAAGGCATGGGAAGTAAAACTTCTGAAAGCCTCTGTGCGTGCATCGCCTGTTCTTAAGGGACTTGAACTCTTGCACCTCCTGTGTTTCTTAGCAAATAAATCACCCTGAGAGATTGCACAGATCCAAAGTACTTGTTTACATGGTGTCTGCACCATGTCTCCTCCGATCTGCATCCTCACCTGGGGAAGGAGGGGGACTGCCTAAAACCCTCGTGCAGTCTGTGGCTGAGAATGAGTTCCCTTTACTGCTTTTGCTCACATCACTTAATCAACCTTTGTAGCATAACAAACAATTCTCCAGATAGTAAGTACTCATTATCTTTTCTTCTTTATCCCTGAAGGGATATTTTGCTTTTGTTGTTATTTGGGGCCTATAAAAGCTCTATACTAGCTTTTTACAGTGCAGAAATGTTGAAACTGGGCTTCAAACATTATTCTTCATGTAAAATTTTCACGGTACTGGTAAGCCTACCCATGCTGTCTGTGTTGCCTCAATAAAATGCCTCTCAATTAATGCTTTTGTGACTGGAATAAAAGAAAAATTATCTGTGAACCCTTCCACAAGAGGAGCCTTCAGGTAGGCTCTCCCCAAGCAACTTAATCTCCTGAGATGGGGATTGGATTTTGCTACCTCTAAAAGCACTTCTTTAGGTCTGATCACCTTCCTTATGGATATAGAGTTTTCCTTTCCTTACCTGGTTCTTTTTCTGCCTTGAGGTCCTGCTCTGGAAATGTCTAAAATGACAGCTGCTCCATATGAGAAGGCATCTTTAAGGCCAATATCGAGACACTTTGTAGGACAAGGTTCCAGTGATATCACCCCTCCATATTTTTTTTTTTCTTTTCATCTAAAGTAATCTGAGTTGCCATGTCCTTGTTGGTAGTTTTTTGGTGTTGCCACTGCCACTACCACCTTTCTCCTGTCGCCTTCTATACATTTACTCTCATAAACCCAAGGAGGAGCTGTATTCCTCAGATACTGTGCAAGCCCCTTTCTAACCAGACATGCAAAAGACTTTCCAACAGCCGGACAGAATGATGAAAGATCAGTGGCATCCATATGGAGGCTTTTGAAATCTCTTGTATGCATAAGCAGTATCTTATCTTCTCTGACTGGCATCTCATCCCACTATATTCTTTACAACTTCCATGGCTTTCTTGAGTTGCATTGGATGCCTGGAGAGTGGGAACGTATTTTTCTATAAACATTGATAAAATGATATATGACCATGCTATTTTGTAAATATTATGTTTGTTAAATGCATTGTGATTAAATATTATATGACCACCACCGCTTCTTTGCCTGATGTGAACATCTGGATATCCATTCTGCAATCAGTGGTCAGGTATTTCCTGAGCATTAAAAACAGAGGTTGCTGTCTACTGTGGGGTGACTCCTTGCCACTAGGCAGGTACCCTTTTCTTTGATACCTAGAGCTAAATTTAAAACTAGCTGTCTCTAAATCACACTGAAATTTGCCTGAGGCACATCTGAAAGCTGTAGTAGAGCTCCAGTTTAGTCTGACCAATGGAATCGCTAATACTTACTCAGGTTTTTCTTTTTATATATCTTAAAGTGTGCTGCGCTCTGATTTCCTTCATTGCTGATAAAAGTACTGCATTTAAAAACTGGGTTTCCATCCCAGGTAGGTAGCTCTGATCTCATAAGGGGATTTGATTTCTTTTGATTTCAAGGTATTTTTTCCAGAGTCGTTTCTTTAAGTCCAGAAAGGCCCATAAATTGTCCTTTCTGTAGTAATGCTTATTTAGCAGCAAAGAAAATGGAGTAAGCCTAACTGTTTAAATGGTGTCTGTGAGTTTGCCAAAGGGGCAGAGGCAAAACAAGCGTAAGTGTTTGAAAACTACTATGTGCCTTCAGGCAATTTTTGAGTATAACTGCATAGCTTTCAGATGGTCTTGATTTTTCCTTTTGCCATTTTTGGTCATTCTAGCAGGTGAAAATTGTTCTGTTTTGCTCCTAGAGAAGTGAGTGTACTAGTTTTGCTAGATATACTCAGCACAGGGAAGTAAAAACTAACTGGAAATAGGAATTCATGCTGTTATTTCCAGCTTTACTTGATAGAACTGGTTCTGAAGCTGGTATGATGCAGCAAGGGATTTTACGTGTTCTGCCAAGGGAAGCTGATGAAGATGTTGCTCTGTCATACTAAGGCTGCCTCTTAGGGTCATCCTCAGCTCTTTGAAGGTGCCACATCATCGGGACAGAGTTGTGGGGTAAAGTGGTGTGATGATGGCCTTGAGCTGACACTACGCCAGACTCGTGTCAGTGTAGATGACACTTTTCAGTGCACTATTGTTCACTAAAATGCGCTATTCCTCCCTTCCCCCAGACTGGTTGTCCTGGTTCCGGCAGGGATGGGGTTAATCTCCTCCGGAGCCGGCAGGGGGGGGTATTCCATCCCACCTGACCCATCCCGGGCTATAAGAGGCGGTAGCCGGGGCGAGGAGATCTGTCGCCACCCGGGGGTGGGCTGCGGCGGTGCGGGTCCGGTCGGTGCGCTTCGCGGCGGTACCGTAATCGCGTTTTCATCTTTCCTTTTGCTGTTCTGTTAAATTGCATTCTTTTAACCCACGAGTTTTGCCCTGACGATTTCTTTTTCCACGGCTGTGGGAGTTGTGCGAGCGGCTGCGTGGTTCTTTGTTGCTGGCTGAGGCCGAACCACGACACTGGTGCATTTTGTCTATAGCGTGAACAGCATCAGTACAAACTTCTCTCTGCTTTCTCTGCAGGGATGCCCTTGTTTTAGAGGTCCTAGCAAATTCAGCCCTCTAGACGAACGAGTCATCAGCCTGTTGGTGAAATTTCTTTCGAGATACGGAGTTTGTTAACTGGAATTGTCACATCTGTGTTCTTGCTATGGCCTTCATAACAGCCTTGGAGTGACTGACTTAGACCTGATTCATTCACTCTCCTGCTTCGTACCTCGGAATAGCTTAGATATGTTTTCCTTCGAATAAGTGTTTATCTTACTCACGTAGAAGAAGGAAGTCTCTTAAAGATTGGCCTTGTGTTGTGGCATGGAAGTTGAGCTTGTAAATATTTCAACAGACACTTATCTACTTTGATGCTGGGTTGGTGGGTGTTGCAAAGTTGGCCTACGGTTGCTATTTGTGAAGCCTGGAGGAGGAAATCTTGTTCTTCAGGAAGGGTGAGAATGAAATCGGATGAGGTGTGACTCCAGATGAACGGAATAGCTTTTGGTAAGGGGAGCACTAGTATAAAACGCTCAGCTAGAACAAGAAAGTCCAGGCACGTAGGAAAAGCAGTGACATCATTACGGTGTTCTTTGTCAGAGTTTTGTATAAGTACACAATGAACCTAACCAGGTATCACCTTTGTCAGTAGCTTGCTGGCTATTCTGGACACAGTTTATATGTATAAATATCCCAAAGGGCTAAACCTTGCCATAGCAGAAAGGGTGGCATAGTTCAGTGTAATACACATTCCTGAAGCAACTACAAATGGCATTAAGTGGCCTAAAAGCCAATTCATTATATCTATCAGGATGCAGACTGTGTTTTGGTCACTTTTTCCCTCCAATGTTGTGCCTGGAGGCCCTGCCAGTCAGTATTTTGGCAGTCCTGTGTGTAAACCACAAGGCCAAAGAGTAAATCTCCAAGTGGAGATATTGCCTGTCTCAAGGGGACAGAAAAGTATTTCATGGTTGTCAAAATAACTGGCTTGCAGAGCTGTGCATCCTAGATGACTCTCCAGTCAAGCCATGAAATAATATTTTTGAAATACTGAGTTCTATTTCTATAGCTCCTTTGGAGTATAAACCATTGTGGGAAGTTTGAGAGGGGTCTTTTTGGCCTGGAATTAAATACAGCCACCATAATGAAGTGATTATCAGTAGTGGATGCTATCTGCATGGCTAAAAGGCAGCAGATTATGGCGTGAAGGTGGTGTTTACTTTTCCTTTTAAAGTTTGCTGGTTTAGTCTCCATCTGTATCCAGGGTGACTCTGATTCTCAGGATGCTTCAGAAACCAAGACTCACCAGTACAGCAGGCTCTACTTTCCTCCTTTGTGACATGACTTCAAAAATTTCAGACTATTTCATTTAAATATTTGTATTTTGACCTCTTTGGAAGAAAGAAGTGGTGCTAGAGTTCAGGTGCTGAAAGCAGTTCATTAATGTCCATCTAAAGATTTAATGGAATTGAATGCCCATGTTGCCCAAGAGCATGAGATAATTTGGTCAATGGCCAGAGGGCTTGGCTAATAACTGAGCTTGTGGTAAATAAAAATAAACTATTGCAAGATGCCTTAGAGCTACGGAAGCTATTAAGCCAAAATTTCTATTAGGTATTCCTGCTTTTTTTTAACTTGAACTGAAAATCTTCTCTCTTGAGGCCCAGGAGAAGAAATATGAATTAAGGTCTGTATTTACTGCATGGCTCTGATGCAGTATCTTGGGAAATGGAAAGTATTAGTATTGTATTCATTGCTACAATAGGAAAACAGTGAAAATATTCAGACAAAGCATCAAAAAATCCACAGGAGAAACTTTGTTTTGGGTAAGGGGTCTCATGAGTAAGTCATGGGTGATAAATTCTTTAGCGCATCAAACTGAATGCTTGGCAATTGTTGGTCTTGAGCAATTCTGAATTTTGAGATAGTGCTGGAGATACATCTGAGACCAACGTTTCATTTGAAGAGTCTCAGCTTCCTATGACTGTTGGAAAAAAACAAATATTTGGTTTCAGCAGTTTTAGCGCACTGTCTTCTGTGTGGGCCAAACAAGGTCCCAGGTCCCTGAGCTGTAATTTGCTGGCAGCAAAACCTTGATGTCTCTTCAGAAGAGGTGAGGAGGAGTCTGCCTAAAACTTAGTTTTGTTCCTGGCAGACATCAATGCAGGTGTCACTTTTTTTTTTTTTAAAAATACTCAAAGTGGGCTGAATTGTCATTCCCCTGGAATAAACATGGCCTCGTTAAAAGAGCTGCAGGAATTTTGAGTTCTTGGCAGAAAGCCATGCAAAAGGTGCCTGAATCTTTCTTTTAGTTTAACTACACTCATTCCAGAGCACTTGCCCAAAATAGACTCCCTGGTTTTTTTGCTATTGGCTAAAAGCCTATCATTTGGTTTTCAAAGATACAAGTTCTTGCCCAGCTCCTCTATTTATCTTTCAGTCTTTTATTCTCTTCAGCTATGCAGTAAACATCGCACTACAACTGTCACTGAAAGTTTGCAGCTTCGCTTTTGTCCTGGGTATCTATGAGGAAGAATATTACACAAATATTTTATGTAGTGTCTAATGTCTGGTGCATTATCCTATGTTGTGTGCTGTGCTTTACTTGTTCCAAAAAGCCTACTTCTTCATCTGACTGAAACCCACATTTTCTAGTACACATACTGGATTGTTGGGGTTTTTTTTGGTATTAGCAGTTCCTTGCTTATTTTCTTTTGTCTGCAGTTACAATGGCCATTGCCAAACAGGCCTGCAAAACAAATAAAGAAATCTGCAGCCCAGAAACTACCCAAAGCAATTATTCATTTCACCACATAAGTCCTTAGTTTCCTAAGTATGCAGTTTGCTTGGCTTCTTTTCTAAGATTATTCTCTGTTCACCCCTATCTGATTGAGGGTGGAAAAGAGCAGTAACCTCAGAACCTGGCTGTTAGCTAGACTACTTGTTTTCTTAGTTGTAAATGTAATTCTCCTGATTGCTTTGGATATGTCTAGTATGTTTTAGATTGCATCAGTGTGGACTCCAAAATACCAGCTATAATGAAGTCCAAATCTAAGGTACTGTAGAAAATATTTTAATTACATTTATCGAAGTTTTTGTTCTTTGGGTCCACACTGTTATGTCCTGAGGTTTTGAGATGACTAACTTCCTATTCTTCCCCCCCCAACATATCTTGATTTAGAGATAAATATTTTTTTGTAAAGTTTTTCCTATGGTCTAAATATGCTCGTGTTTCCTAGATCCTTTTAAGATAATACTCTAAAACATAAACTACTCATTTTTTCTTTAAATTAACAGGTATCTTGAGGATTCTTATTCTTGCCACTATTATTACATCAACTCCAGCTCCATACACCTGTGTGTGCATCTGTCCTCACCTGCACAAGTTTTCTGCAATGTATTTTGCATGATTCATGCTATAAATCAGCACACCTACATCTTAGTTCTGGGAGACAGCAGTGTCATTAGGTTAGAGAATTCAAGCCTACAGCCCAAAAGGATGTAATAATTTCCAGAAAGCTGTTGAAAATGATACTATAACTGTGTGCTGTATGATTTATTTTTCTTCTCCATGGCATTGACCTTAATATTTCAAAATGAACATTGTTCTGCTAAAGGATGTCTTGTCAGTAATGCAGATAAATAAGCCATTTGATGGTGGAATGTGGGCTACCGGTCAGTTGATTTTACAAGTTGCAATGTCTTGTTTACATTTGTTGGGATAACCGAGACCTAGGATACAGTATAATTTTCCTATTAAAGCTTTGATATTATGAAACTTCAGGGCTCTCTGTGTGATATATATTTCCATAGGCACAGAGCAGGAATTTTTTTATGTCGGTGTCCCCTTATTTTTAGGAGATGAGACCACGGATGTAGTAATAATGTGTGGAAGAAGGCCAGGTGACAATCATAAAAGCCAGGGTCGTGACAGTGCACCAGTTCTAAGTGGGAGCTACATGTGACATTTGGGAGTGAACTACCCACTTAGCACTGCAGAAAGAAACAATGAACCCAATGAGAAAAGTACATGTTTTTTTGAACCCCTCATCCCTAGCTGGCTCTTAGCCAAGTTATACAAATCATCAGCTTCAGAAAATGCGTACTAACTTGATGTCAGTGTCTGTTTTTCAGGCTCCTAGCCAAACTGGAGAGAGATTACATGTGGGACCCCAAGGCTTTCTGCTAGTCTGGGAACTTCTGATGATTTGAATTTATCTGCCCTTTCTCCCCTCAGAGGAAAGGTTCCCCCCTTCAGAGTGAAAACAATCCACAGCATAGAGAGAGGAGAAGGCCAGGGAGAGAGAAAACTGTTGTGCTTCTGTGTGGACATTTCTAAAGCCTGACTGTGTTTTTTTTTTTAAAAAAAAAAAAATAGACTGGATCCACATTTAGACTTTCCTTAACCTTAATTTGAGAAAGTAAAGTGGTGGTTGGGGTTGTCCATGCCCTCAAAACTATGGTACTGGTGTGATCTCTTCATGATTTCTAACCAGTTAAAGTTCTCCTGTTGTCTCTGTGTCCTTATCAGCGTGAACCATGATTTGTTGGGCTGCAGTTTGAAGTTAGCCAACTGCAACCTGCTGTAGGTGACCCTGCTCTGGCAGGGGGGTTGGACTAGATGATCTCCAGAGGTGCCTTCCAACCCTAACCATTCTGTGATTCTGTGGTAATTTTTCCTATACGTGTATTCTTCTGAGCCTTTGCACTTGCATTCATTCTTATACTGTTTTTTCTAATTAAATCAGACCTATTCAAACTCTGAAGCAGAAGAGCAAAGGTCAAAAAATGTCAGACACCCTTAACCTCTATTAAGTCTTGTTAAACTGAAAGCGCCCTTGCTTCCAGTCCAGAAATGGCACCCTAGACTACAACAATTGATTTGACCTCCAAATAGCTATATACTACCAAGAACTCCTCTAACAAAAGAAGAAAGAACGGCATAGATGAGCTTAACAGAAACTCTGCTCCTCAGCCCAAGCTCCTGTACAGCACTGGGAAAAGGAGTGGTTATTTTATTACATTGTGGAGATTTGCATGTAGAGGGTGATAGAAATGAAGCCCACCAAACTTGCTGCATCTTTTATAGGATTTATTTTTAAGTTGGGGGAAGAGAGAGAATGAAAAGCACTGTGCTGCGTTCACTCAACATATTAATGCAGATAAATAAGCCATTTGATGGTGGAATGTGGGCTACCGGTCAGTTGATTTTACAAGTTGCAATGTCTTGTTTACATTTGTTGGGATAACCGAGACCTAGGATACAGTATAATTTTCCTATTAAAGCTTTGATATTATGAAACTTCAGGGCTCTCTGTGTGATGTATATTTCCATAGGCACAGAGCAGGAATTTTTTTATGTCGGTGTCCCCTTATTTTTAGGAGATGAGACCACGGATGTAGTAATAATGTGTGGAAGAAGGCCAGGTGACAATCATAAAAGCCAGGGTCGTGACAGTGCACCAGTTCTAAGTGGGAGCTACATGTGACATTTGGGAGTGAACTACCCACTTAGCACTGCAGAAAGAAACAATGAACCCAATGAGAAAAGTACATGTTTTTTTGAACCCCTCATCCCTAGCTGGCTCTTAGCCAAGTTATACAAATCATCAGCTTCAGAAAATGCGTACTAACTTGATGTCAGTGTCTGTTTTTCAGGCTCCTAGCCAAACTGGAGAGAGATTACATGTGGGACCCCAAGGCTTTCTGCTAGTCTGGGAACTTCTGATGATTTGAATTTATCTGCCCTTTCTCCCCTCAGAGGAAAGGTTCCCCCCTTCAGAGTGAAAACAATCCACAGCATAGAGAGAGGAGAAGGCCAGGGAGAGAGAAAACTGTTGTGCTTCTGTGTGGACATTTCTAAAGCCTGACTGTGTTTTTTTTTTTAAAAAAAAAAAAATAGACTGGATCCACATTTAGACTTTCCTTAACCTTAATTTGAGAAAGTAAAGTGGTGGTTGGGGTTGTCCATGCCCTCAAAACTATGGTACTGGTGTGATCTCTTCATGATTTCTAACCAGTTAAAGTTCTCCTGTTGTCTCTGTGTCCTTATCAGCGTGAACCATGATTTGTTGGGCTGCAGTTTGAAGTTAGCCAACTGCAACCTGCTGTAGGTGACCCTGCTCTGGCAGGGGGGTTGGACTAGATGATCTCCAGAGGTGCCTTCCAACCCTAACCATTCTGTGATTCTGTGGTAATTTTTCCTATACGTGTATTCTTCTGAGCCTTTGCACTTGCATTCATTCTTATACTGTTTTTTCTAATTAAATCAGACCTATTCAAACTCTGAAGCAGAAGAGCAAAGGTCAAAAAATGTCAGACACCCTTAACCTCTATTAAGTCTTGTTAAACTGAAAGCGCCCTTGCTTCCAGTCCAGAAATGGCACCCTAGACTACAACAATTGATTTGACCTCCAAATAGCTATATACTACCAAGAACTCCTCTAACAAAAGAAGAAAGAACGGCATAGATGAGCTTAACAGAAACTCTGCTCCTCAGCCCAAGCTCCTGTACAGCACTGGGAAAAGGAGTGGTTATTTTATTACATTGTGGAGATTTGCATGTAGAGGGTGATAGAAATGAAGCCCACCAAACTTGCTGCATCTTTTATAGGATTTATTTTTAAGTTGGGGGAAGAGAGAGAATGAAAAGCACTGTGCTGCGTTCACTCAACATATCAGCTACAATGTCTGCCTTTCAGAATTGTGCGCTGTATGTGTGGAGCGGTCTGGTACCATGTGAGGGGAGCCAGGCTGTTCGGACCTGAAAAGCAACTACGAGGATATGCTGTGAGACCTTGTTTAATTTTAATTAGCAGAGGCTGTCCTGTGTGTGGAAAACAGCACGTTGGGCAAACTGCAGGCTGCTGCACAGCTGTTCAAGATGGATGCTTTCCTGAAAATCCTGAGATTTGGGATTCAAGTTTCTTTAGAGTCTTGTAGAGAGAGAAGGAGAGATCTTGCATCTGGAAGTGATGCCTGTGCCTGTGAAGGAATCGGGAGAAGAATGTCTTCTAACGGCTCAAACTTGGGGATATGCTTCAGTCAGGAGTGGAGTAAACAACCTGATTCTCTTCCATCCACTCTTGTTTTACCAAGTCTGAAGCTATTTAGTCAGCTGGGGCAGAGTTGCCTTTACTCCTTCTGCTCTGTGACCGGGAGATTTGTCAGCTTCTCTGACAGAGCTCCCATTGCTGGATGTCACTAGAAGCAGCAAAATGTGCAGCAGGGTCAGAACCGGTCTCTGAAACCAAGCAAGGTGACCACCATGTGTAGGCGAGCAGAGGCTCCAAGGGCCTGTGGCAGCTGAATGAAGTGAGAGCACGAGAGGTCCTCCTTCCTATGAGAGCACAAGAGCTCATTCTATTTCCAAAACACAGCCATAAAACCCTTTTTTTTTTTTTTTTTTTTTTTTTTTCAAAGGGTTAATGAATGGATGGGGGGCAGGAGCTCATTCTATTTCCAAAACACAGCCATAAAACCCTTTTTTTTTTTTTTTTTTTCTTTGTTCAAAGTGTTAATGAATGTGATGAGGACATGGGAATGGCATGAGCAACACTGTGCTTGGCAAGCTTTAGTCTACAGAATGAAGATCAAACACGAATTATGGATTGAAGCTGATAAGAGGTTTAGAAATAGAGAAGCCTGGGACTTCTTTTCGCTCCTGTTGGGGCAGAGAAGAACAATGTATGTGCCTGTCTACTACAAGGAACGGCTCACATTTCATGGGGAAGTTTCATCCCAAAAGGGTCAGACTTGCTCATATGCCTTAGGTAATAAGAAAATGCTGCAACACCGTTCTGGTTATTTACTGCTTTTGTTAAGTTAGATGTAAATCACTAAATGTCAAAAATTTTAGTTAAAAATCCCGCTGAATAAGATGTGGGGTTAGAAATAGATCTGGACCTTCAAGATTCTTTTTTTCCCTTGAATTTGATTACGAGAAACTTTTATGGAGTTAGAATTATATTTCAGTGACATGAATAATGAAAAACCTGAACTTAGATCGTTCAAGCCTCAGAAAACAGGAGAACACATTTTTCTGAAACACAAAGTTACTTTTCAGATCTTTGAAGCCCCAACACCGGACTAAGGCAATAAATTCTCTGTGGTTCTCAAAACTAGCAGGAACAGCAAAAACATTGTTAGTATCAGGGAAAGGGGTGATAAATTCTGAAGGTCTGAGATACTTGTGTTACCACTATCCTTGGCGTTTCTACTAGATGGTTGTGGGCTGGAGGAATCCCTGGGAATGTGCTAAATTACCCAGATACTGGAGTCCTTTTCCACTTGAAGTAGTGACAGCAGAGAAAGGAAAGACTGAATACATCAAAGAATATCATATTTAGCCCCAGCATCCAGTGAGGTGTGAGAATGACTGGAGTAAAATAAAAATGTCTTCTGACAGGAAAGGAACAGATTGGTTATGTGCAGAAGTAAATCAACTGCCTGGAAGTTGAGTATATGGTCAGAATCAGCTACATGGAAAACGGCGCTCCCTAAATGACCTTTAGATCCTCATAGCTAAAGGTTCATCAGTTTAAAATTACTGTCTTGGATGAAAACGGCAAACCTAGCATGCACCTTGCAAACATTAAAGAGAATTTAAAAGTAGCTTTCTGAGCACTTGGATAGAGGGGTGTTTGTAAAGAGGAAACCAGCTTGATAAATGAGAAATGAAGCTGCCTCATCCAAGCATGTATAATAGCTATTGCCATTCAATACGGCTGAAAGGTTTTTCCTGCAGCTAATGGAAAATGCAGCTTCTAGGGTGTCACTAATTTTGACAGAGACCTCAATGTCTTCAGTTAAGTCTCACACTTAAATGTGATGTGCAAATATTCTTTCATGGGCTTTTTTGTTTTCTTGGGTGTTAAATGCAAAATTACAGGCCCTTGGTGCTAAGACCACGTTCCTTAGTTGCTTGAAAGGTTGCCTGTGGTTAACCTAGTTTCTGTCTCGACTTTAGATCACATGATAGGATTGTTTAATGTCTCTTCCTCCCATCCACCTCCTTGGCAAAAGTAATCTTCATGATGAAACCATAGATTATTTTTTTTAATTTATTTTAAACAAAACCTATTTCCTTTTCTATTCTTCTTGTCCTGCATTATATGTAACATTTCTTTACATTACACTTCATCTTAAATAGAATTGTAGGTACCACAGAGTAGTGGCTGGCTAAGGCTCAGGTTCACATGTGACTTCTACCCTTGTGTCCACAGAAATCAACAAAAACTAAGGCATTTCAGTAGAGTTAGGAGCCTGAATACTTTTAATTTGGCTGTAAGTGTTCATGAGTTATGAAGGACAATAAAGTCCAAATATTTATAATAAAGTGTCAAAATGTGAATGCTATGGGATGCTTTGAATCTGTAATCTCTTGGAAGCCACTGGTGTGATGCTAACTTTCATGGGATGTATCTGGCTTATCACCTGATAACGGGAGTGTCATGACAACTGATTTCAGACCCCTTTTAATCCTTCTGTTCAAACTCTGCACTCTGGAGAAGTATGTTTATTTTGTTTCTTCTTTGACTCAATCACCTATTGTTTGTGCAGTTCAGATATACCATTATGAATACAGCATTAATATGAAAAGCTTGTTACTTCATGCGTGCTGAGCACACAATGTTAAATTATCGCACGTATTATAAAGTGACAAGTTTAGTATTATTGAGAGGCTCTGCTCCACTTGTTGTGGTTTTTTTGTGGTTGTTTTTTTTTTTTTTGCTTTAATCAAAAAGCAGAGCTATCTCAAAACATGTTTCTTAAATTTAAAAATGCAATGTACAAGATTCATCTGCTTTTCTCTGAAGCCTGGGGTGGGATTCTTGGAAATGTTAGATCAATTATTTCGAAGTGGTTTAAGAAAAGGATCCACATGCAGCAGCATTTAGCTCTCAGTCTTTTCCATTCAGAAGTTTTATGCAAAGCCTCAACTAAGACCGTGAGTGTAGAGAACCAGCACAGGTTACACGTGTTCTGGAGGGCAATGATTGAAGTTTTAGTTAGACGCGTAACTGCTAAGAGTAAGAACAAGGTGTCTTTTTCTTTTTTTGCCTGTGGCTAAATAGAGGAGCTCTGCATAGGGGTAGCTGAGGGGGAACCAGAGAAGCTAAAAAAAAAAAAAAAAAAATAAAAATTTAGAAGTGTCACATGCATCAGAATATCTTATCACAACCCTTCTTGCAAAGCAAATTTCATGTTGGTCCTGCTGCAGGGTGATGTCAGAAATGGGAGAGTGTGACTTCATTGCCCCAGTTCTGTTGATGCATTTATTAACTGTTTTTAAACCAACAAGAGCTAGCTGCTTTTCTGGATTTTCCTCTGCCTCTTGTTTTCTTTGGCTGCCTTTCTAGAGCAGGACACAGACTGTTTTTCTGGTTTACACATTGCAGGGGACAGTGCTGCCATTGTCACTCACTGGTAAGCGTATTGTCCATAATTATCTTGCCAACTGTTTTCTTTGTTAGGGGTTTGAATGAGAGGTAAGCGTATTTTAGGAGATGAATGTAAACTTTCCTTGTGATCTAGCAAGGATCTGATAACTCTTTCAGCTGCAAGGATTATAAGGTCACCAAGGAATGCTGTTTTCCCTGCTTCATCCTTCTGATGTGACACGGACCTCGTGTTAAAGCAAAGTGTGTTTTGCTGCTTGCATGAGTTGCATGCTTGCACGAGTTTTTAAATATGCACTTAATCTGCACGTTAAATATTGAAGTTCCTTGTAACAACTGGGTTACTGGGTTTTAAAATGCACATGTCTCAACAGCACAAACTGGTTCTTTCAGTGACTGCACTTTTATTGGCTTGTTATGCAAAGAAAAAGATAGAAAGCTTTGTTACAGCCCCTGACTGTCTAGGAAATCTGTGAGTTGATAGGTTTGATATCCCAGGTTTTGCTCAGACAGTGCTCTTGCAATTCAAATAATTACATTGCCCAATAAAAACAGAGAGAAAAACAGTTTTCAGGAACAACAATCTGAGTTGGCCAGAGGGTAACTACTTTTATTATACACAGAGGGAACATGAAACCTGCTTGTATTCCAGGAAAAGAAAGGAATCAGAGTATTCTGTCATACAGATGTAAGACTAAGTAAACAAACTTGGCCTCAGTTTTCTTGGAAGTTGGCACAGGGTTTTTTTTCCCCTACATAAATGTAATGGATGGGGCTCTACACAGTCACAAAAAAGGTTTTGGTATTTGTCAGTATGTTCTAGAGGCAAACAGGGAAAAAAATCTTAGAATTGAGACTAGTAAAATATGCTTTCAGGGTTAAACCTGTTCATCCTGTGTTATACTTGGATGAATGCAATTGGGTTGGCAGCAAAGGATTTGAGAACTAGTGTAACAGCTTTGGCATTGGAGTAAGACCTTGGTCTTCTGCAGTCCAGACTTCTACAGACCCAAAGTCACCGGAGTCTAGTCTGTCCAGAGTCTTACCCTACACTACGTCTTGAAACATCCTTCTGAGAGGTTTTAATTGTCTTGGTGAAAGGTTGGCCTTTTAACACAAAGTGATCACTGAAAAAAATGCCAGACTTCTTCGCAGCAGATCTAACAGGTATTCTCAAATGGATTATTTGTGAACGGTAACCTTAAGAAATTGGGAGTAATTATCCTTCATTATCAGGATGGTCATCATTGTGTCAGTGGTCATTCTCAGAAATATGCAGTGTGCTGAACTCTGACCACTGTACAAAGCAGTGGTGCAGCTCTTGCTTCAAAGCGGTTACTGTTCTGGTTAATGATATTGATCCGCAGGTTTGGGTTGGGGAAAGTTGTGTAATTACACAAACGTGTTTTCTTCTGTGCTAGCTGTATACACAAAGTAGCTTTCCATCTTCCTGGTTGCTTTGAGCAGGAATATGACATGCTTACAACTGAAGATGCATTAAGGAAAAGAACCACTAGAAGCATGTGCAGAAGTGACGTTGGGGATGATGTAACTGATACAATGAAGAAGGGAAATGATTTTGGCAGCTGGTGTTCCCAGCAGCATTAACAAGTGAGTGCGAAGTTACAATGACAATGTAGTTGAATATCTTGGCAACAGCTCTCTTAGCCTAGTCTAAAAAGATGTGCAAAAAGGGGTCACTCAAAGTGGAAAAGAAAATGAGGGGGGAGGGGGAATATTTTGTGGTTTGACTAGAAGGATCCTTTCAATTTCACCTGTCCCTGGACATCCATGTAGAGATGTCAGAGAAGACAGATGAAGATGTGGGAATAGATGGAGGGAGATAAATAGGTCAGTAGAAGTGAGGTACATTTGCAACTCATTGGCACGCAGGCCACAACGGCAGCAGAGGGGCTCGGACGACAGACTTAGAGGGAGGTATTTTGCAGAGGGGCAGAGGGTGGAGACTGGTGGCATACCCGGAGGAGGCAGTCTGGACAATCTAGATTTGAATGACCTGAACCACAAAAAGAAGCAAACATTCCAGTGTTGCAGATTTTCTCCTTGATATTTTTTTTTTTTAAATGAAATTACAGGCATTGAGCCCAGCAGCTGAAAAGCCTGGTGAATGAGTTTCTCTGTAGACAGATAGAAAGGAAAATCTGTAGTCTGAGAAAAACATTATATGTGACAGCTTTGACAGAAGGCTCACGAAATCACAGGGAACATGGACTGAATACAGCATTTGGGTTAGCCTGTTGTGCCCACCTTCATTTTGCTACCACTAACTGGCTGGTACCCAGAATCATGAAAACATATAACGATATAAACATTTTCTGCAACGTGAACTTTGTATAGAAAAGCCCAGAAATATCACTCTTAATTACCTGAAGCTGCTTATGCTGCCTGCAGCTTAAGAGTGTGGCTATCATCTTGCGCTGTGTGATTAGGGTAGGATTAGATTTGCTGCAGATAAGCAGCCGGTAAGCTGACCACAATTCTGCAGTACGCGGGTGTTTCAATGGCGTGCCGCCACGTGCTTGGCGCTGGCGGATGGCGATAATAGATCTGCCTGGAATACAATCGTGTTCTGGTTAGATCAGTTTCCTCTGAAGGAAACCGAATAGAGGGTGAGAGCAACAGAAAACTGCCTTTAAAATAACCTCTGACAGTCTGCAGATTTCTTTGACATCTTAATGTTCGCATTTCACAATAAAGGGAATAGTTTATAGCTATTAATGCAGGCAGAACTATTGTTACGGGTTTTGACTCTTGCTCCAGGATGTAGCGGATGCTAAAGCTGCAGGTACCTGTGTGGTGTTGTTTGTTCCTGCTTTGGCTTGGGAAGCGCTGCTAATGTGTGCTCCTGGGGAGAGCTGGGCCCGGGGGACGTGAGCGGCGGAGGAACAGGAACTCTCAAGTATGGCAGGAGCCCAACTGGAATCTCCCGCTGGAGAGGGTCCAGCACACGTGCAAGGCACCGCTTCCCTGCCGGCCTTCTCATCACCGTATGCTGAGAACTCTTCTGCAGAATATTGCCTGCATCAGGCACCTTTAATATTTCTGCAAAGCATCTTAGGTGGCAGAGGGGAATGCTTCTTGCTTCAGGCTCTTCTCCTGGGATGATGGGATGAAAGAATGATGTGCCCAAGATACTGCCATCCTTCTTTTTAAATGTAAATCAAGGTGGTTAATGTATTTGCATAAAAGATGTCCACCTAGTAAATCAGGCATCAAGGTGTTGTTCAAGTGAAACAATTTCTAGCAATTTGGTTTTGAGATGAAATGGATAATTGTAGCTAGACCTGCCTGAAGAAATAAAATGGCAATGCCCTCCGGGTCAGTGGCAAGTATTGGTCTCCTTTTATGGATCAAGAAGCAGCCTTGAGTTATTACCAAGATGATGGGTTTAACTAACAATTGATCACTGCATTCCTTCAGTTAGAGCCATCTGTAAGACTTCGTGAGGAAGCATTGGCAATTTGCTGCTGTTTGCTATTACTTCTACTTTACACAACCTAATAATCACCTGACCAGTTCTACTCAGGGTGCCCATGGGATATGGATATAGGAGTCAAAAGCTGTGTGCTCTTGGACAGATAGATTATGACGGAGGTATACCAAACCAGGTGTAGTGACAATAACAACTCTTACTGAATCTTTTTCATTGATTTCCACATACGCTTTTGCATGGGAAATCCCAGCAGAAGAAAGCCCTTGGTGCAGAAAAATGGTTTGCGCAGAATCACTCTCAGATTTTACTTGAATTTGGAAATTGAACTTCCCAGGAAACTCTAGTGCCAGCAACTGGTTGGAAATGTGTCAGTGACGCTTCTCAGTCAAGAGTGCAGTAGCTTTGAATCTGGTTAGGGAGCACTCACAAGTCATAGGAGATACTGGTAATTTCAAGTAGATACTGGATTCAGTGTTTCCTTACTAGGCTCACTCGTTAAGACGAATATGCACTTGAACTCAGAATCTGTTGACCTGAGGCACCTCTAGCATTTTAATAATGGCAGCTGTAGACAATATAAGAAAGTCTTGTTTAATGTTTTTTAAATATTAATCTCTCTTCTTGGAAGAATATCTGATGATATCTAAAATATTTTCTTAACCGAATAATATGAATAACTTTAACTGGAAGAAAAATCCAGTACAGTAAATCCCTGTATGTGAGACTTAGTGAATGATCTCACAGAGGAGAAAACCCACTTGTCTTCACGTCTGCACTACATGAGTTTTCAAAAAATCTTTACATTCAAGTCAGCCAGATTCAACTGAATTCATCTGTCAGTATTTGGTCTTGGCCATCTCTGCTCTTATTTCATTACCTCCTGGGCTCAATAAACCAATAAAACTATCTCTAAAGAAAAAGCTAGTGAAAAGGGCAGTTAGAGATGTCTGGTCAGTTATGAAGAACAAAAGGCTATTAGATGACCTGCCAAACATAATAGCTGTTTATTTATTATTTTTTTTTCAAGGCTACCTTGGAGCTTACATGAGTCTCTTACTTCATAAGTCATCTGATGAAAACCAGGCTTTCCTCACCAGGATAGAAATAGTTGTACCTGATAGTCTAGATACTCCAGATATAGAAAGTCCTGTCACCCGCTGTGTAGGTATGCTAAGAGGATGAATACACTATAAAAAGTCCACTTTTGTAGAACTCTGCATAATATTCTGCTTTAAGTCAAAATTCAGAGAAATCTGACAGGCCATAAAGTACAATTAAAACTGAGCACATCAGTAATAAGAAGCCACAAAGCATGTATAATCATGAGATAAATGACCTCAATGGACAGATGATGATGAGCCAAGGAGAAGCCAAGGTCAATTATCAGAACTTCTCATTTTAATGCTATAATTAATAATGAATATTTCAAGAAAGAATGTTTAAAGACTAATTGTATTCTGGTATTAAAACTTGTTAAACGTTAAACTTATGCAATTTATGCAAATTAATCTGATAAGAAGAGACAATTAAGGTTTATAATTAACAGATAAATACAAATGATCCAGTGATGAAGGTCTTGGTTTCTTCTCTGTCTTATGAGACAATGTAATTGATTTTTATAAATGCTAATTTATATGCACTGCTAACCATTAATACATTGAAGAGATCATTTATTAAATTAAAGATGAATAGTCGTGTATGCAAAGATAGTACCTGAGTTTTCAACATCTTAAAGATGAAAAGGAAGCAGGAAAAAAACAAAGCTTTGAATGTGATTTTGCTTTGTGGTTTTTTTTTGTTTTTTTTTTTTCCAAACTACCTTTGACGTGCCAAGTACGAGGTATACGAAAAAAGTTTAGTGGAGACAAACAGTCTTTGTTCAATAAGTCTTTACGTGACGCTAAGAGGGGTTTTTGGCACAATCCTCGCCTTTTAACATTTGTTCTCATGGACTAGAAGTAACGCGCATTCTTATTTTGGTTTGCCGTGCTGTGCTTTTTCTTTGTGTTCCTGTATGAGAAGATGGCACGTTCGCCCTGGAATGAAGCTGCTTGTAACAGGGCAGGGGGAGTTTTTCAGGACGAGTGTGCTAACTCCGTGTTCTCTTACAACCAGTCGCCTCCTTACTTTGAGGTGTTACGTTGACTGCGTGCTTTTTTTTTTTTTAAGAGTTACTGACTTCTTTTTAAAACATATGATGGCATTTTGCCAGCTCCTGTACTTATAAGTAAGTATAGTAAGTCTCTCCTCTTTCTTTTGTTTAAAGCTCGGTATTAGTGGGAGTTATACTAGCTATAAAAAGGGATGCATTCCACATTATTTTTTGTATCCACCCTCAGCACTGTAATACTATCTAGCTTCGTAAATGCAGCTGCAAACATTAGTTACAATTAATTATGTGTAGCTTTATCTTTCACAGCTCTTCCCCTCTCCTCCTTCATTTTCCAAGGGTGAGGTTTTTGGCTGAACTGCAGCACAGCAGGTGCTTGCAAGGCAGCTCCGGGAAAGCGGCTCCCAATGGCCCAAAGAAAGCCCCAAAGGGTCAAGGAAGGGGGAATGAAGCAACCACACAGCTATAGCAGATTTGATTACCTCTGAGATTAAATTTCAAACAAAAAAACATGAGATCTTTGCAACTTCTAATTATAATTACAGTCTATTTTCAAAGGGTACTCAGTAACATTTCCCCCCCCCGCCCATTTTTTTCCTGACTCCTGTCCTTGGTGTTGTAGTTTGTGCTGAACTGCTCTCTGTGGAACTGACTTGGGAGGTTAGCACTGCAGGAGCTTCAAAAAGTACAGAGACTTTTGGAGGCATAGGCAAAACTCGCACCTACTGATGCAATCAGTGGAAAATCCATGGTCTTCCATCATGGAGTGGTGTGGTCTCCTCATCCAGTAGGGCTTCTTGATCTAAATCCATGCTGAATTTGACTTAAAAAGGCATGCACTCATTTTTTGTCCCCAGCAGATATGATACAGCCCAGGGTATTCTTCTGAACACACTTCCTGTGCTGTCACAACCAAGTAAGGAACAGCAAACTTATCTTCTTGTCTTCTCACACAGATCATCTTCTGACACAGATTAGCTGGAGATGTTCACCATAAATCAGAATTATGGCCCTCTGCGTCTAGATGTCAGTGTGATATGCTTCTCCCAGTTCCTGATTTCCTTGAAACCAAAGTACTGTCAGCAATTTGTGATAATTCCACAGAACCCAAGTGGTAAGGCAGAGTTTGTTCAGTCGGATGTAGATTTGCCCTCTCCTGGGAGTTTCGTATTTTAGTCAGACCCCCTCCGCAAAGTGCGGTGATGGCAAAAGCCATCCTCTCATGTCTGTTGCCTGCTTATCAAGTACATCAATACTCAGAATAAGAGAATGGCAAGCTACTTTTTAATACTCTCGTCAGAAGCCTTTTGTATTACCTTTTAATCCTAGGTGGCCAAATGTAGAGACAGAAAGCATGATGATGGTGAGGAGGAGATGTCAGAGATGGCCTCACCTGAAGCTCTCGGGGCTTCCTAACCCCCCTGGTGCAGCTGGAGCAAGAGTGTAAGATGATGGGGGTCCTCTGTGCTTGGAGCGATGCTGGGCACTGGAGCAGCCTGGCAGGTGATGGGCTGCAGCCCAGGCAGAAACCCTTTCAGGCTCTGTCAGGATTTCAGTGGGACTTTTGTTGCTGTTGCAGTGATTCAGCATTTTGCAATGAAACTCCCTTTCACTGGGAAGTTGCAGATTGATTCTAGTGACAAGTCTCTGCAAAGGTCTAGTCAGCAAGCCTCTTGGGAATTTTGAGTGTAAAGCTTTTTTTGTTTCAAGGCTTTAATGAGCCTTAATGTAATTAATAGATTTGTAGTGGAAAAAAAACCTTGTTACCTTTGATTCTGGAGATGAAAGTCCAGATATTCCCGAAACGTTTAATTACATAGCAGATGCTGCCCTTGCATTAAGATGCAAGAATGTGGCTCTGATTAAAAAAAAAAAAAAAAAAAAAAATCAAAAAAGAAGCAATTTCAGGAAACTCTTTCAAAATGACCTACTATGTTTTCCATTCCTTCCTCTCCACCAAAAGGTACTGGAGTTTTATATCTATCCGTATTCAACTATAATCACTTTTAAAAAAAGGCTCTAGAGCATGTAGTATCTTCTGGAGGCTGAGTCTCCCTGCAAACAACCAATAAGCCCAAGCTGTGACCCTTGTCCTTTCCTAACGAGAGGTTGCAGCCACCCCAAGGATGTCTTCCATTTCTACTCTTATGGAAATTATGTAGTAAGGACTGCTTTTAAAATTATTTTTCCTTGGAAAAAGTGCTACAAAAACAGGTCCCTGACAAATGTACAGCCTGTTGAGTTCACAGAGTAGGTTCTTGGCTGCTTCAGAAGCCTGGAAATACTTGTTCTTTGCTGCTCAGAAATCTGCTGGGTGAAATGGTAATGTGGGTGCAATTCAGTGTGAGAGCATGGATGTGGGGGTCTGCTAGAAAGGAATAAACTCTCTGGAGATATCCTTGCCTATACTCAAACCTCTTCTTTGTAAAGAGTGAGAGGTCCTACATAGTGTGTATTTATTTTTCCTGTGGCAACTTTTTGCATTAACATTGCCTAATATAGATTACTTGGTAGAATCGGTGGATGAGGAAGACTACACCCAAAACTTCCAATCTTTTGTGTGTGCCAGAAGGAGTTTTAGGGCTGCCAATTGCATGAAATATTAAGGAGAGGATTATAAAACATTTTTATGGAAATAAGACCAAACCCAAATCTCAGTGACGTGCTATAAACAGGAGGGCGAGGTCCTGGTGATGGAAGGGGCTGTTTAACTTTGTGGCGGTGGCACAACTTAATGAGATATAGTGGGACTGTCAGTAATAACAAGTGAAGGAATTCGGGGGCGTGAAGCTGGTTTGCCTCAGCTGAGCATCTGCCAGTCTCTGGAGTACAACCTGCAAGCTGGGGAGAGGCAGTGAGTTGGTCTGAGCATGGGCAAAGACAGTGAATACCGATCGGCTGTTTTCTAGGACTGAGGAAGAATATGTCTGCAAGATGCTTAAAGCAAGGAGAAGTTTCTAATATGTAATACCTGAAGTATATTTAGACAGTAAATAGAGATTTTTTCACTAATTAAGTGCTAACCTTTTTTATTTCTCTGAACTACTATACAACAATATGTGATTGTGTGACAATAGTCATAATGAAAACATTCTAATAATTTGAAAGCTATTTTCTGGACCTCTTGATTTCTTATGTATATTGCACCTCATCAGTCCTTTACATGCTTTATCGTAGTTTTTAGTTACACAATGGGAATTAAAATTAGAGGTGTTTAAATGTGGAAAGCATTGACACTTTGGAATTTATTGTTATGTTATGCAAAAACAGATTTTCAGAAATTTCCTATGAAATTGGAAATCTATTTAAATGTTGTCAGAAAACTTTTGTTTGAAATTTCATGAAGGTCCTGGCAATTGTTCATGTCATTTCAGTTTTATAGTTTACATAATCCGTTTTGAGAAAACATCAGCCTTCTTCATTTCAGCCACCAGGAGACACTTGCTGTACAGAAGTGATAAGGTGCTTTAGTTAATATAAAGCAAAAGCTGCCCAGAACGATTTGAAGAATAAAGTACAGCTGACAGCATTGAAATTGTTATAATGGGCCATATTTCAGCCACAGAATAAACTGGTGGGAACCTGTGGAGGTCATTTAAGTCCGAAAGCCCAAAGCGGGGCTAACATCATGGGTAGCATAGGTTGCTCAGCCCACACCGATCAAGCACGAATGTCTCCTCAGAGGGAGATCCCACAGCCTCTCCAGGCAGCTTTTTCCAATGTGTTACTACTTCTATTGATGTTTTTTCCACCCTTGTACCCAATTGGCCTTTCTCTGGTTGCAGCTTGTGACCTTTGCCTCAAGTCTGGTGCTGTGCACCTCTGTGGAGCGTTCAGCTGTGGTTTCTCGAGCTGCTGTAGGTGATGGAAGCAGCTGGAGCGCTGCTCTAACCAAAGAAGAAATATCAGTTGGTAGTCCTGAAGTGCAACAAACAGGAGGGCTTCTCTAGGGTAACATTTTAAATGAGATTTCCAATTTCAAAGCAATTGTTACT
Source organism: Charadrius vociferus (assembly GCF_000708025.1). Taxonomy (NCBI): domain Eukaryota; kingdom Metazoa; phylum Chordata; class Aves; order Charadriiformes; family Charadriidae; genus Charadrius; species Charadrius vociferus. Next base: position 6,739,235 of record NW_009648876.1, on the reverse strand, counting down.
TTTAAAGTCTATTTAAAAAAAAAAAAAAAACAAAAATGGAGTCTCAGCATTTTTAAAATTTTCCCTAGAATAAAAATAAGAATTTAAACATTTTTCAAAACTTTTCCCTTGTATGTCTGAAAAAAACAAGTATTTTTTTCAGGTTAGGTGCTCACTGTTTTTCTGCTGAGAGTGGTAAATGGGTGCAGGGCGTCTTATTGCGCCTTGTTTCATTCTTCTTCACCTCCTTACCACAGACATCTGCAGCTACACCATGGAGCTAGACTAGTCTTAGCCCTGGGACCAGAGTAGGATGGCTGTGCCACAACAGAGCAGTGCTTGGCCAAAGTACTCCTTCTTTGAGGCAAGCCTAATTATTCCAGTTATCAGTCGGGGCTAATTAGCTGGATCCAACCTCATATTAATGTGGCTGTAGTGTTTCTGGTGGCTGAGCCAGTATCTCTGTGTGGCAGCGTGCTTGGGCATGCACATGGCTTGTTCACAGGGAGCAGAGGTATTTGTGAAATTGGGACACCTGAAGCTCTGTTAGAAGCTATATTTGTCCTGCACCAGGGATTCAGCTTTTTGGGGAAAGAGGCTGCTGCTCCTGTAAAGCACGATGGGGCTAAGGATGGCTGGCAGCACTGTGTGGAACGGTGTTTTCCCTGCCAAATTCCTGTCCCAGAGCCAGGAATTGCCTTTTCTTCCCCAGCTGGTGGTTGGGCCTCATTTCTCCTCTTGTCTTTCCATCAGCAAGAGACTCAGTATGCTCCTCTGCTGCTCGCACCAGAGACATGCTGAGATGAAGGTGTTGGGCTGCTGTGTGAGGGGCACTGGGGCTGTCTGCGAGCGGCTGGAGCTGAAAGAAGGAGAGGGGGGTCTGAGCCTGGACCAGACACTGTAGGAGAAAGGTAGAGAGAGGGAAAAAATAAAATCTTTACCCAGGAGATTGCTCTTGCTCAGACAGACATTGATGCAAGTTTTACTGGTGTTTTCAGTGAACTTCAGAAAGGCCTTTTGGCTTTTTGGATAAACAGCTGGCTGTTCATTGTAAACTACCAATATAAAAAAATCATATATAGAGATGTTCTCTACATAACACAGAAAAGTGAAAAAAAAAAAAAAAGTCCACTTCTGATGCAATAACACTTATTTCCACACTGAATGCTTTGCTCCGGTTAGGGGAGCATCTTCAGAGCACGTTTATGTTTGTGTTTCTGTCTAAGCATTGTGGTTTTGCCTGCAAAGAGATTTTGTTCACTTTCTGGCGTGAATGCACCGGTTTATTCAGCTTCAAGCAATTTTGTTGAGCTGCAGCACAGGTTTGACTGACTCTCTGCTCCTGCAGTGTGGCTGTAAATCACTGTGAGATGCTACTGGAGGCACGTCAGCCACGCAGAGTGCAAGTTCTTTGTGGAGGTGGGGAGAGGAGTTACCTTTGATCAGCCCGGCCCCGAAATCTGAACATGGCTTCGGCTGGGAGGCCACAGCCGTGCAAGGGTGGAAGTTCAATTCCCTCCTTCCAGGGGATTGCTGGTGTAGCTGGTTCACAAATGTTCAATGTTCACTTGTTAAAAATTTTGCTTGCTGCAGCACTGCGTAATCTGGGATTCCACTGGAGATCCTAAGTGTCCTGTTAATTTATGTAAGAGTGAACTCAGTGCTATTATGTTAACTTCAAAATGAAAACATGAATGGAAACATGAACCATTGAGATCAGCCTGAGTCAGATGGGCAGTAAAAAGAGTACTTGATTTGTTCCAAGAGATTATGTGAATCGGACTACGTCTGGTACTGATGAGATGATCTAAGACCTTATTAGTTTTGCCAGTGAATTAAATAGCCAGTTTTAAAGAAACGCATGTCTAAAGAGGAAAAATTGCTTGATAAGTGATTGATACCTAAGTGAACTAATTAGTACCTTAGTAGGGATTGTTGTTATCTTCTTGGGTTTAGCAGGGGAAAGAAATAAGGCCAAATTTTCACATAATCTTCAACTCACTTACATCACTTTCTCACTGAAGATTGCAGACAGTGCTTTCATGTCCTGGTTGTTTACTGTTTGCTTTCAGTCAGTCAAAACTCAGGTCTATTTATTGTATTTTAGCAGGCAAGAAACATCACAGTGATGAGGAAGGACTCTTGACAAATACTTGAAACAGAGTCCTTCTGAGTTTCAAAACGTAACACATCATTGAAAAAAGCTAGTTTTCCTTTTCTCTTCTACAATTAGATGACCAGCAGAGCTGCAGAAACATCCAGTAGGGAGATTGTAGCTCCAGCCACATCCCACTCTTACCCTCCCTGTTGTCTTTTAAACAACTGGCCTTTGCAATGGACCAGGAAAGACGATAAAGATGGAAGATGTGGAAGTGCAAATTTTTTATTTGTGTGAGGAAATTAAGAAACGTCAAATGAATTTGGTATTCAAATACAGTTTTTGGACAAAACCGGGACTTGTTTGTCTACAGAGGCAGATGCCTTCCCCTTTGTTTCAGCCCCACCTTCCCCCTACGGTATGCAGGTCTCTGAATCTGCAACGCTGTGCCACGTGCTTCTACAGGCAGTGTCTAAACCCGAGCACTTAATTCCTTAAAATGATCGACCCACGCATATTCTGTTCCTAATTTCCACAAGATGTGCATTCCTTAGTGATGTGTTGGTTTTTCTCCTTCATATACAACCTATTGACTTTCTTCCAGGTAGGTATTAATTAGGTTGTTTGATAGCCAGGACTATTTAGCTTCAAGTCCTCGAGCAGATGATTGGATTCTTTAACCTTTAAAGAATCCTATTTGTTCTCTTCAACAACAGATTTAAATCTTTACTCTTCTTTATATAACCAAGAGACTTTTTTTCTAAAAAGCAGTTTGTGGAAAGCGTTATTAATACTCACCAGGTGTGGAGCATGTGGTGAGGGCTGAGTTCTTTTAGATATCTGTAGATGCTTACATGATTTATATCACAAATTAAAGCATCAGTATTGGCCTTTAAGTTTTCAGCCTGTCATTTTAGAATGCCTAAAACAAATGAAAACAAGACAAGGAAACCTCTAAGTGGGAGAAGATAGAGGCATATCTTATTTCTCCCTCAGCACTTGTGAAGACTTGTTTTCAACCAGGGAATTAACTACTTGCTTTAAGGTCCCCTGCATTTCTTCTTGGGCTCCTCACAAGGAGAGATGTTGTGCTTGAGTGGTGGTGTTAGGCCAGCGGCTGGATGTTGATATCTGTGACAGCCTTTATTTTGCATTTTCTGCAGAGCCTTGAAAGCTTGCTGAGCTCCTGAAGGAATCCTGCGTACCCCTTTCTGTGCTCATCTGCAGGAGCTCAGAACGAAAGCAGGCATTTGGGAGCTGTAAGACAGGCATCTGAAGCTCATCAGTCAGTCAGGTCTAGATATTTTAATATTTGGGAAGGAAATGAAATTAGAGACTGGGGGAAAAAGATTGGTTTTTAGCAAAGTATTTCTTCTCCTTTAGAGCAAAAGGAGTGGCTGTTTATCTTGCAGTTCTGCTTTTTTCCTGGAAGAGAAGTACTTTGTGCATAGGGTTCGCACTTGAGGGGAATCTTTGTCATGATAACTCATTAATTCTTATCTAAAATCAAACTACTATACTTGATTTTACATGTGTAATGCCCTGATCTTAATATTGTAATGTATGGTTTTGTTGGCCCAAAGAACTGGAGAGCAGGATTGTGCTGGTGATAAGAACGTAGCTATGTGAGTGCCTCTGTGCACGTGCAGAGGGGGGAGCTCAGAGAGAACTGGGGTGTTATCTTATTGCCTATGGGACACATAGATCTGTTTTGGAGCTTGCTGGGATTATTTATTTGTTTGTTTGTTTATGAAGAAACATCCTGGAAGACCAAACCCACCCCTGGACAGGACTGGGAATAAGCTGGAGCCAGGCTTGGGTTGGGGAAAGGTTTTGAAACCTAAATCTGACTTTGCTACTAATTTATGCAGAACCGAGATGTACTTGCTGCATTCCAGGGCTGGCACTGCTCTGTGTAGGTACAAACTGCAGGTCTGTCTCCGTAGTCACTGTGAACTGCCAATTGCTGTCCCAAGGACTGTAACATTGGAGGGCTTTTGCTGGAAAAGTTTGCAAATGGGCTGAAATGGCTGAGTTGCCATTTTCCTCGGGTGCTAAGCTGCACAATGACACAACAAAAGAGTCAATATGTGGAATTCCTTTTAATAAAAACAAAATGTACTTATAAGTTGCCTATAGTATTCCAAAGACTACTTAATATGATGCATAGTGCTTAATAAGAAGCAGCAGGCTTTGAAGTGTGCTGAGAAGCAGAAACATTTCCTTACTTATGTGTTATATGCAACAGTTTTGAATTCTAACTTGAGGACAAACACCCCAAGTGCTTCTGGAAAGCCAGAACTTTGGGAGGCGCATGAAGTGGTGATATTTACACAGAATATTACTCAATACCCAGTTATGTAAAGTTTACTAATCAGCTCTCAGATCCTTCTCCACTGTTTCTGAACTGACCCGAACCCCTTTGTAGTCTATGCTTAACTAGACTTGTTTGGCTCCCTTCCTTGGCTCTAGATTTCTAGCCACCCCTAATCTGCTAAGCCCCCTTTTTGGCAGGAGCACTGTTATGCTCAGTTGTCACCTGAGGAGATCTGGGAAAGATTTCTAAAGTTTACATTGTAAGTGCTGCTTTAAGATACAGCTTGTATTTGTGAACGATGCTATCCTCATGCTATGGTACTGTACTCCTATGTGCATCCATAGGCCAGGGGCTTACAGGAAGCTAGAGGTGCAAAATGAGAGTAGCATCCCAGGCAAGAAAGATGGACACAACTGCTATGTCTTTGATCCTGGAGGTGCTCAAAGCTGTCATGAATTCCTGAAGCAGGTCTTCAGGAAAAAAAGATGAGTTGAAAACTGAGACACGTAGGAGATGAGTGACACCTGAGGGTGGGAATTCGGGATGCCAAAGTTCCATTTTGGGTCTCAGACTGAAAAGCCATTTTCCTGTGTTCTGTTTACAAAGCCTGGGAAGCACTCTGGTGCATGAAGCACCAAATCTGATGAAGTAAATGTTGGAAGGTATATATGGTGGCCTTCCATGACGGTGTTACAACATTGGTGGGTAAGGGAAGATCAACAGATGTCATCTACCTGGACTTATGCAAAGCATTTGACACAGTTCTGTACAACATCCTGGTCTCTAAATCAGAGAGACATGGATTTGACCAATGGACCACTCAGTGGATAAAGAACTGGCTGGATGGTCACACTCAAAGAGTTGTGGTCAACAGCTCCATGTCCAAGTGGAGACCAGTGACAAATGGTGCTCCTCAGGGGTCGGTATTGGGACTGGTGCTGTTTACCATCTTTGTTGGTGACATGGATGTTGGGATGGAGTGCACCCTCAGCAAGTTTGCTGATGACACCAAGCTCTGTGGAGTGGTCAACAAGCTGGAGGGGAGAGATGCCATCCAGAGGGACCTGGACAGGCTGGAGAGGTGGGCCTGTGCAATCCTCATGAAGTTCAACAAGGCCAAGTGCAGGGTCCTGCACGTGGGCCAGGGCAATCCCATGCACAAATACAGGTGGGGCAGAGAATGGACTGAGAGCAGCCCTGAGAAGAAGGACTTGGGGGTGTTGGTTGATGAGAAGCTCAACATGAGCCAGCAATGTGCACTCGCAGCCCAGAAGGCCAACCGCATCCTTGGCTGACTCAAAAGAAGTGTGGCCAGCAGGTCGAGGGAGATGATTCTGCCACTCTTCCACTCTCGTGAGACCCCGCCTGGAGTACTGCATGCAGCTCTGGAACCCTCAACATAAGAAGGACGTGGACCTGTTGGAGTAGATCCAGAGGAGGGCCTCAAAGATGATCAGAGGGCTGGAGCACCTCTCCTTTGAAGACAGGCTGAGAGAGTTGGCGGTCGTTCAGCCTGGAGAAGAGAAGACTCCAGGGAGACCTTACAGTGGCCTTCCAGTATCTGAACGGCACCTACAAGAAGACTGGAGAGGGACTTTTTACAAGGGCATGTAGTGATAAGACGAGGGGTAATGGCTTCAAACTAGAAGAGAGGAGATTTAGAATAGATATTAGGAAAAAAAAATTCACAATGAGGTTGGTGAGGCCCTGGAACAGGTTGCCCAGAGAAGTTGTGGATGCCCCATCCCTGGAGGTGTTCAAGGCCAGGTTGGACGAGGCTTTGAACAACCTGGTCTAGTGGGAGGTGTCCCTGCCCATGGCAGGGGGGTTGGGACTAGGTGATATTTAAGGCGCCTTCCAACCTAAACCATACTATGATTCTATGATATAGTAGACAAATCTTACAGTACTCTTGCATGTTCTGTAGGGGTATTAGTGTCTGCCATGAGCTGTTCATTCAGTCAGCGCTGCCATTTAATCTGTTTGTTTTCTTCTGGTAGGTTGCTAAAAGAGACTCAGGGCAAATGGCTGTTGTGCATTTGCAACAGATGCAATGGATGGGGGGAAACAAATCTGTTTAGCCATTCCTGTAAATGCTAATGAGTTCAGCTAGATAATACTTTAGTTTTTAATTCAGATGTACTGTTATAAGCTGGTTCCCTGAGCACTACTTGTACAAATTTTATCTGTCTTGGTAATAAAACAGACAGTAAAACGGGTGCTCTACTCGCTAAATTGCTACAACCGCTGCTGTAACAACTGAATTGCAGCAGGTACAAACAATGGTGTGTGCTGGCATGGCTAACCAAGCTTTATAACTCTCTCAGACGCAGAGGCAAGGTGCCAGAAAGCCAGTGGTTGCACCTAGTTCTACAGACTGTACATAAAATACCAGATACCCTCTTGTTATCTGAAATAGAAGTACAATAATGTAATTTAGAAGGATTACTTAAATTTGGCAGTGAAATCATCCAGGTTGGAGAACCTTTATTCATCCCTTTATATGCATACTTTTACATGGAATCTGGATTGTGAAATGCTTGTCACATGAATCTCAGAAATGTCATCCTCCCTCTTGAGTAGCCCTTTGTGCTCCAAAACCTCAACATTAGAAACAAATTAAGGCAAAGACTAGGACACAATTCCCAAGTCTGTCTTAATATAGGCAAACTGTTTAAGTCAATGTTCCTGCTAGCTGTGGATATTTCGAAGCTTAAGAATCCAGCCAGAGATGTCTACAGTCTTGCTGACAGCAGTATGGTTGTAGAACAAGCATCACTTTGAGCTTCTCTAGTCTTTTTCACTCTCCACAAAAAAAAAGATTGAGGTGACTTAAATTAGGTGACTTTTTTTTTTTTTTTTGTGAAAGTTTATTCTCTGAAAGATAATGTCTTGGTCATTATAGATCCAGGCTGAAGTTGCCAAATTCTAATTTAATTAAATTTTTCTGGAAGGGGAACATGTGAGGTGAGAGAAATGAGTTTTCACTTGCAGCTGTTCAGCGGTTTCAGCCTTTGGGTGGGAAGGGAAGCCCCAGGCTCCATTCCTGGCCCAGCATTAAATTTCTGTTTTTGCTTGGGAGCGATGGGAGGAGGATGAATCGTGGTGGGGCTCTCCCATGATGCGGGCATGAGGCCTGCTTTCCAGCAGAAAAAGCTGGCAGATGTCACGGCTGGCAGCGTTATGGCAGTGGCTTCAGTAAGGGACAGCGCTGGCCCTGTGGACTGCTGCTCTTCTGGGCCACCCAAATATGTGGCCACTTGAATATACAATTGCAATTTTGAACAAAGGGTGACAAGATCCCTCTGCATGTGGCCGAGTGTCTGTGGGGGCTGGAGGGGAACATCAGGTGTCTGCAGGGGAAGAGGGCTCAGGGGAGTGAGAAGACAGGGGGCTGTGGTCAGGGGAGGGGTCGTGTCCACCCATGTCAGTCCAAGGTGGTTAGTGGAGGGAGAAGTAGCCTCATGTCTTCTTCCTCTCTTCAAGTGCATCTAGTATTCTCCATTTTGAAATGAATGAAAAATTAGATTAAACCCCCCCTTTTTTTTTGTTGTTGTTTCAGCAAGAGACAGGGTTTTTTGTGTTGTTTATATTTTTTGGCTTGATGCATAGCAATTTGTCCCCCACTCTCCCTCTTTCACACATTTACTTGATGCACTTAGAAAGTAATTTTTGTACATAAATACGAAGTATCTGCAGCTCCACTTGCTTTCAGCTGGAGTGGTCCACAGCTCTGGAGTACCAGTGTGTAGGTATCCCAGGCTGTGATAGTGATTCTCAAATGCTTGGTGAATGCATCTCACAGTGAGCCTTCACAGCTGTTCCTCAGTTTCTCTACCCATAAAATGAGGATAAAGGATCATAAAGATGGAAAAGCATTTTTGACAGCTTTGATAGAGAACACTGATAAATGGCAGTGTTTCCTACCTTTATTTTTCCTTCTAACTAAATCAGAGGACTTAATATTAAACTTACTGTTAATTAACTTTTTTCCAGCCTTTTTCCACTTCTCAGACATTTTAGTCTGAGTGTGGAAGAGGCAGGTATAACATCCTGTTTAAAGTACTTTCATAACCATATGAGAAATAATGTTGAAAATCATTAAAATGAAGGACACACGTTGTATACCCAACTGCCAGGTCAAGGCCAGAGCTACTGGAAACTTTAACATAAATATTAATATAGCAGGCACTTTAATTAGCTGTGCCCTTCAATCACTAGTTGTTTGGCCCCTTGGTCTCCATCTTGAGCCTTCATAGAATACGATGACCCCTGCTTGTCAAGTCAGATTTCATTCAATTTATCTAATTACTTTTGGGACCATTTTAATACATGCTCCACAGAGTGCTAAGATTGCCCAGCTCTTGCTCCATTCCTGGACTCAAATCTGTAATACAGGATGCAAAATACATATCAGAACTTCATCTTAGCATACGCACAGCCCACTTTAAGCTGCAGCTCTTATTAGTGATTCCTTGCTTCTAGTCAGTGGAAATAGCTGGGAGCACCTGGACTTCATTTTTCTCCTGTTAATGCTTTGTCTTTTTATTTCTGTCTCCCTCCCTCCAAAGCTGCTTTTGCTCCAGAGTTAATGGAAGGAGAACTGGAAAAAAAACCAACTGTCTGAGCACATATCACTGAAGTGTAACCTTTAGGGATGTGCTGGTACTGGTGCAAAATCACTTTTGTAGATCTGATCTTGCCATGTGGCAGTGATTCCCCAATGGGTAAGCTGCAGTCACAGTCCCATTGGTGGTCTTTTCCAGCTGGTGGATGCCTCATTGCTCTCTAGTAGCAGTGCACGCTTCAACTGAAAAGAAAAATAAGGTTCTTTTTCGTACCTATCATGCAAATTCCTTAGTAGTAGTATGCAGACCTCGAGCTCTCCACAAATCATGTGTTAAGGAGTCTGATCTCCTACGAAGTTAAATACTAGGACATTATGCAACCTTCAGATTTAAAACACCATTCTCTGATTTAGTCTTGGATGAAAGCTGATTGGTATAATATGCTGAGGTGTAACAGTACATCCAAACACCCCTGACTTTAATACAGTTGACAGACCCACCTTTGTCTATTTTCTAATCTCCTTCCTACACAAGGTTAGAGCTGTTTTTAAGACAGGGCTAGTGGGACTGAAGTAGTTGGTGGGAGGCCAAAGGGAGAGGTGAAGATGGTGGAAATGAGTTAGATTCACCACAAGGGTTAAAAAACCCAAAACCAACCCCAAACTCTTGCAAATAAAGGGCAATGTCTTGTGATATGCAACTTTTCTTTTTCAATCCGAAAGCTCTTGTTTCTAAAAATAACTAGTATTGGAAGGAGAACAATTTGCTTGCTATGAGGGGAAACAGGCCAGCTGCTTAACAGGACATGGCAATTCTAAACAGTCCTAATCAGGAGGGGAAGCAGAACATGCTACTCAGCTGAAGTTCAAGGGCAATTTAGAGAGGCAGAAAATAATATCTATTACTCTAAACAGAACATGGCTCAATTATAAGGGATTATACCTGGAGTGTGTGAAAAAAATCCAATAGAGTTACTGGGACCTAGCTATAAATAAATGGGAGTTCATAGCTTTTGTTCTGGATCCTTTTTTTTCATTTAATATTTTAAATGGGTTGTGTGAAATCTGAGGCTTTCGGCTGCACTGGGTGGTAGCCATTGAGATGCTGGGCTTGCTTGGACCAATGAAATAATCAAAGTCACTTCCTGCAGAGGTTTCTGCAACCTGTTACTGGCCTGTGTAATTAATGAGATTGGATGTCTTCACATCTCTGGGTATTATGATCACAGTCCTACTACTTACAGTAATTAAGAGGAAACAGCAATGTTTTAATATATTTCTTGCTCCCTTCATCTCCAAGAAGTTTTGCTTCTCTGCCTCCTTCCACCCAGTCCCCCACCCCAGTTACACACACACACAGAGCGTAACCCCAAATTTCTGCACTTATTTTCTTAACAGAGTATAGCTTTGGGAAGTGGTTGAACATGCAGAAACTAAAACTCAAATGGCACAGATTCCTGCAAGGGAGGCACAGGCATCTGCAAAACGTATGAACTGTGATCTAAGAAACCTCTGGCAACAAAGCCAGTGCACATCTCTCTTAAACATGCTATTACTTCTGGTTTCTTTTGATACTTTATATTACTTTAATGCGTTTTTTAATGCATTAGTGGAGCAGAAGAAACTAAGAGTAATATCAAGGGAGGATCCTATAAACTGTCTTCAAGAGTCTTTTCAATTTCTAGTTATACAGGATGTGTTTCTGCTGTGATCCGGCTATTTTTATATTGTGATATTCAGGTTGGTTTCATAAGTATGAGTATTCTTATATGAATTTGCTGAATAAAGTGCACAGACCATACTTGTCTTTATTTAAACACATGTCAACATTTGCTGAAGTAGTTCTGATACTACATTCTGCATCTAGGCGGTCCCGCAGGTCTTTCTAAGGGCAAAAAGGGGGGAAAAAAGGCATTATTATGTGGGTCCCTATAGAGAAATTATTGGATAGATGGATCATATTTTCTTCAGCTGAAATTTCTTGGGATATGTAAGAATTGAGTAAAGTTGGTCAAATGTTCCTTTAAATGAAAAGAAAGAATGGTTTCCTAAAGGTCTGTTTAAAAAAAGAAAAATTAAAAAAATCTGTTTTCTGTGGAAGAGTGTTGGCTTTTTTAAAATTCAGCAAGCTGAGGGCTTGTTTTCCCCTCAAAAAAACCTAGAAATATTGCTATGTTGCCTTATAAGTTACCTGAACTTCTTTGTTGTCCTCCTCTCCTGCCAGTGCCTCCCCTCTTGTCTGCAGCCCTTGACGTACTGTGGTGTGAGAGTCTCCAAGTGGAAGGTGGTGTCAGCTCAGTTAACAGGGAGTACCACAAAAACCAGACTTGTCAACGACTCCAGTACATGAAAGAGGAAAGGGACAAAGAAGTATTTGAATTGATCGCTGAGCAGTGTTTCCATACCACCTTTTTTTTTTTTTAAGTTTGCCACTGTTAATTTTCAGCCTACCACTGAGAATATTTTCTGAAAGTTGAAAACTGAATGTCCAAATACCCAATGGTAGACTCATTTATGCTTCTACCAGAGCTGTAGTGAAACCTTTGGACCTTACCGAGAAGCAGGTTTAGTAGGGTCTGATTGAGTTTATTTAGCAGGAGCTAGATCAGGCCCTTAATTAAAAGCTGTGAGCCTTTTCAGTGCTAAGGAGACCAGTTGCCTGTAAAGAGCTTGCAGTTACGTCACGAATGCGTCCCGCACAAAGGCGAGCTTTGCCTTCACTTCAAAGCTGCAACTGAAACCATCAAATTGCAGGCACAGAAAGTTTCAAAATTATCCATCCTCCTTTGCCATTTTATGGAGTGCTGCTAATACGATGGAACGGGCACGGGGAGACTTCACTGTGCCAACTTGAACACAAAGGTTTTGGCTGCCTTTCAGGCTGAAAATAGTAGGTGCTTACATTTTTAATCGCAGAATGAGCAAGAGCTCACGTACACACAGCTACACATCCACACAACGCACACACGCTCTGATGTGTGAATGCGGGTCTGGAGGCTTGCTGTTGACAGGAGGAACACATTCAACAGTGGCTGTCAGATTAAACAAAAGTAGGCTACAGCATGGCAAACAAATTGTGCTCTGAGTTTCTGATCTATCAGCAGCCTTGCCAAAATGCCAGCTAGCTGAAAAGGAGATTTCATTGTTTCTAATGAAACATGCTGTGCTTGCTTGTCTAGTGCGTGCTTTAGGAAGCAAATGCAACTGGACCCCTTTCATTTGCACTGTTCCCTCTGCACTACTGCCGCCACCGCCTCCTCCTCACACATTAAACAACTGCATTAGATCCTTTCCAGCAGCTTCATGTATAGTTTAATCTGTAAGTGTGGGGAAGTAACTCTTCTATCCTACAGATAAGATGTGCTGATTTCTGTGCAATTTGTGGTTACAAAAATGCTAATTTCTTGGGAAGGGAAAAAACTAAAAAGAAGCACTGTGTCCTCCTAAGTAGCCTGCATTATCTTAAATTCCTCACAAACACAGACATAAATCTATGTGTGTGGGCTTAATGTCTTAAGATTTCTGAGTAGTATAGGATGAGTACATCAGGTTATTGTTGGAATTTTTTTGTTGCCTAAATGCAAATGAGATGGTCGCACTCTATGCTACCATAATGTACAGCTGCCTGCAGAGAGACCTGTTGTAGACCAAGACTCTTATCTTAATACAGTAGATGAGAATCTTGTTAATTGAAGTGATTCTTATTTAACCGTGGAGTATATCAGGTATCATAGGAAAGGCATGATCAGATCTCCCTGTGGCCTCCAGACTCCAAACAACTCATTTCTAAACCCTGGAGATTCTAGATGTGGGAGTAGATAAGGAGCAAGCATGCATGAACAGTAGATGATGCCAGAAGATCTTGCAAGCAGTTTATCCCTGTATGTGCTGAACAACTGACATTTGGGAGGGATGATCAACAGTGTCTAGAGAAGGATAGCAAGAGTTTTCAGAGGTTTAGAAACCATGACCTGTGTGGAAAGCCTGGGAGAAATGAGTAACAGCCTTCAGGTAGGTTTCACAACTGCGGAGGGGAAGGACCATATGTCTGTGTCTGCTGCAGCAGTGGGGCTAAAGCACAGCAAGGGGGTCTCGTACTAGACACTAAAGCTATTTTTCAAATTATAAGATAGCCAAGAATTGGAATAGATTCTGTGCAGTCCCTGTCACTGGAGGTTTTATGAACAGCTTTAGAGTCCCACAGAGAAATGAACTCATCATGCTGGAACAGAGGAAAGGGGGGACTAAGTGTACTCTCAAGAAGATCCTGGTTGGGAACGGGGCTGTGGTTTATACCTGTGTGATTGCCGCAGCTCTTGCTGCCACAGCAAAAGAATCAGAGTCAATTGGCTTTCCCAGTTGAACCAGAAATGTGTTTCTAAGTCAAAGAAAAGTTTCTAAGTCAAAGACCATCTTTAACACTTTCCTTCAGAAGAGTAACAAGTGCTGCTCAAAGTGACAGCTTGTGGCAAGCGGTTGGTTTCTAGAGGTGACTGCAGCAAAGATCAATCTCTGTCTTTACTGGAGGGGCTTTAAGAATTGCAAACAAATCAATTGCTGGTAAATGTTAGTGACGTGGAAAATGTATGTATTCAGGGGTCACCTTTCAGAATTGTTTTCCTCCAGCAGGTGGGCATCATTTTAAGAAACCTTCTGGTGCCTAGCTAAACTTGCAGTGACAAGGAAATATGGCACTTCTCTAGCTATTCACTTTTGTGGTTGATTCTGGCTTCAGTTGATGCTGTTGAAGGATTTTTCCTGTGGTGAAAATGTGACCAGGTTGACCTTATCAGGCTATTTTCAAAGCAGTGTGCTATTTTGCCAAATACAGTGTATTCTTCAGAAGTGTATTAGTTCTAATAAGGCTGGAAAGATTAAAACTTTGACTTTTTTGTAGTATTTTACAGTTGAGTAATGAAGTCACTGGCCTGAGATGTGAGAGACCATTTATTGCAAATGAACTGCTGAGAGACATACACTTGGCTCAGCAACCTTACAGATGAGTCCCCTAAGCAAATGTTTTCCTCTGGGTGAAAAAGGACATCAAAATACTTTTGATTTCTGCAAAAGGATGTCAGGTTTTATTTTTTTTCCATTGAGGAGGGGGGGAAAATAAGCTTAAAAATTACTGCAAAAGAGGGGGATGTTTTCTGCTTAGCAATTTGTGAAGTACCTGAGGTGCTTGCTGCCTTCCCATGATGCTGTATTGCATTGTTCCCTTTGCTTTGTAAGTCTGTTTCTTTGTCCTTTCCTTTTACTCGGGTCTGGATGGAGATGTGTTTTAACCTTTGGGGTTGTGCAGGGTGTATTAAGTTACTGTTACTCTTTTTACAGTTTGCAAGTCAGATAGATTCTCCTGGCTGATAACTAACGTAAATTAGCACTTAGCTATTAGGAGAAGCTGATCATCCCTTTTATTCCTGTAGTGATTCGTATTAGACCATTGGCCCATCTTAAACCCAGGTCTTAACCCTCTTCTAGACTCTCCCATTTCTACCCACTAGCCCCTGCTTTTCTTGGGTTATAAACTCTTTAGCGTTCTCTTGTTTATGCAGTAGGTGCGATGGCCCACTGTTTTCCAGCATGTTTATATCAGCTTCCACATTGGAACCTGGCTCAAAGCTTGTGGGGATGGGAAAAGACAGGGCTCCTTGTCTGCCCTCACCTCCCATCCTGCATGTGGCATATGGAGCAGACTGTCAGAGTACCTGTTTCTAATGCTACCGTGGCTGGACTGAATTGTAGCCTGGTCTACATAATCTGTGATGTACTTTTATTAACACATCACAGACTCATGTTTAATTAGGATATATATTTTAATATAGTTTCTTCTTCTGTCTTTATGTAAGAGACAGTCGGCAGCTATACGGTTAGGATGTCACTGTAGCACCTGCCACAGCTTAACAGTGTACCTGAAACTGGAGGTGAGAAGGAATAACAACCATGCCACACTTGGGCGCAAATCGCTTTCTAAACTCCCTCCGAAGCAGGAGTTTAGAGCCCTTCCCTTCTGCCTATATCACGCAGAAACATACCTGATTCTTACCTTTATTCCCTGCTGACTTTGTTTCTAAGCTGTGGCTGTTTTGGAAAACAGAGACCTCTCTGAAATGTAGAATACTCAGACATTATATATTATACTTTTTTGTGTGTGTGTAAAACTATTCAACTGTGTTGTAAGTTGGGATCCTGAATAATATTCCTTCATTTATGGGTCTAGAGAGCTGGTGTTCCACACTGTGTCATAGTGTACTCTCTCAGGAAGGGTTTTATTATTTATTGAATTTCTTACTTACTGAATAAACATTAAAATCCAACAAAGGAAGTATTACTGTAGAGATAGGCAAGTGATGTTCACAATAAATGTATTGCCTGCAGGTCACCATTCAGGTCACCATTTTAATGTTAGTTTTTTCCTGACTTTGGGAATAAAAGATTATTTCAAGAAGCTTTCAAATTCATTTTCTTCATTTCTTTCTCTTATCATGTAGGACTAGTCTACACACAAGCTGATACCAAAAGCATTAAAAGTATTTTGGTGTTAAATCTGCTTATAGATAGGTCTTTCCTCTTAGCTTTGAAGTCTTGCCTATGCAGAGAAAATTACTGCTGATGGCCTGTGAGCAGTGTATGCAGTTGAGCTGATAATGAACACAACTTGTCTGCAAATGTCAACCAGGATAAACCATCTTCTACTCCTTACAGGAACTGTGGCTGAAATACAGTTAAAACCCAAGATTTCTTAGTACAGACTTTGCAAGCTTTGTTTTCTAACTGCAGACATTTGAGGATGGTCTGCTTTTCCCAGGAGTGCTCAGCTTCTACTTCCTCTCATGCTGTTGGGGAAGTGTAATGGTCTCCAAAGCCCTTGGGTCTGTCTAGTGCGGCAACCACCACCCCGCAGGCTGGGGAGGGAGGTGATGTTCCTGGCTCCGCAGGCCAGGCTGACTTCCCGCAGCTGATAAGGACCGTGTCCCCTTGAGACTTGCACGCGCATTGTTCGGGTGATCCATTTTCTAAGGTTGCTCTGGCAGCCCAGGTATGCATGAACAAAAAAATATGGTTCTTTCTTGTTATACATATTTGGTTGCCTTGGTAACCAGAGAATAATTCATCTGAAATGCAACTGGAAAGGATAATTGATATATTTTGAGGAGTGCCTACAGGCAATAATAGGGATTTGTCTGCCACCAACTGTTCCAGGCTTCAGAAAAAATAAGGCTAGGCTCTGAAACAGGAACAAGTGTGGGTTTTACAGGTCTGGATGTAAAGGTAATGCTGTGCTTCCCCTTGCCTGTGAGGGATCCTTGATGGACTTCTCAACAACTTTAGTACAGATCAAACTGCATCTATGATTTCTTTTGAATATTTATTTTAGGCAATCCAAAGAGTTTACAAAACCTCTGAAGTAATGAGTTCCCACTGTTGTTTTGTTTCTTTGTTCTATGAATGAAATGCCTTGCAGCAATTTTGGAGGCTCCTGTACAGGAAATTCACATTGACACTGATGACCCGTTATTATAGGTACTAATGACTGACTATCGGGCATTAGGGGCCCTGGTTGATAAGCTGTACTCCAGTCTCCATGGAGAGATTATGAGTCTTGATCATCCAGTACCTGACATTTACTTAAACCATCTCATGTTTTGAACACCTCATTAGCTTTCCTCCAACCCCTGTGCAGGACACGGTGTAAGACCCAGTGAATGAGAGGTTAAAATCTGATCCGCTTTCATCTCCTTCTGTGCAGAGGCTGACAGGAAGGGGTGTAAGTATGGCATGGGAAAACAGATGGGAATAGTGCCTGTGGGAAGATTGAACAGATGACCCCAGGGTCCTGAGACTCGCTGGGTACATACTGGAGCACAGCTCTATCTGACTTCATAGTTAGCTCATTTTCTTCTTGTAATACTAACCTCTTGAGAACAATTTTTTTTTCTTACTAAGCTATTCGCCCAGTGGACTTTGTTCTCTCACCTGACTCGGAGTCTCTCCCTCCATGACTGATGTGAGACCTCTTGCTGGACAGCATAGGAATGTCTTATGGCTTCTCCCAGTAGTTTCTTCTGCTCCCAAACAAGAAATAAAGCTGGCATCTAACTTAAACAAGGATCGTTCAGGCTGGTTTTAAGTCTGTTTATGTGAATTCATCGGAAGCTTGACAGTTTAATAATATTTCTGGGATATAATATCAATTATCCCTGACACTTTATTAATGTAATCTTTTTCATTCTTGATATGGAATCTGATACCAAGAAAATTCTCCATTAATTTTAGACTAGCTCTGAATCAGGTAGAGCTCAGAAAGATATCTGTATTCCTGGAGAGGGAAACTATAACTTCTCAGAGTTTCCCAGGAATATAAATTCCAGTGGCAATAGATCACAAGGTCAATATGATTACAAAAAGAAAATATTTACTTCATTATAGCAAGGCACCAAATGGTGTCTGCTTTCACCTTGAGGACCCTAGAAGGAAAATGTTTCCAGAAAAAGAAAAGCTAGGGCCCTAATGAAAGCAGAAATATTTTTCATTCCCTCAAGACACTGTTTATTGTGTTAGTATACAATCCATCAACAGCAGTAAATAGACTCAATAAATAAGGTAGTCTTCTAACACACTTGGAGATTTTGTGCTAAGGGAAATATGATTCTCTTTCTAGCACAAGACAAGATCTTTCTTTATTCACAGAGGACGACAGACTGAATGGATAATGTCTGTTCTTGAATCCTTATAATAAAATTTGCAACTGGTCAGCCATTGAAATCCTTCTAAATTTATCTGTGCAGGGCTACAAACTACATGAGCCTGAGAATTCATGACTTGTAGAATTCACAAATAACTTTTCAAGCCATGCCAATAGGTTATATTCATTCCTTTATCAGGGAAAAATATTCAGTTCACTCTGAACAATTATGAGTTTATCAGTAAACAATAGTAATGAAAAAAGTGTCTCATTTGAGGAATTCTAATATCAGAAAATTCTCCCAGAATACTACAGAGGTAATAAAAATGCATAAATAATCTACCCAGTCTGAAACCAGAAAGGTTTACTGTGTAGATTAAGGTTTTTAATTTGCTTTTTTTTTCCCCCTACATTTTCCCTTCCCTATCAGTCAGCCAGCTTTCAGTAAAGAGAGGATAAGAGAGAAGTGGAAGAGGACCTAAGAGTAATAATAAAAAATCAGGGCTGGATGTAGATACTGTTAAAATAATCACAGAGTTAACTCAATGATTGTGTATACAGATTTCTGCTCGGAAAAGGTGTCTGGAGCTTTTCAACCTTGCTGACACAAGTAACAAGACCCGGTGGCTGGAAGCTGAAGTTAAACAGATTCAGCCTTTAAATTAAATGTACTTCTTTAGCTGGGAAGGTAACAAAATAGTTGAACTGCTGTCCAAAGGAAGTCTGGAGTCACCAGACATTACTATTTTTAAAATGGACTACACAGGCTTTAATTCTGGCTCTGGCAGGCATCCTACAGCCTCTTTAGATGGATGTGAGCTGAATACCTGCATAAGCAAAGTTGTCCACTCTGGCCTGAGAGTCTCTGAAGTTATGTTTCTGGCACTCTGAGAAGGAAACAAGGGGGAAGGACTGTCTGCACTTCTCTCAACATCCTTCAAGCCTTGTAGCTTTACAGTACAATTGTCGTCAAACCTCATCATTCAAATTTTCACACATCGCCTGTCTAGGTCTGGGGAAAGGGAAAGGACATTGGCTTGCTCTTGCTCTTCCTCCTGATGTGCAGTCGGATGTACTCTGGAGTGAAGTTTCTTTCTTCGGTTGAATTATTAGAGATTCCCTGGACTGTGACGAGCACTAATGCAGAAGATGGTGGCAGTGGGGCCTCGTGGCTGCCTGCCTTGTCTTGTTCTCACATTCAGGGTCATGCTAAGTGACACACTTAAGGAATTTTTCCACAGGCTGGATTATCTGTGGCTTTGCATTTTTTCCCTATTTTGCTACATGTTGGATGATTTACCTGTTGGATCATTGACTACATGTTACCTAAGTAATTCCTTGCAGGTTGCCACATGTTTTTTGGAGGCAGGTTTGTTTTTTTTCCTTTACCTGTAACACGCAAGAGCTAAGCTGAAGAGGAGTAAAATGATTAGATTTAACTAAGGTTTTGGGGTTTAGTACAGAGTATGTGTGTGAAACGTTAAGCTGCATGGAGGACAAGAGGCCCAATGAGACAGTCTAATTATTCTCTTCAGACTTAGTCTTCAGCAAGCTGTCAACGCTCCATACAATATGCTTGTCTGAGCTGGGGTGCCAGGTGGGCAGAAGGCCAGACACTGCAGTCCATACAGCTCTTCTCTGACAGAGAAAGCACCTCTACAAATGCGGTTTGCTATGCTTCGAGCTGCTGTAACTGCTACAGATAACTTCCTTACAGGAATGTGACCTTCATTAATTCCTGTTGATTTTTCCCTTGAGTTAAAATAAATAAAAGTGGCTGCCTGTTACTGCTGATGAACAGCCCCCTCCTGGAGAAAGCCAAGAGACTTGGGAAGAGTAATTCTCCTAACAACTCTAGATGTTTTTCTAGAAGATGGGTTGATCTGGGAAGAGAGAAAGTGAGTGCTGGAGCTAGCGACCATGACCATGGGGGGTCAGAAAAGAGAGTAAGAAATCTTCCCATTATTTTTCCAGGCCCCAAATTTTTGTGCTGAAATCTTTTCTTGTGGTGATTGTCAATCGCTGCTCCACCGCTATTGTATGGCAGGGTGGGAGGGACATGTCGTTAGCCCTGTAGGCAAGGAAGGAGGAGACCTGTGACAAAGGCAATGCTCAAAGGTAGTGGAAAGCAACATATATTTTCAAAGAGCTTCTACCTACATGAGTTTCTGACTGGCTGCACAATAGCACACGAGTGAAAGTGATTCACTTCACCTTTTTAAAAATTTGCTCTCAACATAGGGGAACTTGGTTCTGGGTGTGGTGCACCATTATCCTGGCATGTGTCTAATCTTGTAGACATAGACCGAGTTTGATTTTTATATTTCTGCTGGAAGAATGAGTAAATAAAGGGTCAGTTTTAATTGTTGAAGTAGGCATATGCAGCACCACAATCTACAGTATCTAAACTTGTCCAGGGTCCCCTCATAATCAGTGGGGAAGAATGAGAACTTTTAAGGCACAATTCATTTGTTCTGGTTCAGAAATCTATTTTAGGATGATTTGTACACTAGATATGTAGGTGTTTTCCATTAGCCATGGGGGAATTTACTTAAGAAGCTTAGATCTGCGTGTCTATACTGTAAAAAGCTGTCTTTGATCAAGTGAAACCCACACTTGGTGATATAGGTACAGTCTCAGAGTGCAATGCAGAGACAGCTCACTGTCACCTCAGAGGGTGGTATTTCCACTGGCTATGCCCATAGTTTTGATATAGCAATGGCAGAAGTTGCCATTGTATGTCTCTTACCTCAGTAAAAGTTACATACCTTCCTGTTAAACATCATGGTGGACCTGGCTGAATCCAGGACACAAAATACCATTGTGCAACATCCTGAGGTGACATAAATAATCCTCTCGGTACCTGACTGGTTCACATGTTTCATATAATAGTCCTTGTTTGACTTAGGGTTTCCCCTAAATTGAGATAACAATGACACTTAGAATCACAGAATAGTTTGGGTCGGAAGGGACCTTTAGAGATCATCTAGTCCACCCCCCCTGCAATGAGCAGGGACATCTTCAACTAGATCAGGTTGCTCAGAGGCTCTTGCGTGATCTTACTTCCTCATCAGAGTGAAGCGTATTTCATCTACTGCAATCAGCCCATATTTTATCTAATCTGACATGACAGATGACTCCACAGCCATCTTGTTCTCACTTGCAGTCAGAACTGCACCTCACACAGACTTATCATGCTTTCCACCATGTTTATTTTTCTTTCACTTCTTTAAGTGGGAAAAGCATCCCGAAATAGTAGGAGAACAACCTACTGCTCACATATTTTGTTCTTTGTTAGCCCTTATCCCAAGGAGCATGCACCCCTTCTTGTAATTGTTTGCCAACCTGTTGGGAAAGGTGACTGCAATTGCAGCTGAGAAAGAAGAAGGTGAGGCTGCACCTGGAACACTTCAGCAGTGACCCTTTTACCTGGCACTGTAGTCAAAAGGGAAAAGATTGTCTAGGTTTGTATTGATGGTATAGGTAATTAAGAATACAACTATGGTGTATTCCAGCATGAATTAGTCATTTAAATTCACACTGGGACATTAAAGAAGCAAGGTGAATTAACTTGGAACAAGATATTAAAACTTGATATAACCAGACCTTTCTGAAGTCTGGGAAAAGAAGACTGTGGAATGGCAGATAGAGAACTGGACAACTCGCAAGTTACCTCCAAAGTTCTTCTAGCCCAACAGCACGGTCAGCAAAAAAAGAGCCTTGCAGTACAGATTCCTTTTCTCCCAAGATTTGAATTCTCTATTCGACTCCCACTCATGCTAAAATTTGTCTCATTTTGTTAGATATTTTGTAGCGTCTATTCCTTGAGGAAAACCTCACCTCTGTGTTCATGTGTATTCTGACAATAACATTATGCATGCCTGTGTGTAAGCCTTCACCTCTCGCAAGGAGGTAACAACAGTCCACTTGTCCAATGCAATTATTGAAGTTCACTTTAGTTACATGTGCTTGTCTCCCTGAGCTGCGTCCTGCCTTAGAAGCAATAATGAAAATTCCCACAGGTTACTACACACATGGGTAGCTTGTACCCAAGTTCATGGCTGCTGTTTTCCAAATGGCAGAGGATTCAGACTCACAAGAAATATTGGGTTAAAGTCTAGAAGTGAAGTTGATAGTCTTCACCCTGGAATAAGGACAACCTGTGTCAGAACTGTCCCAAACTGTCTGCAGCTCAGCAACTCACTTATTTAGTGTTCCCAACCAGATATTACGGCTGCCCAGCCTGAGACCAGATAAGGTCATTTCAAGCAGGATTATAAGAGCAGGCCTGAGGGAAGTCAGATAATGGATCTCCTTCACTCGTTAACAAAGCAGTGGAACCCTTAAAAGGAGAAATGTGTATTCTGTACCTCAGACCTAAGACAGAAAAGGTTACTGGCCTCACAAGTAGGTTGTTAGCAGTTGCAACCCTTTAGCTCCTGTTAAGATCTTTATTATTTTATCTGATCTATTGCAGTCTATTTTTTGCCACAGTAAATAAGCATCTTAGATGTAAGTTTTCCTGCAGAAAAACAGTACTTTTTTTTTTTTTTTTAAATTGAGATAATAATCTCAACATAAAATATCACGGGACACAAAAATACTCAGGGTTTTCCTTGTTTTATCTGGCCATGGGCAATCCCTACTGAAGTTTACGTTGTCCACTTTCATGGGAATGAAAACTGGAGCATCCTGTCATATAGATATCTTACCCTGAGAAACCACATCATGCTTGCCTGTTGCTGTAAAGCTGAAGAATACTGTTCTTCCTTCCTCCCTTGGCAATTTCGGAAGAATTCCCAAGATCCAAACATCTGTCCAGCTGCCATAGGGCACAATGATTTCAAAGTAAATAGCAGAGCACTCAGAAAACATTTGACATTGTCACAGGCTATGTTATGGTCTCCTTAAGTGCACATTTGACAAATATTAATTTGTGAAAGGACAGTTTTACCACTACTTTGAATGTATTCTTCCTCTAAAGAAGCACATTATTGATAATGCTGGGGTGTATGGTATGCTAAGTTATAACAACATATCTATTACTTTCTCATTACCTTCCCTTTCCAATATATTTGAAGCTGAATGCCAATTTCCATCATATCCTTTTAAATAGTATGGGGTTTCCTGGGAAGCTGGCAGGGCTGAAGCTTACAGAAACTTACAGTTTCTTCAAAGATGAATAGTAAAACAGTTATTTTGAAATCCAGTTGTGCTGTCTGCCTTGCTTATCTCTCACAGTGGAAAAAGCCCCTGACCCTCTATGGGGATCCACTTCAAAGAAAGTGGAACATGAACCACACACAAAATTGTAGCCTTCATTGAATTTTTAAAATTGTGTGCTGCTCTCTGGCAGCAGGGTCAGAAATCTTCATTCCTACTCCATATTTTATCTTTCTAGGCTTTCTGTCCCTTACTACAAAATCTGTAGCTGTCAAAATTCAATATAGCCTCTGAAAGGACTCCTGAGTGCTGTTGTTATAGTTGTATTGTGTTCTTTGATTGCTTTGGAGATGCTGTAAAAGAAGGAACAGGGATAATATTTGAAAAACTACTAAAACAAAGTCAAAGGTGGCAATTTGAAATGAAAGAGTCCTTGACTCTTTTCCAAAATGTTTTCAGTGTTTCCATCTTCCCTCTATCATTTCCCACTGTTCAGCAGATATGGTTTTCTCTAGGATCAAGAGAATGATCTCCATTTTATTTCATGGGAAATATTTTGTGTGCGTTAGAGGTAGAAGGAATTCACTTGCCCTACAAGGATTTCTTCTGCAACGTTGCAAAACAAGAGATGTAGAAAACATCGTGCCTATGGACTACCTACTTCTGGAAGTCCAGATCTGTTTATAAAGAATTCAGTGTGATAAAATTTGGCAAATACTAACCTTATAATTAGGACTGTAGCTCTGGAGGGGAACTCCCGAGTCACTGGAAGTGCTACAGCCAGACAACCCGATTGTGTAAATTCCTCCAGCAGCTGGTTGAGCTCTGTTTGAATCTAGCTTTTCTTTGTAGTTTTTATTTCTACTGCAAGGCTATGCCAGGGCCTTCTGGCTTTCAAGGCTAGAGTGATGATCCTCTATCCTAGCTGCCCCTCTCTTGTGTCTTCTTTTGAAATTTATGGCTAGCTTATGCAGCTTCCTCTTGTGCTAGTATTTTCTTTTTTGATGGCTCCTTTTCCTTTATGTTTTCTTTTTTCCCACTGCTCACTGACTATGTTTTTATAGACAGTGTACCTCTCAGTCATCAAGCTGCTATGTAAAAATGTCATATCTCTTAGGCAATATGTATGCTGCTCCACAGCATATCTGCTGTGCATTTCCCTCCCCTGTTTAAATTGGAGAACCCGTTGCAGCCTGTCATGGCTTCATTCTATCCCAGACATCTAAGTTGCCTTCCTATGGAAACTAGGACACAAGGGGAAAAGAGGGAAGCAAGGCGTAATGTGGCCTTGTCCTGTTGTGAAACTGGGACATGACCAGAAACAGCTGACAAACTAACGATACGGAGCATGCTTTAAGATCCTGCAGTACAGATATAACTTAAGTTTCTTTCAACAGATTGAATGATAAGGGGATGGGGAGACTAATAAATATCACCTGCTCTATCTGAAGTTTATGTTCTTCAGACATGGGCCAGATCAGCTAGATCTTACTAGTGCTTTGTAAATAATTTTAATAGATTTTTGGTATGTTCTTGAAAGATCTTGCCTGATAAAATCCTGGCGTACAATCTGACTCTTTCACATCTGAATTATATTGGTAGTTCATCATCATCCTGGAGTCTCCATCCCTCTCATATTTTTTCCCTCTTTGGTTATTCCCAATAGATATATTTATAGCAAGAACCCTTGACTTTCATGCATGACCTTGTGCTTGGTACAAATGACTTTCATCCCATATGTCTCACTCTAGTTTTAGAGGTCATTCAACTCTTTCAATAACAATATGCTTTTCCTTTGTATTTATGCCTTAATGTTCTGAGACAACAGCAAATTTTAATGGTGCAATCACTTTTTTGCACCAGATTCATTAAAGAAAACATGAATCAAACTTACTCTAAGACATAGTCTGGAGAAAACACCTATTAATTATCCATTATCTCCAGGCTTCTAATTTCCCTGTAATCTCCCCTTTAGCCAGTTCCTCTCCTAATGTATAATCTAGTGTCATATTAATCTCCAGTTTCTGACTTAGCGATTACTCTCTCATGGCACGTCATACTAAGTATTGTACCAGTGTCCAGGTAGGTTGAATTGGCTGTCTCTCCTCAGCCTTAATAATTACTTACTTGTTTAGTCTTGCGTGTTCTACTTTTAGTAAACCTGTGCAGCATTTCTTTCCACTTCCTTCCATGTCTTTAATTATGCTTTCCATCAAAGTTTGTTCTAAAAAGTAGTGTACAATTGTGGTCAGACTAATGATCCTCTATTTAAGCACATTATGTTTCTTCCTGCTTTGCTCTCCTCTGGCTGAATGACCTCTTGGAAGACTTGATAAAGAATTCTATGAAGTGGACCTGCAACTTCAGAAGCCACTTCTTTTTGTGGTTTGGAGGTAACTCAGCGTCCTGCAAATTGGAATGCATGGAGGTCTTCAGCTTCTTTCTGCTCTAACACGCTACTTTTGGTTCCTATTTTTGTTCTTTTTAGCCACTCTTCCTTTACATCCCCACTCAGTGTTTCCATCATACTGATATAACTGGCAGAAGCACTGGCGTTTTGGTCTAAACTATGGTTATCTTTAATCTCTGTCCTACTCCACTATGATTTCAATGCCTGCCCATACTTTCTGTTTACTTATATGCCTGAGCATTACATTGCTACCTTTTAGAATGCCCATGCACAGTCTAATTCTGTTTGACTTCTAACAAAATTGTTAACAAAACTATTCCCATAAGGTTTTGACTTACGTAATTTTCAGATTTTACCTTTTAAAATGTCTGGCAAAAGAAAGACCATGGCATCAAAGCAGCTGTTGTTTGTTTCTAGTTAAAAAGATGCCATGTCAGATTACTGAGTTTTATCTGCTTGGATGTTGTGTTGGAAATGGTAAGCTGTAGAGGGTTACCTTCCCTTCCCTGAGTTTTTGGAGGATTCTTTGCATGGCTCATAGATATTTCGAGAGTGTTCTCTGGCATTTTGTTGAAGGGATAGAGAGGAGGAAAGCATAATAAACTGGAATTTTTTTGGTGTAGTATCAAATGTAGCCCTCAAATCTTCAAACTGCTAAACGATAAGTAAAAAAAAAATATTCTTAATCAACTTGACTTCGTTGGTATATTTGTTACTATTTATATTCTGGTTTACTATACAGTCAAATAACTTCCAAGGTAGCTGAATCCGGAATTTTGATAGAAAACCAGTGAAAAATAAAGGACGTGTTGGGGTTTTTTATTTGTTTGGGTTTTTTTTAAATCTCAGCTAAAGCACGCTTGATGGAGCAGTCATTGTGGGCATGGGGAGAACAGGAAGAAGAAAGACAGGACAGTCCTACGGCTACAAGTTTGGGTACAAAGGATTTTAATTGGCCTTGATCTGTTTTGCTCCAGTTTGGGACTTTGAAGATCTTAT
>NW_009648876.1:6672469-6712965 GCF_000708025.1 Charadrius vociferus | reverse complement strand
CCCTACCCAAGCCTCATAATTAACAGTGAGTTAAATTTCAGGCTATGGTCCTTGTTTATTATGTCTATTGCCTAAGAGCACTTGGCACAGTCCAGGAGGACATGTGAAGACACAGGAGGAAAAAGAAGCAATCCCTGCCCAAAGAGCTCGGGAGTGATCGGGGGAGGTTTCTGAAGTAATGTGCTGAAATGCAGTTTTGATATATGTGTTGGTGTGGTGCATAAATTTTCACAAAGGCCTTCTTTCTGCAAAAGGGCAGATTTTATCTTACATAAGTAAGCACTCAGTCCAATACCCAGTGAAATTAACAGCAAGGTTTTTTGAGCTGAGTAGGCCTGAAATCGTATAAAAATGTAAGGGTGCCGTGGGGCCTGTGGTGTTGGGGGATCCCCATGGCGGTCCGTCAGGGCACAGCTGGGCAGACAGGGCCCGTCCCACCACCCAGCCAGGAGCGGGGCAGCGGGGGGACACTGGGGCAGCCCCACTCCCGGGCACTGGGCACCTCCCTGGGGACTGGCCGAGGATAGGCCGGGATGTGGGCCTGGCTCGGTGGGGCCTGTGGCCGGGCAGGGCTGTGGGGAGCCAGAGAGCAGCCCTGCTGTGGTGTCGCTGGGGCAGGGGCTGACGGCCCCAGGGGGCTGACATGGGGCCCTGGGCCCTGGGCAGGGTGGGGGGAGCCCCATGGGCCAGGCAGGGATGGTCAAGCTGGTTAGTACCCTCAGAGCTGTGACGGACGTTGAGCCTGCTTGCGTGATCTTCCTAGGCACGCTTATTTGAACACAGCATTCAGACAGATGCTGTATATTTGAAAAATAAAGTAAAATTGGGCCAATTCAGTCCTACAAATATGATTTTTGTAGTTTAGCCATCAGAATTTTGTGTATTTTCCTGAGCTCAGAATGGTACAGCAATAAGACTCATCTAGGTTCAGAAACTCACATGCAAAGACTCTGATCTGTGGTAAAAGCTATTAACAATTTAAATCAAATATAATCAGGATTTGGATATCATGGAAATATCAGTGAGACTGAAGCTCCAATTACAGAACCCTGTATTTAATGTTGTAAGGGACTTAGAAGTATGTTATTTTAAAACTGAACATAAGAGCTATAAAGTTCAAACAAAATGATTTTCCTAGCTTATACAGATCCAAAATTTCATGAAATTCAGGCCTATCTTATTATGGTTTTTGATCTTTCAAGAAAAAAAGTGAGGAGAATGAGAATTCTTTTGCTCCCTCTTCTTTTCTTAATACTCTTTATCTTGCTTGGCTGTGAGTTACAACTGTGACATTTAATTAGGTGCTGAAAATGTACTAGTTGATTTGACACCGAAAGAAAAAATATGAATAATTTGTCATAAAAATACAATTCCTGCAGGATTTCAAGTCCCTACTTAATAACATAAAGCAGATTTTTTTTGTTGTTGTTGCTCTTCTGCAAAGATTTTGATGGGAATTTGTCGGTATTAAGTATAGCCAGAGGAAGGAGCCTCTTATTGTCCTATGAATGAAATGAAAACCTGTTGGGAATTAGAATAAAGTGAGAAACTTTTCAATTAAAGAAAAAAGAAAGCAAGCAGAGACCTTTGTTGATTCTTACAGCCTTTGATGAAAAAGCCCTCCATCTAAGCACATTTATTGTAGTATCTTTTTCAGTGACTCAGTGCAATGCCTCCATGAAATCCAGACCATGAAATACTCCTTCATCTTCCCAAGCCTGCGTAGAAAAACTCACGAAAGGATATAGAATCACAAGTTAGAAAAGTCTGAAATCGGGTTGTCTATGGGATTGCAACTGTTCCTCTTCTGTATATGCATATGGCTTAGTCTTATGGACTACATGGTCCATACCTTCTTTTTCTTTCTCCTGTGAAACCCTGCTTGCATACTGTACAGACTAGACTTGCTCTGGGGGTGAATTGGAACTTTGTACTGAATTGGGTGTTGGGATGCAGAGTTCCCTTGAAGAGATACAATGTGGTTTCATGGTTAAGATAACTGGAGGATGTCCTGAAAAAATGTCTCTCTTCTTCCTGCTACTGCCACAGAGCAGCATGATGTCGTGAAAAGCGACATGTACAAAACTTTCCATAAGTGACCACTACCTCTCTTTTCCTAATTTTCTTTGTGCCTTCTGTTAGGCTTTTGTCCCAATGTACATGTGGGTTGACATTTACACCTATATCTCAAGACAGTTGGACCAGTGCTTTCTGAACAGGTGAAGTCCTGTATGACAGTAAGCTCTCTGGAGAGCATTGCTGCCACTATGTCTACTCAGGCCCAAAAATAATTAGATTCTTTTCAGAACCTCCATGTCCCCATTTACCATATATGAGGTGAGGCTCACCCTGCTTCCCCTTCACTCACTGTTGTAAAAATGAATCTAGGGTATGTACAAAAATACCCAGGTGATGAACAGCATGGATTGGAGCCTGTCCCTTTGGAACTGCACCACTGTAATTCTCTTTGTAGATGAGACTGGTCTTTGAAACTATTTAGTAATTATTCTTGGAGCAGTTAAATGCATCTGCTTAAGGAACAGGGCTTCAGGTAAGTAGTGCTTTCCACAGTGAACAGCCCTATTGCACTGACAGTGCTTTCACTTCTGTAATGCATTAAAGTTCAGGAGGTTTCCTTCAATGACAGTGCTTGAATACATAATCTGGGTACAATTTCCCCATTTTTTTTATCTCCTACATCTGTACTCTTTGATCATACTTGCAATGTGTTATGAGCTCATGCTTATGAGTCTTGCACAGAAACAAAAGTGACTTTCACTGGAAGCTTTCTTTTGGCTTGCCAAAAATGCAGGACAGACAGGGACAGAAAATAGGTACAGGGGAAACAAGCTTGGTGGAGTTCTGATTTTAGAGCTTTCAGCAGTGATCAAATGCTTAAAACCCCCTATTTCTTGTTTTGTTAAACAAACCACTCATAATTACCTTAACATACATAACCATGATTCACTGAGCAGCAATTAAACAGAAACCTTCTACAAACTGGCCTAGTGATATAAAAGGATTGCTTCAGCCCTTCCTTACTGGCACATGAATGACTTCCAGCAAGAATGAGCAATTATATCTTAAGATAAGGGGTTAAGACACTGATTAAAAGCTGTAACAGCTACTGTCATTAATGGTCTGGCATTGAAGGGGGATTATAATCTATACCAGTGAGGTGACTTTTTTTTGCCTTCATTTTGCTCTACAGTTCTCACACTGATAAGTTGTTTTAATAGCAATTTGTATTCCATTACTGCCTGGTTGTGATCAAAGCCTTAACATGCAATGAAAATTTTCTGCAAAGATCCCCTCCATCTGGTGCTCAACACTTTCAATTTCCTATTCGACTGGAAATCTTTTCCAGGGCTTCTTCCTGCATGCGAGAGACACGTGATAGAAAAACTGTTTCCATAACTTCCAGAGGAAACATTCATTTGACACTTGTTCTTTCTGAGCTTACAGGTGCCTGTTTAACTTCCACCACATGTGGTTTTAGTTTCCTTTTGTTTATTTGTTTTAAGGAACGTATCCAAGACATAATGTTCAAATCCAGATCTTCGATCTTTCCAGAACTTGCAACTCAATGTTTTACTTTACTCCATTGCTGAAATGGAATTTTATTTTCCTGAGTAACAAATGAATAAGAACCCTAAGGATTAGATATCAAAGCCATAGCTTCAAAAGTATGCCATACAACTAAATTCACTTCATAATAAAATTTTTTGTTTGCTTTCATTTTTCAGCTTTATACCTCAGAGAATCAGGTATGAACTAGTTCTTAAATGCAGATGTCTTCTAGCTGCTGTAGATAATCAGATTTCAGATAAAATCATGGAACTTCTCATGTTTATCCTCTGAATCTGTCATCTGATTCTGATTTGCTTGAAATTGGAAATTCACCTCCTTCCAAAGGTCCAGTTAGATGTTCTCAGTCTGTTGTAAGTGTTGCAACCCTTTCACTTCAGGTTGATCACGACAGCTGGTGGCAAATACCAGTTAGTGCTCAACTTCCACTAGCTGATATGCCTTTTGAATGTAAAAGAAAGGAAGAAAATGGGCTTAAAAGTGTCGCCATTTCCTTTTCTGAAAGCGCTGCAGAAACATATCTTTGTTACACAGGAGTAAACTGCCACTGTCCGAGTTTCTCAAAACTCACTAAAACCATATTATCATGCTGTATTACAGACAAAGCTTTTCAGTGTTCAGTTCTTCTCACTGAAGTGTTTTCCTTCCTTGGCTCTCAGCCACAGATTAATAGTCTGTAACCAAGCTTGCTCTCAAAAATGTCAAATTTAATTGAAAAAGGAAAATCAGAAAATAAAAAGTTATCTGGCATGACTCCTCTGGGTCCCACTCTTAAAAGCTTTGCAGGTTTCTCTGCTTCATTAACCAACCCTGCGTTGGAAGGCTAAGCCCTCACTGTCCCCACTGCAGCTTCTGCCTGGAGTCCCTGGGGCACAATCCAGCCGTGGTGGCACCGAAGGAGCCCAGCTAGGTTCAGTTCTGGCTCCCAAGCTGCACAGAGCAATAACAAAGGAATTTTGTCCCCTCCCTCCCCTCTCTGCTTTGCCAACAAGCTGAAGAAAAGCAATAGCGTGGTCTGTCACATGGCTAAGGACACAGGCTGCCATCTGCACCCTGTTATTTCTAGGTCCTAACACTGTGCATCCCAAGGGGGGTTGGAATGGAAGGTGCCAAGTACAGAGGTACAAGCAGCAGAGCTCTTAGAAGAGATTGTGGATAGAGCGGGCCAGATGTTTTCCCAAGAAACAAAGGGTTGAGCGGGAAGCATTTGGTTTAGAGCCTTCTAGTTTGCTGTGCTTTGGGTGAATCAAAGAGTTATGAAAGAGCTGGATGTCTGTTGGTGAGCTGGGAATTTGAGAAAGTGCTGACCCCAGCTCACCATATAACTCTAGAACTGATTGCTGGGAGCTGCCAGTCCCCACTGGTCTACAGAATTGCCTGCCTGGTCAATTTTACTACATGCACAACCTCTGAAACTGCTAGGAATGTCTAATCCATAATCCCATTCTTCTGTGAATTTACTGAAGAGCAGAACACTGAGGTTTTGGCTCCATTTCTTGCTGGGAAAAACTGTCAAAGCAGAGAAGTCTGTCTAGGAAGCAGCTGTTTATAGCTGTTGTGAATGTGCAGCAGTCCCAATTTCTGTTTGATAGATAACATATGCCCTGAGTTATCAAAGCTTTCCAATGCTTTTTTGTG
Source organism: Charadrius vociferus (assembly GCF_000708025.1). NCBI lineage: Eukaryota > Metazoa > Chordata > Aves > Charadriiformes > Charadriidae > Charadrius > Charadrius vociferus. The sequence continues at coordinate 6,707,739 of NW_009648876.1, read as the reverse complement.
ATTTTGAGTCCAGCAGACTTAAGAGGTCTTGTATCTTACAGCAAGGAAATTTGCTGTTGTAGGTAATAGTGCCTTGACTGGAGGGAGGCTCAGTATATAATGGAGTGCCACCCTGCCCTGGGAGGACCTCTTCAGGTGGACATTCATCTGGCTGCTGTATTCGGGGGACAGCAGAATCAAAATGTTCTCCATTTCTGGCCTGCAGGTAGAAAACTGTTCTGATCTAGAAAGTAGCATAGTGTTATCCATTCAGAGGGAGCAAACATGCAAGGCATTTCAGTGTTGGTTTTTTTTTAAGTTATTATTTTGCCTGACATCTGCAAGAATTTTTACCATTCCTCTTCTGTGTTTTATCTCAGAGGGAGGTAAAACGCAGCACAGAAACATCTGAAGCCAAGTTAAAAAAATGAATTCTCAGACTAATGCAGGTGTGTAGTGAGTCCTCAGTATTCATGCATGTCATAGACTTTTTCTTGCCTTCCGACAGCGCTACAAAATTGCAGAAGAGAAATTTATAGCAGGAGCCATTATTAGAACTTATTACTTGACTGTTTACTGTTGAATATGTTGTGCAGTACAGATAAAATTTTAAGGCGCTAAAACTTGTGCGTGTGGGGAATTCATTAAGAAAAGTGTTCATTTCCTTAGAATTCTCATTTGATTTTTGTTTTTAATATACCTTTTGTGGCTTCATACTCTGATAGCTGTTCCCCAGAAAGAGATGAGAACACTTGGTACAGACACAGGAGGTCACTCTTAGGTAATACATTCAAAATGTAGCCTGCATTTTCCTGGTGATTTCCATGATTTGGCTCTCTTGTTCCAGACTGACTCTTCCCCAGACAGTCCTATACTATTTCTGTTGGGAACCAAAACTGGAGAGGTAGGGAGGGTCCTCAGCAAGGAGCCTTAGGACTTTCTCTAGTGCTGCCTAAAGTAAGGAGATCTGTCCTGGCAGGAACAAGGGCTTGTAGGACATTTTTAGCAGTTGGGAGAATGCCAGAACAGAGATAAGGCCCTCACCTGTGTTCTGTATTCTCTAACTGTATGAGGGAGTACTAGGCTGTCGCTGCCAAAATACCCTCTTCCTTTAGGACTGGAGGCTGTGCTGATTATCAGGAGTGGGATAATGAAAGTCTCTTCACAACTCTGTCATTAATTTGCCTTGGGCCAATTGCCTCACTTTCCCTATTCCTAAGTTTCCTAAGCTGTAAACTGTGAATAATCATATCTGTGTCTTTGCAGAGTCCTTTCGAGAAGTTAAGCAACAGAAACTATTATCCATGAGTCTAGTCTAGGACTGCCTTCCTGTAGGCGGGCGGTGTTTTTCCCAGCACGCCAAACAGCTGCAGCCTGTAATGCGTTGCTTTTTTCTTCATTTCTGCATGTCAAGTCTCTTCCAGAAGAAGTAGGTTTGCAACATTCACTTTTGCTTAGCTCTAAATGTTCTGGTCACTGTAGGTGTTACCTGGTCTCCTCTCTTACCTGAGGGTAGTAAAGTTGAGTGTTGCTAGTAAAATCACACTTCCACTTTTTGTCTCTGCCACAACAGTTTAAGGCAGTTGATGTCAAGGTTTCTTTTGTGAGAACAGAAAACAGCCTGCATCCGCAATGATTGTGATGCAACGCTTTTTCATAGATGTAGAGAACCTGCTGCAGACTTCCAAGCAGTCCTCGTATTCATGGAGAGCTTTACCTTTTCAACCACTTCTAAGAAATACTGTATTCCCATCAAAGCAAACAATTCAGCCAACACTCAGACTGAGCCTTCTCATATCCAGGGGGAGTGGGGTGCGCGGGGGTGGGGGGAGGAGGTGGGGGGCAGCTCAAGTTTACATTAACAAAATTAGGAACACTTTTACAGAGATTTGTTGGATGAGGTGAGTAAACTATTTTCAGTAAAGTAATAATCCATCTTAAAGTATCACGAGATAGAAGCTGGAAAACAGCACACAAATACTGCAAAAGACAAATAAAACCCAGACTCCCGGAGAATATAATGTATTTTCAAAGTTACACTGAAGGGCATTTACTGCCTACAGACATATTTCAATTTGAACAACTTCATACAGGCCATGAGAACAGTCTTCAGGCATTTATAGACAAACACCAGCATGCAATCTCTTCAAAGATTGGGGAATAACTTAATAAAATTCATTTATATGGCTACCTACCTTCCAAACTCTTTAAATGTTAAGTACCCTGCAATTAATTGGCAGTCCAGCTCGACATTAGGTGTGTAAATCTGTGATTGATCCTAAACCTCACAGAAGGGATCAGAGGAAATGAAAGTAGTTACCTGAAAATAATAATGGTTTCCTAATGAATGAGGAATGTAACTGTCTGAGACAATGGGGGATCTCCCTAGTGCCAACCAGGTGACGGACGCCATAGAATCAGATATATTTTCAAGGTACCTTTGCAAGAGATAATATGGTTATGAGTCCAGGCAACAGTTTGTGGTCTGCAAGTGCGCTGTTACCTCTGTATATTTGGGGTTGTGGGACAGTGTCAAATCCACCTCTGAAGAATCAGGTCTGAGTCATTAGATGTTGCTGAGGATATGAGAGTTATAAGGAGCATCTTAGTTCAAGCACTCTCAATTATCCAAGCAAAAATCTCTTCAGAGATTGGTGTTTCCTTCAAGTTGCAATTAATGTTGTTTTTTATCAGTATGTTGGACACACATAAGGATTTGAAATCTCTTTCAAAATTGCTGGTTACAGTAATAGCTACTTTCTTTATTAATTATCGGAGAAATAATGAATTCACTTCTCTTGCAGCTCTTTAATAAGGAAGTACAAGCTGTCTTTGAAGTACTAGCAGCCCAGTTATTCCCATGTTATTCTGACACAACATGTATTCATCTTTCTTCAAGGCTTTAAGCCATTCTGTTTATCAGGCAAATCAGCAAATAAGTCAAAGCACAACTCTAAAACTGAAGCAGCCTTATCTGGAATACAGGAAATAGAATTCTGCTGCTATTTTATGGCACATGGAGTCATCAAAGAACAGTCTTTATCCAAATCAGATAAGTTTTACCAATAGATCAACTAATAGTAAATTATGGAGAAGGGTAAATGTACATGGAGGTGGAGCAAAAAGTGCCTGCCGGATTTCAAATCTAACGTGCCTCTGCTGTGACATGTCACAATTTCAAAAAGAAATTTGCCAAAAGAACTGAATGAAAAAAAATCTACAACATTCCTCTATGACCCCAAATGGAAACAGTGTTTACAAATCTTCAGGTATTCATAGGAGAGAAAGTATTATTAAAGAGGAATAATGAAAGAAAACAAGGATAATTGATGCTCTTCAAGAGCATGGATTTTTTGGCGTGGGGTTGGTTTTTTTGTGTGTGTGTTTTGTTTTGTTTTTAATTTTACCCCATTTATTCCTGTGATGGTGCTAGTAGATTTGAAGAGTCCGTCCACTCTGTTTACATTGGGTTAGTTCCCAATGAGTAAGGGAGAGATCCATATAGCTCTGGACTTTCTCAAAATAATTGCATACCATGCAGGGTGCAATGTCCATCAGATTTTGTATTCTGGGACTTGTTCTATTGTTGGTTGTCTACTAGAACCTGCTATATTTATCAGTCTCATGGTAAAATTCAAAAGATCTTGTGATTCCTCTGATGCTGTTTCATTGCTCATGTGGTTATAATTATTTCACCACCATTTTCATGTTGCTTAAGGACACAACTGACCACTGAAAATCAGATAGTTCTTACTATAAACAGGGTGGAGAATGCATACTTTTGTAGCATGGATGATTTTGGATAAAACAGAAACTGCTTTTACAGTAGTCACTCTTGTGCCATGTGAATACCATAAGAGATGAAGTGGGGGGAAAGCCATAGTAGGCCACATCAAAGGTCCTTCTAACAAATTATCCTGTTCCCAGAAGTGACCTAATAGTTATGCCAAGTGGAAGGTGTAAGAACAGGGAAAGAATACAATGACAGTTTTTCCAGCATGTTCTTCTAGATTATTCTGTGCGTTGTAAAATGCTTTCATATGGATACATTCTTTCTTCTTTTGGTCAATTAATATGGAGGACGAACACAGGCAGAGGATTGCCTGCAAAATTACAGTAACCAGCAGTAGCTGTGGAACAGCAGGATCTGGAAGGCCTTTTTGCGGAGTGCAGGTCATCTGAGAGCATCTGTGGCACACCACCAGCTCAGGTTCCCTTTCAGCAGAGGGGTTGTCTGTCATCTGCTTTCCTGATACTTGTTGCTCCTGAGATCTACTTGCTGGTGGCAGACCAGTTTAGTGCTGGTTTTTGAGATGTTAGGGCCATCACTGATCATAATGCTATTTAAAAGAGTGCTCTGCCCTCGTTTTTGTAACACCAGGTACTACAAAGGAGATGAAGTGATAGATTCACAAGACTGTGATGCCAGTGAGACACAGAGGTCACTGGTGAGGCCTGGCTACCAGACACTCCAATGTATTCAAGTGCTTAACTCCCACTGAAGTTGCCTGCTTATTTGTTCATACGAAATTCCAAAGCATAATCTAAAATTAAACTTCTGGTTTTGTCTGTAGTGGAAGTTAATTAGCACATCTCAACTTGCCCACCAATATCACTTTCATTTGGTGTTAAGAACAAGTTTAGCACTCAAGTCTTTTTTTTTCATAGCAAACAGCCTGTGCTTATTATCATATTAAAGGAATGCCACTGGTTAAATCAAGCAATGAATATAAATAGCTGTATTACTGCCATCAGGCATCAGTGTTTATTTAGTGGATGTGAATCATGCGTGCCTCTTTGATCTGGCTTTGACTAAGCCATTGCTGTTTTCATACAAAAAAGGTTATTTGCAAACACTGCAAGAGTATTGTATATATTAAACATGGAACTAATCAATATGGAAGGCTCTCTGCTACTTTGACAACCCTGTGTGCCGCCACAGTGTCTTTAAGTGTTTTGAATTTCTCTGTGAGTACCTGGGTCCCTGAAGACACTTTCAGCTCTTTCCTTTGGAATAAAGAAGATCAAGATTGAAATCTGGGCCCCACTAAAATCAGCAGCCATATCACTCTCAGGTCCCTGTGAAGGGTACATATCTGGCAGCAGAGAGGACAAAAACAATGAAGGGCAACACTGATTTATTTGTGGACTGGTTTGATTACAGTGCATGCAGGGGAGTATTTGAAAGAGAAATTTGTATATAACCAGATAAGCAGGTAGACTCAGATCTACTTGTGCTCATTACTCACATTGAACTTTTTATTACTTTTTGCTAAAACAAAGCTCCTGTGTTGAATTTTAAAACTGAACCCACATGACTCCCTTTCAACAAACTATATGTAGACTTTTGCGTGCATTGAAAAAGCAAATGATAACCCATAGGTACTGCCAAAGTAATGTTATCACAGTCATTGTGATAAACAACTTAGAATGGGACCCATTCTGATGCCAAACATTAACCTGGGCAAAATAGCTGACAAGAATGGTGTTTATTCAACCACGAGACATGACTGACCTCAAATGCTCTCCAATGAGGGAACTGGGGATGGCATAGAAGTAGAAAAAATGTAGAAATACCCAAACAATTAGGTGACTCCTGAGTCCAAAGTGTGCATCCAGTAGAAATACCCAAACAATTAGGTGACTGAGTCCAAAGTGTGCATCCCTCCCTCCCTCACTCTGTTATTTATACTATAATAGAAGGTTTTAGAATTAAATGGAAAGCTGGACTTGGAGGTTCTGAGCAAATTTGATCTTCACTCCTACATTAGTAGCAAAGTCAGATTAGATTCACATAATTTGGGTTTTCTTTGTTATTATTTCATGTCATTTTAAATATTAATCTCTCCTATGTTTATCTGCAGGTGTTGCAGAAAAGGAGTTTTTAAATAATTTGTCATGATAACTGTACTAGGAAATCATAGTGAACCAGTGAGCTATTTCTCTTGCAGTCTCTGATATTTTGTAATGGACTGAATTATGCTGTAACTTTGTCTAACCTAAGCAAAATGGTGAGAATTGTTAGGATGAAGGTAAAAATGGTGATAATTTTGAAAAGGGTAAAAAGGAGACAGTTTTGTTGTGTTCTTCTGTAAAGATCATATGGTCTTCATGTTAATGTTATGATGATATGTTGCCTGACTGTGTATTATTACATCAAAGATTTTGTCAAAGAAACCCATCCAGAAAGGATAAACAATGACCCAGAGAAGGGTCCTTGACGAAGTAGCAGAGATGCGGTTATGGGGGAATATATTCCAGCTGGCTTCATCCCAGATTGCAATGATTTGTTCTTCACAGGGGCTAAATCTAGAACCCTAGAGGTGCCTGAGTCTTTGAGATTCTGATAATTCCTGATACAGTTACTGTGAAGGGAATAGATTTTACAAGTTTTCAGAGCTCAGACTGGGAAATAAACCAAACTGTTTGCTGCTTCTAGCCCAGAAATGAGAAATACCAAGACTGAAGGGAATAGAGTGACCAGGTCTCACTTATTTTAAGGGATGTTCCTCATTTCATTCAGTGTTACATGAATAAAGGGAAGGTAGGTCAATCAATCAACCCTTTGTTTGATTGACCCAATCAAAGCAATGTAACTATCGACTGAAGCTGTTTTTCTCTGCACAATTCAGCCTGAAGAAATGTAATCTTTTAACACAAACTAAGCCAAAGCTTTAAGGTATGCGTGGAACTGCATACCTTAAATGAGAATCATGGCTGTGACTTCATGGTGGAAATTTAGCCTGTTAAAACATGACATTACCTCCAGTTTCTGCGTCTTGCACCTTAACCTAAGTAAGGAAAAGCCACTCCTGGAAGAACATTTCTGAAAACAATGAATTAATAGTTATGTAGTTTGTTCTGTGTATTACTGAACTGTTTCACTGATTCTGTAGAAGTGGCGGTGTCTCAAATTGTGTGAATACCTCCTCACCCTGATACAAGACAACTACTCTGCCGTGCTATTGGGTGTGTGGTCAGACTTTGCCGTAGTATATGTAGGAAACAGCTGCTACGAACTCACTCCATATCTCAAGACATTTTGACATCAAAATATGTATCTTCAGTTCATTCATTTAGTCAAAAGCTCTTTCTGATGGAGGAAAAAAAAAAAATAATCAAGTTTTGAGTATTTGTTTCAGTCCTACTTATAGTGGATTCCTTCCAGAGTTTTCATTAATACAAATGCTGAATGGTATTACAAGTAAAGCTGTTACAAAAGGCATCTTAAGAAACAGCCCTTTTCCTGCATTATTCTTCATGAACAAACTCATGGTGATATTGTGAAAGATATCTTCAACCTTTACCCTCAGCACTGCTGCCAACCCCTCCATGTGCTTTGGCAGCAGCTTCAATGGGATCTCAACTCGAACAGAGGAGAATTGAGGGGTATATGATGCAATGAGAGCACGCTCACCTTGCCCCAATTCAGGTGCAGAGCCAAGTATTCTATAACATCATAAAACAAACAGCAGAAACTGTTGGTCACAAAGATAAATATTTGCTACGTTACAGAATCTTATCAGAGGGAATGTGTTCTTGCTGTTTGTTGGTGGGACTTTCCAGGAACTGGAGATACATAGGGTCAGAAATTCCTGTCAGCTTCAATGGAGCCGAGTTTCCACCCTCAGCGTCTACTATTTGAAACCACAGCTTGTGTGTGCTCTCGCTCACTCTCTCTAAACCATTCTGTTTCACTTCTCTAACAACTCTAAGCTGTGGACAAGGCATATAACTTTCATTTCTGTCCATGCCTAATGTTTCTGAGAGCAGGTTTTGGCAACGCTTTTTAAAAATACATGATGCCTTGTCTCTGTCCAGTAGAAGCCATCCTGTCCCTGTCGAAAATTAGGTCCTCTTTACAAAACATTTCTCAAGAAGACTGGATTGTTTAGATGGGGAAATAGATAATATGGATTACCAGGACCCTAACTCTACAATATATCACATGTAAGGAAACAGCTATCTCTAACAGGGCCTTAGAATCTACAGAGGGGAATCCCTTCAGGAATTAACAGCTTAGTTTGACAATTTTTTAAATAGAATTAGACTATTTTTCTAACAGGAGAGCCCTCACAGTAGGTTTTGAACTGATTCGCCGGTTCGAATGGAGGAGTGCAGAACTTTAAGATTATTAAAGTCCAAGTGAGTCTATCAATAACTCTTCAGAAGAAAAGATTGCAGTGTGAGCTTAACACTATTATACACCAAAGAATCTATCTATATGGAAGATTTAATGAGTACCCAGCTAGGGCAAAAAGTGAAGGCCAAGGCTGCATAATATTAGACACAAGAAACTCCAACCAGAAGCATCTGCACCACAGGGAGCCAAACTCAACCTGTTGTGCTGCTTATAGAGCTCCATGTTGTTACACATGTAGAAATATGATAGGAAGCTTGCGTATTACATGTGTATTATGACCCCTCATTACCACGGCACTTCACGTCCTCATGAGTCAACTGCCTGGTTAAAGAAGAGTTAAAAAAAACTGTCTTTCAAGCTGAAGCACACATCACAATCATTAAATTATCACTCGGGTCTAATCTTATTGTCAGTTTAACCCCAGCCAGCGTCTTGGACCATGCAGCTGCTTGCTCACTCCCTCCTGGTTGGGATGCAGGAAAGAATCAGAGAAGAGTAAAAGAAAACTCATGGGTTGAGGTAAAGGCAGTTTAATAAGCGAAGCAAAACAAGGAATTAATTCCCTTCTTCCCATGGGCAGGCAGGTGTTCAGCCATCTCCAGGAAAGCAGGAGGTGGTTACTTGGGAAGACAAATGCCATCACTCCAAACATCCCCCCCTTCCTCCTTCTTCCCCCAACTGTATATACTGAGTATGACATCACATGGTATGGAATAGCCCTTTGGTTAGTTGGGGTCAGCTATCCTGGCTGTGTCCCCTCCCAACTTCTTGTGCCCACACCTCAGCCTACTTGCTGGCAGGGCAGTGTGAAGGTCAGGAAAGGCCTTGTCTACCTAGCAACAGCCAAAAATATTAGTGCGTTTTCATCACTGTTTCTCATCCCAAATCCAAAACATAGCCCTATACCAGCTGCTAGCAAGAGTTAACTCTATCCCAACTGAAACCACGAAGCTCATGAAAAATTTCATTGCATGGAGTCTTTCTAAAGTCTATGGGTGTCTACACACGTGCATAGCTCTGCCTTACCATATTTTCTTGAAGGATTACAATCTAACCAGGTAACTAAGCCCTGTCCCATGAGTCTATTGAGCCAGTGACAGTTTCCAGATAATACAATAATGTCATATTTTATTTAGCTGAATATGTGATCAATCAGTGTTGTGCAGGGCAGTTCTGTAAGAAGGGTTTCTAGGACTAAACCATTACTGTTTGGGCCTGCCCCAGCATTGAGTTAGTTCTCCTTAATAACCAATGTTTTTGTGATTTATTTCTTCATCCTCTAAATACAGATCCCAAGAATACTTCTGGTAGAAATGGCTTGTTGTAGGTATTTCATTAAAAAAAAAACAGGGAAAGAAGATTTCTCATTTGATATTTTTTAACAAGTGCATCTTTCCTTGTTTACTTTGCTATTGCAAGTTCAGTTCTTTGTGCTTTCAGTGTGCATGTGGATGTTTCACAAGTGTTTAACGTGATTGTTCATGGCTTCTTGGTCATCTAATTTCCTTATATTGGCCTCTACACTCTGCCCCAGCTTTGGTCTCTTCCCAGAATGAGGAACATTCAGAAATCTCATCATGCCTCACGCTAGTGGTTAGGCTCCTGTGGTGGATATGGTTCCAATATTGTTCCCATCTGCTTTCTGCTCCAGTGAAGGCAGACCAGTCTTTATTTTGAGAAACTGTTCAGGTGGGAAGTAGTTAGCCTCAGTTTGTGGTTATTTGCACTCCTGGAGGATATTGGATGGGAGAAAGTGCTGGGACGTTACTGACTGCATAAGCAGCCTTGGTGGTGCAGCTTTTAGCACAATATTCTGACACGAAACTAGCCCTTCTTTTACCTTAACGCTATCACCTGAGCACTGCTCAAAATACCTACCCTGTTGTTATGGGATGTTCTTACTACAGCTAAGCAGAGACATCCCAAAAAAGTGGGAATAGGCTCTGTCTTTGTAATTGTGAGGCTGCCTGTCCCCCAGGGTCGTCCATCGATCTGGAACTTCCCACGAGTCACGGTTATTCACCTGAGGACAATTTATATGTTTTAATCTTGCAGCTGGTTCTCACGTTCATAAGCCTGAGGCCCTGAAGCCCAACCCTTTGGCTGTTGCATCTGAGTTTTTAGCAACAGTTGGGTATGTTATATAGATGCATCTGAGTTTCTTTTAACATGGATATGAAAATATGGGTGGTGATGATAGTGGTGAGAATTGTTCTGTCAGAAGGTGTGAGGGGGAGAGAGATGCAGATGGGATTGCCTGTTACCACCAACTGCTTCCTGGTTTTGTCACACGTAAGTGTCTCCTGATGTTGCAATGAGAAAAAAAAAAAGCAAACTGATTTTCAGTTCTGCAGAATCATTATGCAAAATCTACAGGGAATGCTGGGAATAAATGAATTTGCTGGCTTTACTGTTCTGAAGAACTGAGCTATACTTTGTAGTTTGAGATGTCTACAGGTGTAAATCTGTCTAGACCAGAGTCTGAATGGTGAATATTTAGTGGAAATGAAGGGTCACTCATGAGGATGAAGGGTACCTAAAGTTACCTTCACTAAAGGTGAAGGGTAACACGGGTTCTGTACACAACATTTTGTCTTTTTTTTAATAGCTGTTTTCCTTGGGAAATAAAATTCCATTCATTTCACCATGAGATCTTCTGGGAGTCATACGAGACAAAAAAAAAAAAAAAAAAAGTAATGGATAAAATGCTGTATCTACTTCTTGTTCCTTTTTTCTTCCAACAAGTTATTATCTTTTTTTCTGTTTCTTTCTCTCTCCTTTTTTTTTTTTTTTTGTTAGACCCAGTTTGTTAAATTTCGTTCATTTCCTTTCATTGATTTTTTTCTTTCTTACTGAAGTAACTCTTCAAGAACTCCCTCTTCCAGGCTCTGGGCTCCCTTTCTTCCATCCCCAAAGTCCATCTCATTCTACTTTCTTGCTCTCTCCTTTACTACTGCTCCATCTTTGAATTAAATTTCCTGTTCTGGCCAACACAAATCATTCATGCCCTTGCTCTAACACCCCTCCCATGCTCTTCTCCCTACTTCCCTCATTCTTTCTTTCACTCTGTTTTCTTCAGAGCAATATGTTCCTTTCCTCTTGCCTTTGCATCCAGAAAAAAAAAAAAAAAAATTACATGCAGATTTCAATTGGCTTCTTGGCTATACACTTCTTCCTACCTGCCCTAAGATTTCACACCAAGGCTGAGAGACAGGGACCTAGGTGGTCCCCTGAGAGAATTAGAGATGAGAGTAGCCCATCCGACTTGTGGACCTCATATTCAAACACCAAAGAAATTTTAGGCTTGCTTGAAATACATTGTTCTGGTCAAGAATTTATTCTTTTCATAAACCATTTGCTGTGAAGTCAACTTGAGTTCTGTGTTCAGCATTACTCAGCTGGAACAGCAATTCAGAGTCTCTGTAATAAACTTCCTTCCTGAGCAACTGCCCCAAAAGGGCTTTTAATAAGAGCAGCATGATAACTTTTGGAGGCTTAGTTCTAAGTGGATAAACATGCCCCTGAGAGACAGGGAGAGGAGGGAGATACTTATTTTCTCACGTCTCATGAAGGCACTGAAGGGAGGTGAATATCTCATGATAACCACACCCCTTGTCATCCTCTATTAGTCACATCACACGCTTCCTGAACACAACACTTCTTTATATTCCCCTGACATTTTGCACGTCTCACAAGAACAGTGACTAGTTATCATCCTCAGGGCTAACACCAACTCAAAATACAATTCAGTGAACCTTTACAGGAACCTCTAATTGTCTACGTAGAGTCCTAGGCTTCATAGAGGCTGTATTTATTCTTGCCAGAGAGAAAATGCAATTGAATAAGATGTGATTGGTATGTTTTGACTTTAAGCTTCTGCAATATCAGTCAGAAAGGAGCTGGAAACTTTCTGCCTTTTACTACAAAACCTTGAGGGACGCATGCTATGGCTCTGCTAAGTGGCTCTGGGAGCAAGTCTGCAGGGTAGCACCAAGGTGGCTTTCTGCTAACTGCTGCTCCTCCCATGCCTTGGATCCTTGGGACATTGGTCCAACCAGACCTCAGGAAAAGGATTTCCAGGGGGTGCATTCAGGGCCTCTAAGGTAATAGGGGAGCAGTCGGCTGGAGGGAAATTCCAGTTATGTGTGTCCTGTCTGCAAATGACAATGGCAGCCTGTACAACTTCGCAGTAGTTACAGCAGTAACTTTGATAACCAAGAGGTACTTCAGCTAATTCATCCTGTCTTTTCTCCTTTGAAGCTGTGTATATAGAGGAACCTTTCAGATTAAGGCACTAAAATCTCTTTGGTTTACTGTGTGAGTTAATGGATTCAGTAGGCATGATGCCCAACTGCTTCTTTGTCCTTGGGATTTGTATACTGGGTATGATAGCACTATATTGTGATGTTGTTGCATTGTTGTGGATGGAAAAAAACTTGACACAATTAGGATTCAGCTGCAATTCAAAATTTATTAATGATTTGAGGTGGATCAAGAAGTTGAATTTTAGCGGCACTTAATCATTTACCAATTTAAGGATTTAAAAGGTGATTTAACAAAATAATTGAACAGCGGCTTAATTACAGATTTGAAAATGACAAGATTCACACTAACTTACTGTAGGGTATCTTAAATCAACACATATGTGTATGAACACAAACACACCAACACACATCACTCGAGGTGTCACACACACATCCAAGTCTTTGACTGCTAGGACCAAAGGTCCCTTCACAGTGAGAGACTCTAGTGAGCCAACGGGTGTCCCTTTTGACTCCTTACTTGCGCATAGACAAATGGACAGAAAGTATTTGGATCCAGTAAAGTATGAGAACACCCACACAGCCAATGTGTATATCAGAAACACATAGACAGATAGATAGAGAGGTGGATGAAAGAGAGGTTAGTCTATAGTTAAAATTTCCCTCTTCTTGAGTTTAAAGTAGGTACTCACAATGTCTCAGCATTCCTCCACGGGCAATAATTAAGACTTGAGAGGGTTGACTCGCCCTGTCCTTTTAATCCTCTAGGTATCTGCCTGAGTGGTGTCCCAACTCAGGGGATATGCTGGTCACAGCCTGCTGTGATCCAGGAGAGCTCAAAGGGTCTCACTAGAATCACAATTTATAGGGTCTGAGATAATTGACTTTTGTCAGGTACTTTTCCATTTCCATCCAACTCTGACAATGGGATATTCTGGTACCTTTCCACTCCAGCCTAACTCAAAAAATGGGATATTCTGGTACTTTCCACCAGTTGCACAATCCCAGAACTTGCCAGATCTTGAAGTTATGGTATCATCACCCTCTTTGGGCCACGATCCAGATATTGTCAGGAATGATCAATTACCATTATTGTTTCCAAGCAATAGGAGTCACCGGAGTCAGGTGCGCTAAGGGGTTGCCATGACATTCTGGTCTGTCACCTTTCACTTTCTTTCTTTCTTTCTTTTATGTTGGATTATTATGTGTCCCAGGTGTTAATGAATTGTCTCAGCATTCTGTTCCATTGTATTGTTACGTGGCCCAGGCGGAGGGGGGGCGGAAATTGTGCCGAGCACCAAGTGGCCTAAAGGGGAAGGGTGTTGCACCACCACATGCATCAATCAGGATAAAAAAAGATATGACAGAAACTACTTCCAGTGTGAGCAGTATAGTCTTGCTATTTTGTGTCTGGCCTGGAACATCAAATAATAGGTGAGGGTTTTTTCATTTTTATTTACTGCCACATTATGGATGAAGACACACAGAGAAACTGGGCTAGGTTACGTGCTCAGAGCACTATGGCTCCAGTCCTTCTTTCATGTATATGCAGATAGAGTACTGCAATCCTCCTCAAAAATTGTTCTTCATACTTTGATGGGCTTGAGTTAAAAATAGTAAGTTAGAGCTGGGCAACTGCTGGATATGAGAAACACAACCAAATGCAGTTGCAGTTCAAGACCTGAACAAAAACATTATGTCCACACATAAGCCAAATACCTTTTCCTGGAATATAGGATGCTTCCTTTTGTGTGTCAGGCTCTGACCACTGAGTCACTTCCTGTGGGTTTGCATTGTGTAGATTAGCAGGTGCAATTTTAGGCACGTATAGAAACTTCCTTTCTTACTCCTCTCACAAGGTTTATCCTCGGCTTCCTCTGAAGTTCAAACTTCTCTGCTTCCTTATCCACAGTACATCTCTCTTGTTCTCTGTCTCTGCCCCAGCCTGTTCCTGCTATCTGCCCAGGCTTTCTTCCTGACAGCTTCTTTAATTTCTTTGTTTCTTTGGCCAGCAGTCTTAGAAAAAATAGTCAAGCTTCTCTGTTGACTAGTGAAGCTAACTCTTTACAAGGAAGTCTTTATTCTGTGCTTTTACAAATATGGCCATGGCCACAAAATCTGGAATTCCTCTGGAATTACATTTGGTGAGTAGTTTTTGACAAAGGAAAGAATACAGATGAAAGAGGTTTTTAAAGATAATACTGTCAAAGAACTACTATGTTTCAGGAATCCTACTCCTTCCAAATCTCTTACTGAAGTTATGGACTCTATATCGTCTTACCAGAGTAACTATTTCAGCTGAAGCATTGAGGTTTTCATCAAAACATCTAAGCCAGTATAACTGACTGTGAATTTACATGCCCTGTATCATGCCCTGTTTTGTTCTGCTGCCTGCATAGGAGTAGCTACACTGGGGTGTTTTTTTAACTGTCCCAGAATGGGCAGCACGATTTCACATTTGTGTGTAGATGACCTCTCTGTCTTATGTTTACTTACCGTGTGAACAAGTATGACTGTCCTTTACCTGAGTTGTTTGTCAGAAAAGAAAAACAAAAATAAAGGAGCATACATCATTCTTCAGACACAAATCCATCCCTTCTTTGTTTCTTTTCCCTGTTAAATTCTGTAGCTTAACCATGGGCAGCCCTTTCTAAGTGTGTCTAGCACCTGTTTCCTTCCTGTCTACTTCACACTAGTTTGGAGGGACTCCTCTACCTTTCAAAAAATAAAGCATACAGTCAAAAAAGAAAACAGGGGAAAAAATGGAATTTTCCCTTTTGAAGACATATGTTATTTATAAAGGCTGAACATCTAATAATCTGCCAGATAAATATGAGAACATGGTGATGAGTTTGGTGAATGAATGCATGCCAAAATGGGAGGCAGGAACATATTGTGGAGAACAGTAGTGCGATTTTGCTGATATTCTGGAACTACAGTGTTTAAAAGTACAATGGCAGAAGCAAATGGTTTTGAACTTCGCCAATATAATGAGCACAAGGTAGAAGCCGAGAACAATTGTGCCTGTGTTCTTCGTGTTTTCCAAAGCTTGCCTCTGGCCAGGGATGGGTGACGGATGGGAAAGGGGGAAGGACCTAGACTCAGAAGTGTGCTGAATGTTTGTTTGTTTTTTCAGAGGAAAAGGAGAAGTGATTGAGATGATGGTGCTTCACATCCCAGAGGGAGTTTCGCTTGACAGATAAGCACCCTGAGTCATGAGCTGAATACGTGCCTAAACGTTTCAGTAGTTGAAGGAAATCCTATCAAAGTTTGCTGTTGTGGTTGAACGTGCTGACTCAAAAGTACTTGCTACGTGAGCTACCAGGGAGAAAATGTGGCTGGTAGTAAGTCGCACAGTGGGCCATGTGGAAATTGGGAGGCAGAAATTACCCTTTATGTGAAGGAGAAGCAATCTTGGTATGTGAAATGAAAGCTGCTTGTTTCAATGAAGAGGCTGGGTTTGGCTTTACTCCATGTAGTTATTTGAAGGCTATTGAGAAATGCAAATCACAATTTATTTTTACTGTGCTGTGTGATGAGACTCATACTTTAAAGCAGAGAGAAGCTTCTGGACCTAGCTCGAACAAACAAACAAACAAATCTCACAACTGATACAGTTTGCTTAAAATTATTACGAATACCTGAAAAAAAAAAAATAAAGGTGATCTACAAAGGACAAAACCAGCCAATTGTCCTGGGAGATACATTTTGGTCTGGTGTCCAAATGACATCAGTCTTCTGGCAACTTTAGACTATTTTTCGTTAACTAAATTTGTCCCACTATAGGGGTTTGCAGTTCTTCCTCTCTTGTATTTTCTTATATAGGTAAAACATGCTTAATGTACATATATTTTACTCTTAGTTGCCAGAGACCTCATACATCTTTTTTATTCTGTCTGTGAAAAGGGTTGGCACAATTTTTGAGACACAGCATGAAAAGTTTTTGTAGATTACTTTTAGAATGTAGGTTGCTAACTATATCCTGGTCCATGGAGAAATGCTTTTAATTTATCCTAAACCCTTTATTCTGATGAGACAAAAAGAACGAGACTTAGCTAATGAATTAAAATGTTCTCTTACTTAGCAAGAGAGACTAAGGCAAACATATTTATAGGAACACTCTGCTGTTTAATACAATTTCCTTTCTTTTTACTCCAGCAAACATGAATGGTTGAGAGCAGACTTGAGAGAAACTGGTTTGAAAACACAGTTCCTAGAATTACAGAAAATTCGGGTCAGTTATCTGGTCCAATCTCATCCTTAAAGCAGGTCAACAGAAATCCTTTAAACTTGCTGCCCTCTCATAATGCCTTCTGTATTGACCCACCTACAATTTCAAAGACCTTAAGCACTAATACTAACGAGACTGCTCATTTAAAAGTGATCGACAGAAATATTCTTGCCTGAGTGCAGCAGGAAATTGAAATGATGTGATGCCAGAAGCCAGAGAAGGCACGTGCTTGCACAGCACTGGGAAATGCAGGGGCTTTGCTTGCAAACATTCCCTTTGGGATTCTCCCTCCTACTTTCTCTCAGCAAGGGCAGACACCCAGTTCTGAGTTTCAGTCCAACACTGCCTGTGAGAACAAACCATAGTTTTCAGAGTACACACACAGTTGGAGCTATCAGACCACCCCAGAATTGGCCTAGGAGCCTCCTCCTCAACACAGCCCTGTAGGTACAAGGTTGGCTGCTTCTGGTACCTTGCTGTTACTTGCTTATATGTGGATATGCCTATGTTTTCCAAGAAGAACAAACAACTAGCAATATTCCATGCTTAATATTGGCATTAAGCGGTTGGTGTAAGTCTGTGTAGGTCAGCTGGAAATAAATGCTGCCACTTTATACCAGCTGCGCTAGTGATGCTGTTTTCCTGAAGCCTTTTTCCAAGGAAGATTTCGCGGTGAAGGAATGGACTTGCAAAGAGAGGGCTATGAACAATGCCCGTGCAAGTGTCACGATCAGTATTGCTGGCCGCCTTCCAAAACTCTGAGTTCTTCATGCGAATTAGAAAGCCCCGCTAATAATCAAGCGAGGGTTCCTAAAGTCAAGGGAGAGAAGGCAGAGGCTCAAACAGCTTGTTGGTATGTGACCCTTAATCATATCCCCGGCACCTAGATGTTCTCATTAGGGGTGAACTAGGAATGCTTAAACAGATTAGCAAGATCATTTACTGTTCACTAGTCACTGCGATCTCCTTTATTCTCCGGGAAAGCCGGTAATGAGCAGTTCAAACGCTGTGTGGGGCAGCAAGACCACTCAGTAGAGACTGTAGGCACATTCAGTTTAGCAGTGAGTTGGCAGCTGGCTGGCGCACACCACAAAATATGCTGTATTTCTTTATCAAATCAACAATAAGTGTTCGTGTTTGTTCTGGTCTGTGTGCAAGAGCTCACGTATGCCTGCATACCTCATAACTCTGCCCAAGCAATTACATCCCATACTTCCCTTTTCTGTGTTGCTGTATTAGGAGTTACAACATTGCATAGCTATACAGAGAATAAGCCTATCAAAATACATACCAATATACAGCATTTCCTTTCCCACTTGTTATTGCTTTGAAGCTCCAGCATTTCTTCCTATGTTTTTCTTTAATCTTTTTTTTTTTTAATCATCTTTCTAACACCTTCTCCTGACTTTACAGTTATGTCTTTGCCCTGTCTGTTTGTGTTCTGGCACTTGACTTTGAACTCTTCTCTCTCTCGTTGTGAGTCTAACAATTAATGATGGAGAGTTAAAAAGTCTCTTATAATTAAAAAAAAAAAAAAGCAATAGGAAGGGGTGGACAGAGGCAAGAGGAAAGACTACCTGATGAGGCTGGTAAGTGTGTTAGGGTTAATACTGGAGTGTCCAAAAGTCAGTCCTCGTGCTTATTTTCATGGGGCCTTGGAAGATGGGGCCAGAAATATTACTTTTACCGGTTCTGATGATACCTTAATTTTAAACACAGACTAGATTTTTTTCGGGTCCATCTCATCATCCTTGCAATATTACTGCATGTTTGTTGTGCTCTTTTTAAAAGTCAGTTGACATATCATTTCTGTTCTTGTCCACCTTTCTGTTCTTGCACCAGAAGAGGTCTTCTCTCAGTAGTTGTCCTTGTTAGCAATATAACTCTTCAAATTTGTCTGCTACTCTGTGGGAATTTTCTGTAACCCTATAATTATCCCTGTTTACGTGATGGAAGTCTTTTTGCATGTCCTATTTAGCATTTGCTAACTGCTGTTCGTGCTTGCCTCTCCCTGCTAACAATGGACTTTGGATTCTTTTTTTTTTTTTTCTGTATGATTAGGACTTTGTTTTTAACTCTTGCATAGTTGGGCTGAACTACTTAGCAAGGACTGAATGTGATACTTGAACAACAGTTCTTTGCAAGGCACCTCTTCAAGAGTCCTATTTGAAAGCATCATCTAAAATTGACCTTGAGATTATAGGCAAGATTGAAATCTCAGGCTATTTGTATGTGATATGAAACCACACTGTGCAAAACTTTTCTCTCCTTTATATCTGTGCAAATGGTAAATGGGTTGACTACTCCTTGCCCAAATCATGCCAAACTTGTTTGCAACTGGAGCTGCTGTTTTACAGCCGCACTGGATGCAGCTTCAGTATTGCTGAGATGCTGTACATTGGAGTGTATTCTTCCCTACCAACTGATACAGGGTGTTTTTAACACCAAATGGGTCAGTTGGGAGGGGAAGGTGACAGAAAAGGGAATTGCATGTTGCTGAAGTCCAATGCTAGAGAATGGAGAAACCGAAGAGGTGAAATACCCTAGAAAGATGAGTGCTTAAGGCAGAGTAATAATAAAAATGATCAGATCTGCACAGGCCCAAACATGACAGTTCATCTTAAATATGTCCTGTAACATGTTCTGGGTTATTGTGACTAAATTAGACTGAAATACAGTTGGTGAAAACAAGCAGGCAGTTCACATGGGGAATAATCAAAGCCATATTTTCTCTTTCATATTTGACCACTAAGAAGAATTGATGTAGGTGTGAATAGCCTAGAAAGTGCCTGTAAACTTAGCTCCAGCCTACAGGGAACTTCAAGTATGGGAACTGAAGTGGAATTTAGGCTGCACTGGTCTGGCCCAGTAGCTGTGGCTGCATCAGTTCTTGTTGCTTCCTCTTCTGGACTGTTGAATTCATGTCTGCCTGAGGCTGCTCTAGAGATTTCTGTTGCCTCGGGACATAGTTTTCACTTTGGATGGACAGGATTCAGGACATTTCACGGGCTAGGAACAGTAGGGGTAGGGCTAGGTGGTGCTCTGTCAGTGACATTCACCCACATTTACATGGAAACAGTGTGGTTGGCTGGAGCATGTCTTATCTAAACAGTATTTAACAAGCACGTACACAGTTCAGAGCACTGTTGTGTGCTGCTGCAAGGCATTTTACGAGCATGCTAGAAGGAGTGGTTGTTAAAAAGAAAAAATTCTCTAAAGAATGTTCCCCAAGCTCTTTCTGAAACTGCGTGGAAATCATTTCAGGGGGTTTTCTGCATCCTTGAGCCACTTTCAGTACCTGTTTGAGAAGACGTATTTTCAGATTCAGTTCCATTGCTCCCTGTAGACCAGGCTACAAAGTGAACACGCTTGTTTTTAGATCTCCAAATTAGATGGTACAATGACTCAGCATGAAAACCAGTGTCAGGCAGCAATCATTCCTCCTCTCAGATGAGTGTTTCTAACAAGCAGTCAAAATGAAAAGATACAAGCAAAGAGATGAAATGAATCAGCCCCTCACTCTGTGTAGATTAGAATTCTTCTTCCTTTAGTATTCTTATTACTTTTCTCTACAAGTACCTGATAAATGTAAGAGGAAGTTAACTTTTTTAAATTTTATTTTATTTTGTTGAAAGCCAGGATAGAAGACACTTTAAAGTTTGTGGGGTTTTTAATGAAGACAAATATTTTGTGTGTCTTAAAAAGGCCGCCCATGCAGATTCTTAAATGTAAGACTTATCTTCTACTTCCAATGAACTAGTAAGTAGCTGAAATCTCTGTGAAGGTATTGGGTTAGCTGCAAAATAGTTTCCCATAGCAACCTGCTGAATAGTTCTTAATTATATCAGTAGTCACAGATTTTAATATTTAAAAAAATAAAAACCTTAACATTTGCAAATGAATGACCAGAGTTCTGAAGTTTGATTAAGGTTGAATTGCCTTGAATCCCAGCAGAACATTAGAGAATATGCTGTGTATTATATTTCAAAAGGTGTATTCAAGATTTTCCCACTTTGTTGCTTTCATATTAAATAAGAGATGAGAGTGTAATCTTGTGTCCTTACTTTTCATTTAAGTTAACATCATTCTTTCATGTGCTAGCAAATGGAAACCATTCAGATATATTCTGTTGAATACAATGATGGGAGACTGCAAATGTGATTTGGTTCAGCAATGGTATTGCTGCTACTTGTTACTGTGACAACAGAGCTGCAGTAGTCTCTGAATGGTAGTAAATCTCCTAATTTTAAGTATTTAGAAATTGGATACCCTCTTGGGTTCTTTGCTAGTTGTATCAAGTGTCCAGGTGAATGTTTTCTCTGTGTGCATCTTTTCCCAATTGGATGACATGGTAATAAGATGTCATTGTGCAACTATATGGAACCTTTCATCCCACTGAATTGCAAGTAAAATCTTCAAGCTATGATGTCAACCACTGAGGTTCAGTGTGTGTGGGACAGTACACTTCAGGATCTGGGAACTGGCTGTAATTTCACGGTAGGTAGTAGAAGCAGTAGGTAGCGAGGAACAGCACACATTCAAGTGTGAGTGTACAAAGTATAACGAAGTGAACAGGAAATTGCTGAGAATACAAGGGCTAACAAAAGCATACTGCTTGGGAGAAGGGTACATGAGAGTTTTCACAACCATGTGAATTTAAACTCACTTTCAGCAGCAGAGCGCCCCCATAACTTTAGTTACAAGGGACAATGGCTAGTTACTCAGACTGTTTTAGGATGGAAAGAGCTGCTCTTGATCTTCCTTGAAAAAAATAATGCCAGTGACTAATCATCCTCTTTCTGATATGTGAAACATCTAAGATCTAAAGATAGACCTTCATATACATGAAAGTCACTCAGAAAGGGCAAAGTCTTACATAGTTTACATATGTCTCAGCCTTTTTCCTAGTAGCGTGCATATAGTTCAGCATATCTCTTTGGCACAAAGCAGAGTTTTTAAATTTAGTAGCACAGCTTACTGAGAAGATGTGAATTTCTTATATTTTCTTTGCCTTTATGTGCTACTGTAGTCACATCTTTTGAATGTGGGAATAATTTACCTCAGAATAGGGAACAAATTACTGCCATTATTGATGACCGTCTCTGGTGTCCGTCCACTAATGCAATAGCACTGTAGAAGTTCCATGTACAGATAAGGAACCATTAGATTCAGCTTTCTGAAACCGGAGCAAATGCTTCTAGGTCAACTGTTGACTGTGTTTAAGCCAAAAGCAAAATATCGGTTGAACTCTGTTAGCAGCTTTTAATCCAGGCATAATTTTTTTCATGTAAAGCTGTTAAGAATTATTTCTCTTTCTTATAATACCGCTTTTCTTGTTTTAATGTGGAAGGTACCACTGTGACTTTTCTAGGTAGGAAATGTAAGACAATATTAGACCTGCGGTCTTTAAAAAGAAGAGCACTTCAGTCTGTTCTGAGAGCTGAAGCAGGATCTAGTCCAACAATAGTGATACATTGCTGTATTTTCAGTCAGAATTCAAGGTACAGAGAAACACCTCATACGTAATTTTCCTAAAATCACTGGCACTTTTCTTACATTAAAGACTCCAGTGTCTAGCATTTGTAAGCTTGATAAGAAGCATGGCTAAATTAACTACATGTAATGTAAAATATTCTCTAAACCCATACCCTTTTCTACTCGACTGCGTACAGCAGCAAAGAAGGAAACACATGAAGACTCCTAACTTCAAGAGATGTTTTAACTGGGATGAACAAAACACTGGTTAGCATGGGTATCCCTCCAGATGTGAAGTGCATTAGGAGGAACAGATTATAGAAGGACTGCTTTTAAACTCAAATTTCCACCTGCTTGATACAGTTTCCCGGTGCTCCTCTTACAGCAATCTGGAATATAAAATAAGTTTGATCAAAGCCATGCGCAAACGCAATTTCCACTTAAGTCAGTGGGAATTTTTGCTTGAACAAGAACTACAGGATTTAGTACACAGGATTTCATAGCAATTATTTATTTTAGTGGGAAGTTTAATAGTAAGTGTAATGGCAAACAAAGAGGAAATAAGTTGGGATAGGGAATTTGTAAGAAAGTTCCTGTGTTTGCATAAAAAATTATCCCAGTTATTTTTTAACTTTTTTTCCTCTTGTAACACCTGTGTTGTAATAATCAAAAACAATGTTGCATTTTAAAGCTAGCTTCTTTAAATTTTTTCTTCTTCCCCTATTACTCACATTTCTTTTCCGGTTTTTATTATCCTGCCCCAATGGGGATTTTCTTTTAACTTTGTTATAATATAATTGTTAGCGTGTGTACATGAAAAGACCACTGACCTTTTAGTGACTTGTGAGTCAGAGGATTAATAGCTCTGCATACAACCTTCTGAAAATAGTGGAAAAATTCCCCTTAACCTGCTTTTCAGGTGAACAAATGATGAAAATCCTACTTGGTATTTCTTCCTCATTTATTACAATGGATTGCTTCTTTTGTATAATTGTCTGATTTTCAAGGTGTATATTTCAATTACCAATCTATAGGGTTATACAGATAATAATATAGGTAATAATATAGTCATATATTCTATATTGGTTTTAAAATGAAGGCATTTTGTGCATTTCGGAGGACGTAGCCTCCATAATAGAAGTTCTTTTGAATGTGTTGGCTAAGCTCAGGCTCTGAACTTGTGGACAGTTTCAGTGAAATGCAATAGGAAATCCAGAACCAGTCATTCCAGTGGTCATGCTGGTGGTGCCTAACAAAGTGAGGGAGAGGATGGGACCAAAATAGGTAAGCATATATATAAGCACATATGGAGGAACAAGGAGGTTATGACTTTCCTCTGTAATCTATTCAGCAAATGCCAAAACCAGCATTAGGACTTTGGATTTGCCTCCCACAGTGACCTTTAGGGTGAAGCAGATTAGTGAAAATTTTCAGAAGTAATTCCTAATTTTAGAAGTTACGACCACCAATAGCTTTCTCTGAATTTCATGGGAACTAAAAACTCCATCCCAAAGATGTCACTCGTTTCAGACACCCCATATGGAGACATCCAAAAGTGGAAGTCGCTGGGGTAAGTTCTGGCTTTAACCTCTGTGTCTCTGAAACCGTTCCATGTAACAAGTAGAGGTTATGAAAAGTGAGAGGCACAGGGAGATATCGTGGGAGAAAGATATTTGGCAGAGGCATTTGCTGCAGAGAAAAAGAAAATAAGAAGAAAAAGGGACACAAATACCAAGGAGCTGTTTGGGCTCAATAGAAGTGGGAGCAGAGCAGTAAAAACATCACTTTCCAAATGGAACAACAACATCCAGCCTGTCTCAACATCCATTTTCCAGGTGCAGTATGTAGCCTATAGAGAGCACTTCAGTAGTGAAGCACCCTACCTAGTGTCTGTAACTCGGTGCATGAAGTAATATTTCATTTACATGTTATTTGGTTTGATTTTATTTTAACCCTTCTTACATTGTTTTCAGCAGTGTAGGGCTTTCATTATTTACTGAAAGCCAGACTTCTTGTGAGTCAGACTTGCTGAGAACATGGGGGTAGACCAAGGAAGTGTATCCCTTAGCAACAGAAAGCAAGTTAGGGTTCTTCAAAACTTCTCTATTCATGTTTTCTCTCATTGTTAATAGGTCTTTTACAGAGAAATTGGCTCACACTTCATGTGGAGTGCTTTAGACCCAAATGTTAGTCAGGTTTAATGAGACAGTTTTGAGAGTTTGAGAGTTTGATTTGACACCAGGCAGTTACTGAAAATCATGTACAGGGTTATTCCAATTGTGCCTAACGTATACACCTCCTCTGGAAAAAGGTAGGGGGAGAGTTATGTCACTATTTTTGTAGGTATGAGCTAATCTACTTAACTAACACATCAACTGTAGACGGGCTACATTGTAATTTAACTTGGCTTTGTATGGTTTGCATTAGTCAGGCTTAAGGCGTTAAGAAACAGGTTGCCCTGTCAGATGTATCAGTTAAATTATTTTAGCCAGAAAGTATTTTAACACTACAGCAGTTACTCGTACGTCAACTGGGCACATTACCTTCCTGTTGCAGTGACTGGTTTACTTCAAGCATACGGTGACACACACATGGCAATTAAAAGCAGGCATGTCGTGGGCTCTCAAGGTCTTGTATCCTGAGATACTGTGTGCCTTTCTTTAAATGACCCTCTCCACTTGGCTCCCCATAGTTGTCACCACCACCATCCCACCCTTCCTACAGCCTCCTCTGTACTTGCCTGAATTCTGACAAAGCTGGTGGATCCTGACAGCAAAGGATGGGGGACCTGGTTTCCAGTGGTGCCCGTCTCCCAGAAGGTGGCCAAGACAAGTCAGTCTCAGAGTGTTCCCGTACATTTCCCATGCAAGAAAGTGGTTGTTAGCACCCAGAGCTCAAACCTTAACCTGCCCAGCTTTTGACATTGTGCGTTCCCACATTGATGATGGCTGATGAACCCAAAACCACTGCCCCCTATTCACATTTATTGCACCCAGAACTCAGACTCTTAGGTATGTGTTTAAAGAAAAAAAACCCAGACAGTAGAAAGGTAATGACCACCCTGCATATAATAAATCGTATAGTAAAATCACTAAAGGCTAAACTGGCCAAGTAGTACTGATAAGAAAGGGAGAAATTGGAGAGGAAAATATTTCTCATAAATGTAAATAAAAAGATTATTTTGGGTGCCTTTTCTTGTTAGTGGCATAATGCACTGCACGATTTAATTGTTTTCATTCTAAATAAACCTGTTAAATTTTAAATGGTAAAAAGCAATCTCAGCGAGCTAAAGAAAAACAAGTCTTTCTCTAACTATATTGCTTAGTTAAATGAAGCGTGTTGCATATTCTGACTTCAGACCTTTCTTTAAGTGTCTTTTCTGGGTTGTTGATTCAGTGAATACTTCATTTATTTTCTGGCAGTTTTCCTGAAAGGAAAGCCAAGGAACATCATCTGAATAAATAATTGTGGTTTATTTTGGCAATATCTTGTAACAGCTCAAGTGGTCAGGTATTTTGTTTTTTAAATGAAGCACCCGATCATCTTGGAGCCTGACCAACAACTTTCTGCCACTTCACATAACTTAGTTGTTTCACTCTGCTACCTGACCAGAGTTTTGCAGTTCATGCAGAGGACCTTTAGCTAAGCATTGCTGTTTCTAGTTTAAGATGTCTATCTTAAAAGCCATAAGTCTAGCACTAGGAATAGTAATGTCTTTGTGGTTCATTGAGGGATGTGGCCGACATACTCACAGGCATTATGTTTGTGGCTAATCTTTAGGGGATTTCTATAGAAAACCTTTTAAAAAATGAAATAAACCACAATCCTATGTGTTCTGGTCATTTTCTATAAAAGGATCCTCCCCCAAACCTCAGATTTTGAGTAAGTTTTGAGCCAAAATACTGATTTGTAAATTTATTTTACTTAAACTTGGAAAAAGTTATATCCAGCAAAAGCTGGCAAATCTTTTCTTTGAAACTTTCTCTGCTTTCCACAAAGAAAGAAAGAAAAGAAAACCACATTTTTTTGTTGGTGGAAAATTTTCATTAACAAAATTAAGTAACCTTTTTGGTTTATGCTTGTGTAAGTGCATTTGTAAAGGTAATTATGACAGACAATTAAGTAATCAAGTGATTGCATATGAACAAATATATGTAGGCTGAAAATCTGTCCTGCCGTAGCCCAGTGCTGAAAATACTCTTGAAGAAGTTGGTTGTTCTGAGTTCCAGTTCTGGCTTTTACCTGTGGATTTTACCTGGACCCCTGTTGTGAGAAATACGTCAGCCATCTCTGAGACTGTGTCTGGGCCAGGAGAAAAGGTTTCCCACAGGACCTCTTGGCAGTCCCAGGCCTAAGAAATGGGACCCTTGAGGTGAAGGGACACGCAGTATTCTTGCTGTAACTGTTCCATAATCTTGCCATAAACTAAAAATTGTGCTAAGGCTTGTTTGACAGGCTGAGAGAGTTGGGGTTGTTCAGCCTGTAGAAAAGAAGGCTCCAGGGAGACCATATTGCAGTCTTCCAGTACCTAAAGGGGCCTACAGGAGAGCTGGGGAAGGACTTTTTACAAGGGCATGTAGTGATAGAACGAGGGGGAATGGCTTCAAACTGGAAGAAGGTAGATTTAGATTAGATATTAGGAAGAAATTTTTCACTTTGGGGATGGTAAGGCACTGGAACAGATTGCCCAGAGAAGCTCTGGAGGCCCCATCCCTGGAAGTGTTCAAGGCCAGGTTGGATGGGGCTAGTGGAAGCTGTCCCTGCTTATGGCAGGGGGGCTGGAACTCGATGATCTTCAAGGTCCCTTCCAACCTAAACCATTCTATGATTCTTGGCAGAGCCAATATTTTAAAGGGAGAATCTGCAGAAGCACCAGTGTCCTTCCTTTGCTTCTGTTTCTGTGAATAGGCCTTGGCAGAACGCTCATGGCATAAGGGAATTTATTGATTCCTTGGGCCATGTTCGTTTTCACCTTCCCATCTCTATTTTTTTTCTCTCTCTCTTTTCAAGCAAAGAGCTATAAAAATGTGAAACTGAAACTGCATGCTTTCAGGGATTTGTAAAGGAAATCAAGCTTTAATTATTGGTGATTTCCACCCTGGCACAGCATGAAATGTGAGTGCCGGTTTCTAATGCATCAGAGGTCTGGTTGGTTTTGCCAAGAAAAGAGTTCCTACTTAATAAAAACAGCCATTTTAATAAACAAGAGGAGTAAAATGATCTGTAATAATATATGCTAACCTTAGTGGGAAAGAAGACCAACTGGCCTGACCTTGCCAGTCAAAGGAGCTGAACTCCAGGTCTTTGACCCTCAGCAGGCTGTTTTGCAGAGGTATGTCTGTGCTGACCAGGTTCATACACAGGATGAGTTTGGTTTGTGTTTACTGCATCATTTACTTTAGTGGAAGTGGTGAAAGGCAGCTCCTCTAGGTTGGTGCAATGCTGTGCAGAGGTGCAGGAGGTGATACTTCGCTACTAAGCATGCTGCTTGAACGTCCCCTCCCCACCTCTGCCAAGAAACGGCTGCAAGTTGGAAGCAAACACCTGCGGGCAAGAGCTGGGTGGGGAGGTTCTAGGTAGGTTGTACTGACCTAGCTGACAGGGTACTGAAACGTGAGTCTGGAAGTCATGGGCTCTGGTTCCGGGTCAAGTAGAAATCTCCTGTGTGAACTCAGGCAAAACAGTGAGGCTTTGCCTCTAAAATAGACATCACTGTCCTTGCTGGGTTTGTTGCTGGTGGTAGGTGGAGGGGTTTTTTTTGTTTTTAATGATTTTGTTTTGTTTTGTTTTGTTTTTAATACTGGGGTGTATTTGGAAGTAAAGGACTTCGTGAGAAAAAAGAATATTTATTTTGGAGGCTGGGGTTGGGCTGCATTTTTCGATTTTTTCCTAATCCCCTGAGTTGGGAAACTGAATCTTATTTTTCCTGGAAGACAGGGGGAGGGTGGCAACAAGAATCAATGTGTTAAGCCATTAGTCACCAACTGCTGGAGTTCAAATATTGACAAGTGCAAAGGTTTGGTGGTCTTGCTTTTCTGCATGAATATCAGCAATCTATCAGACAAAGCCTGCCTGTACTTCCAGGAGGCCTGTCCCTGGGTAACATGATTGTTGCAGCATAATAGGAAGGTAAATGGTTAGACATGGGTAGCACAGCTTCCACTGAACCTACGTTACCCAGTGTCTGGTTGTGCAGAGTTTTGCCTTGCAACATGATTATCTTAAATATTATGGTTCTAAAATCAGCAAATCTATTTCCTGCATCATACTTCCTCCTAAGGACAATCTTGTAAGTTCACATCTGATCATTTGATTGTGGTTCTCAGGTCTCCATCTTTGCTTAAAAACATCACATGGTCTGAGGGACATCCCCCAGGAAGAAGGCTGTAGCTATGTTGTTCACACACTAGGAATAGAATCACTGTGGGAACTGAGCAATTTTCAAAACTGAAGCACACTGCAGTGACATATGTGAAGTGGCTGGGCAGTGGGCTCTGAATGGGGATCTGTGAGCGGAGGGGTAGATGGTAGTCTCAAAAATCTTGTCTGTTAAAAAAAAAAAAAAGGGAAAACTTTCCACTATTGCTAAGTCTGGCTAAGCTCCATTAGCTTGCAACACTGAGTCATTATATAAGATGAGTCACTGGATGCCATAGGCAGTTTCAAATCCTTATTGATGAGTCCTGCTCACAGCAAAGCTAGAAGCTAGAAGCCCTGGTGTTGAAGATGTCTGCAACCTGAGAGACAGGTACAGCCAAGAGAAGAAGTGTAATCTTGGTCCATCACACTATATACCCTCAGCCAAATTGCATGCTCATAGTCCCTTCTGCGCCTATCATTCCAAAGCTGAGCATCCTCTGCAAATATTGTGCTAGCAGCTCTTTTAGTTCTGAAAATCGCAAATCCCTTTCTGCACAAATCTCAGTTTTTGCCAGACTGTAACATTCTGGGACCGCTGTTTCAGTTCCCTTCCTGAAAGCAGTACTGCTGTGGCAGGTGTATACGTATCTGTACATAGGTAAATAGCTGCAGAACAAGGAAGAACAGCATCAATTAAGACTTCCACTGTCAGCAGTTAAAATCACAGTTCTGTTCCCAACCCAACTGTTAATCATACTTCCAGCAAGTTCCATTCCCTCTTGGTGTTAGCCTCTTCTGGAAGCCACACTGCATGTGCGTAGCTGGGCAAATAGCTCCTTGGTGTCTCTGTCTTCCAAAGCCCGAGACTTGGAAATCCATGATTTGGCCAGATTTCCTGGTTGCTTTTACTTTGACGGTACACTTTTGTTATAGATGGTTTATCTAGCTGGTTTAGGTACTCCTTGTATTGCTATACATAACTCTTCTGGGTCCTTAAAATCTAAGGAGAGTTTTTGGTTTCAGCTAAACTTTTCTTAATCATTTAAATTACCCTTCTTAGAAGCAATCCCAATGAAGTTAACTGATCTTCTGTGAGTAACAAAGAATTTAGCTTGTTCTTGCACAGCTTATATGTTACATTCTTGTAAGCAGAATCATTCTTCACTCTATTTAATTTCTTTTGCCAAAAAATGTCTTCTTCAATCAGCTGTGTTACGTCATCTGTTACCTATCAGCTCTCTAATAAATGTGTACTTAAGGTCCATGATCTATCTTTAGGCGCAGTGCAATGACTCTTACACTTATGACCTTCCCTTGTGAAAGCAGTCACATTAAAGTAAACGAGAACTTTGCCTGAAAAGGAACTGAACAAACCGTATGAAGAGTCAGGATTAGCTGGTGGGATGATTCATATGCGTTGGGTTCTACATTTACATCCATTCCAGTTGTATCACTGGAATTTAGGACATTGTCTCAGTCACTTTCTGATGATGAAGAGCTGGAAACATGCTCCTCTGCATGTCCTTATACTAACAGGCAATTAGATACGTGTTTGCCATCTGTGAGCATCCCTGGAAATATTTTTAGCATGACTTAACTGTTTAGAGTTGGGGTGCTGAGAATCAACTGTTTCCATTATATCATCCAGTGCATTTTTGTCTTTCACACATCAAGTTTTAGACTCGGTGCTGAAAACATGAAGCAATTTTGCTCATAGGAGCAACTTTGTTCATAGATGTGTGAGTCAGTTATTTCAGTGACTGTTCCTGAGATCAGGCCCTAGATTTTTCAGACCCAGATGGGAACGAAACCAGTGAACCTACAATGCTGTCCTACCCTGGGGCATATTATAATGCAGCATATCATAGGGCACAATCCTGAGGCAGGAATGGCCTATAGTTCTGGAATTTTTGCCTTGGACTTACATCTGGAAATGAATATCTTGGTCATTGAATCTAAGTTTCAATTTGTGTAACGTAAATCAAACCCTACATCTCATTCTTAACTCCTGACATTTGTTGTGAGGCATGTTCTATACAGAGCAAGGTTGTACAAGTTCTATCAAGTGGCTATGAGGCTTTCCTTTCTAAGCAGGCAGTAGGGTTAGTATAGTTTAGTGGTGGACTTGTCAGTGTTAGGTTTGTAGTTGGACTCGATGGTCTTCAAGGTCTTTTCCAACCTAAATGATTCTATGACTATGGTTTATTTTTTTCTTACTACGCAGTGGGTTGAAGCTCATAATTTCTAATAGGTTAAAAGACCCTGTGTATTTGGAGCACTTGAAATATGTCATTATACTTCAGATCTGTGCCCTTGCTGGTTATTCTAAATCTGTTCCACACCATCAGGCTCTTCTCCCTGGGATTACCCTAGTTAGGGTAACCTTAACTGTGAACTGTTGATTATATCATGTAAGCACATTGCACTCCCACCCAGTGGGGAAAGAAAAAAAAAAAGAAAACAACCAAACCACAAAGTTTTAAAGTGTAGAATTTGCTAATGCTATTCTGTCAGAAAAGGCACCAGGACAAGGTTTCTAGACCAATGAGCTGGGGTGATTACTGAGACCCACTCAGCAACAATGATAGAACAATTTGCTCATTGTCTGATGTTGCCCTTCTGAAGTGAAGCTAGTAATACTTTTCTGCCTCATCCATAGCTCTGAAGGGAGGGGCAGTCTCGAGGATGAAATCCCAGACTCCCTGGCAAAATTCCTGCTCAGTGAGTAGAATTTTGCTCCTGTGCTGCACATTTTGCTGTGGATAGTTTCTATATAGTTGCACACAAGTTCCTACAATTACATATGTGCCTTTCCATAGCATTTTTAATGATACCTGGCAGAATGAAGATGATGAATGCCTTGGGAAAAAGAAAAAAAAAAAACCAAAACCCAACAACATATGGATAAGTAATGTATTGCTAGAACACAGACCACCAGCTTTGAGACCACTTCATTATCCAAGCCACATTCTCCCAGTGGAGTTCCCGCCGTCCAAAAGGATTTTCAGGGAAAGCTCTGTGCAGCCTCAGCAAACTTCATCATTTTAGAAATGACACTTGTGTCTGCTTTGCAAATGAAAGAAAGCAGGAAACAAAGTCTCGGAGGTTTTGCTTAGCTGGTACATTATGTTTAGTTTTTCCCTGCACTTTCAGTTGGGCAATCAGTTTCTTGGGAAGTCTTGTGGCTTTATCAAGATGTGATATCCTATGTTGTTATTTATAAATGCTCGGGGTTGTGAAAGCAAAGGATTTATCAGAGAACGCAGAGGCTGATATAAACTATTTGCAGATCACAGCGTTGGGTAGAGGGACAGTGGAAACGCCCTTCTTTCTACTGCAATGTGTAGATTTTTGGACCTGCAGAGGACACAGAGCATTGTGAAAGAAGACAGTAAGTAAGAAAAGAGCTATACGTGCAAGGCATGGTACGGATCACATCATCTATTAAAAGTCACAGCATCTACAAATAGATCAGATCTTGAAGCTGAGGTAAACAGCCACCAGTGGCTATTATGTGGACGCAGGTCAGATGTTAACAGCTAGGGAGAACTCAGGTCTGTTTAGGTGTGGTTTAGCTGTTCAGCTCTGCCCTGCAGCAGGCAGAGGTGATGGGTGATCTCCTGAGGTCCTTCCCTGCCCTTATTTCTGTGATTCCAAAAGCTACATGTAAATAGACCATGTTGAACTCAAAAAGCCATCAGGAAAAAGATAATGGCTGTGACAAG
Organism: Charadrius vociferus; assembly: GCF_000708025.1. Lineage (NCBI taxonomy): Eukaryota > Metazoa > Chordata > Aves > Charadriiformes > Charadriidae > Charadrius > Charadrius vociferus. The sequence continues at coordinate 6,675,564 of NW_009648876.1, read as the reverse complement.
ACCATTCATAGCTCACATACTTGTTTTTGTTAACATAACTACAGCAAAGCTAAAATAAAGTCAATGATGCAGAGCTCTATTTGAAAGAAAATCTCAGTCTCACAATTATTTCCTGTATTAGTGAATGATAATGGAATAAACATGGAAATGGATGCGCTTACATAAAAGAGGGAAAATAGAAAGACACTTAAGAGAAATACTGCTGTTTTGTCAGTTTAGATACTTACCATACCAATATGAACATGGACTATAAAAGCAGCGCTGCTAATTCCTTCATGGCTTCGGTTCTCAGGCTCTACAAAATGAGCTTGTCATGGGGTAGTTATTACCTATTACTGCTTATGTATCACTGTGGAAAACAGCAGTCACATTGGACGGAAATGTGAGTAGAGGCACTGGCTGCTGTAATGTCCATACAAGTAATGGTGTATGACATAACAAGCAATTCTTGTCATTTGCTAACCTTTATGAGTCACTTAATAAACATTAAGACAACTGGCACCCAGTGCTATGCCCCATAACATATCTTAACAAAAGTGGACAACAGGGAAAACATATCTGCAGTATAAGACGTCTTATGATATAAGGCACACTTCTAATGCTGAAGTAGGCTTGACTAGACTAGTACCTGCATGGAAAAATCCATTAAAGCTTCTATATCTAGGAATGTTTGACTAATCTGTATGACACTCCAAAGTGCAGTGCTTGAACATTATTTGTCCTGCATGGATACCCTTACTCAGAATGATAATAGGTTGATATAATTTCTTCTCTTAGGGCTAGATTCAAACAGGGATTTAGGAGTGTGTAGCCTGACATGAGCCTTACGCTGTGTCCCGAGAGTGAGGAGCATTACAGGAGCAGACAGGGATATCTTTCATTTGACACTTAGGACTGAAAAGATTTGGACTCCCTATAATTTGGACCATTTGTTTTACAAGTACTCTGCCCTGGCAAAATTCCAAGTAGCAGTAAAAGGGACTTCAAAGACTTGAAGGATGCCTTCTCGTGAAGACTGTAGATATCCTGAATTTAATTCTCTGCTTAAACATGGCTTTCCTTCATCGTCTTGACACATCAGAGTTTCTGCTTCCTTTCTTTGGAATTTAAAGAAAAGAGAAGGATTGGTGATTGAGGGGTGGGGATTAAGTGTACTTTTCAGAGAGCAATCCTATGAAGGCATCTTCAAGACTGTCAGGAGTTCAGAGGTTCTGTTGGGGGAGAAAATAAGGACCTGAGAAAGCTAAGAGGCTGCGCTGTGTGAGAGATGGTAGTGTAGAGATGATAGTAGAAGTGAAAAGAAAAAAACCAACTAACGGAGCAGTGTGGCTAGACAAACATAAGGACTATATTAGGGATGGAGAGACAAAGTCTGTGGAGGAGAATAGACTATAGAATTTGACAGGTGACTGCTTGAGGTCCTAAATGATATTAGAGTTCTTCCAGCAGGCGTGCTGGATCAGTCTCTTCCTCTGCCTTTTGTAGCTCTGGAACTAATTTTACAGATTAAATAAAGTACTTTGTCGACTCGGTGTGTCTGGCACTGAATTTGTAAATCCACCTTTTCTATTTCAGTCAGGCATGACTGGGTGAACAACCTCTATAACTAGAAGAAGTGACATGAATAATTCTTCCTTGAAATAAGGTCAATGTTATCCTCATGTGACTTGAGCTGTATGGAAGGAACAAAGACCTACATCAACCCAGTGCTATTAGCAACACTGGGTGCAGACATATTTTGTCATAAGTCTCAGCTAATAATTAAAGAATCATTACGATTATCTCAGTTTTTACAAGAACCACAGTATTCTTCACAGAAATGTATTTCAGCATCAAATTCACCTTGGGGTGAAAGAAATTTTGTCATTACAAAGCAACTTTTGTGTTATGCCCAAAGCTCTGCATTCATAGTGCACATTTACTAAAAAAGTTGCTGGTATGCGTATTCTGCTTGGTCTTTGTCATCACAAAGCCTAATCTTTTCTTGTCACATTAGAATGCAGGTTATGGATTTTTTTTTTTTGTTGTTTTCTGTTCCTTTGTGTACTTCTGACTTTCCATTTCAGTATATAACATAGCTAATTTAAACTACTATTGTCAGCTACCTTTGCTATACATATGCTATTTTAAATGTAAAAAAAATGGTAATGGTTGGTGCAGACTACTGCTGTTTTCAGATAGCATCAGAAGGGATTATTTTTTTTTTAATATACAATCTTAATCTATCTTAATTTATTGTGGAAAGCTTATTTTGTCCTTACCACAAAAAGAAAGGGACAATTCTGTAAGTGATTTTTTCTTCAGAATGATAAAATAGCAGCAGTGGCCATAAAATAGCAAAACGCAGTATGTCTTGCTAGTAGAAAATGACAATATCTTTAGTAAAATGAACTTTCATAGATTTTTCTTTGATTGTTAAATGTATCCTGCATTAAAGAGTAGTTAATCTCTTCAGAAATGCTTAAGTTCCCAGTTTCACTGCTGTATTATACTTCTGTTTATCTGTCAATAGGGGTTCACATTCTGCACCTTGTCTTATCTAAATCTGCTTAGTGATAGGAATGATAAAGCAGGTGTGTTACAATGGAAGACCTACATTATTTTCTTCTCATCTTAGTTACTTAACTGTAACCATTCTCAGCATAAATTAAGTAGCATAGGTAGGAAAACTTGTCTTTCTCATATATACTGATTTTTCAGATCTATGTATAATATTAAATCCATGCCACACAACTTTTACAAACACATCACCAGCTTAAAAAGCATAGGACTTTAAAAATAGCTTGTGGAATGCTTATGATCTACTATTGAATCATCATGAAAATTCTCTTAGCCATACAGTCCCTTTTGTTTAGCATGGAGAAATGTTATGTAAGAGGTTTTTTTAATCAATTGATGTTTTGCGTCAACTCTTTCAAAATCTGCAGTTATTAATGGTATCTCTTAGCCCAATTCTTAGCCCTAGCTGAGTGCTCAGTGCAGGATATGGGAGCAAAATCCCTTCCTCATTTATTGCCCAGTTCAGATGGATGACGAGTCAATCTGGATCCCAGCCCTGGGCCCTGCAGGAGCTGCCCTCAGTGGCAGGGACTGTG
>NW_009648876.1:6660602-6672447 GCF_000708025.1 Charadrius vociferus | reverse complement strand
TTTCCATTGCCCAAAGTAACGTTCGTTGACTCAAAAAAGCAAAATCACAAGTAACCTATGAGAATGACAAACTCTGCCTAAATTTTCATATTACAAGACATTTAGGATGTGCACCTTTAAAAGTCCTGTGAACAGCTTGGTGCCAGTTATCTCCAACCAGAAGATGCAGTCGCTCCCTCCCTCCTCCTCTAAGGAGCTGGGATAAAGCAAGAAGGCAGAATCTGCATTAGCCTCAGTGGCTTCAATATTTAAGTGGTTTGGCTGACACTATTGACTGTTTTTTGTACAGGCAAAACTATTGCCAGGTACCAGCCAGCAGGAGGGAGGAGGATTTTATGGACAGGAGTCTGTCTGGAGTTCAGAGGACACAATGCTATTTTTGAAAGTGCTACCCCCTTGTACCAGTGTCCATTAGGATATTCAAAGGTTATGCTAAGTACATATAAGGCATCACTAGGCCTTGCAAGAGAGGTCAGAAAAAAGTATTCTGGATAACAGGTTTAGTGAACCTTCTCAGATTATCCAAGAGAAGACATCTAAAATAGCAGCTGGTCTGGCAGAAATGTGGAGTAATCAGTGCTGCTGCATTATGAGAACCACTTTCTATGACTCCCAGATTATCTCCTTATTGTCATATTTGACTATTCTGGTGAATTTACCAAGGTTGGATAAAAGAAAGCAGATGGAGATATGGCTTTATATCATTTGCTGATTTTACAATATTTGTAGGTAAACTGTTTTCATTATTGGAATCTGGGACAGGTCATAGAAGACTGCATTTGAGTAATCTTTTTTCTTTATTATTGTTTTAACTGTCTTTTGCCCTGGTTGCATAAATACAGCTAAAAATAATTTTTTTTTACATTCTGTTTCCCAGTGGTGGCCAGCTATTTCCAGTGACAGTAATTACTTTTTCTTTTTTTTAGTCTAGCAGATTGCACAGCTCTGGCTTTACTTCACAGTACTTCTAGGCATAGCTGTAGCCATTAACAGCAGATTTCAGCTCTTGTGTTCTTGAGGCACAGAATTCTGGCCAAACTCATCAGTCACTTCAGTGATATGGGAATATGACCAAAATTTCTTATCCATTGAAAATAGGTCAGGAGATTAAAAGGGGTTGAACAAAGGAAGAGAGCCATTAACATGGATTGGAAGGTGAATTCTATATATAACAATTTATAAAACTAAATTAAAGTGGGACATATTTGATTTTAGAGATCTACAGTGATCTAGATCCTTTGCACCTTTGATTTACCTAAGCCAGTTTACATAAGCTCGCTCCTTTGAAGATGTGGGAATTAAATTTACACGTAAGCTCTGCTTTTCTGAAGAATTCAGTGAATGTACTTTTCCTTAAAGCCAGTGGTCCTTTTAAACACTGCTCCTTCTTCTGGTGACAAATAATATTTTAGTGATTGGAGAATTAGAAATGAAAAACTGAGTTAATGCCTTTTTCCTCCTTAACCAAGCTATTGCTCTTCTAAATGTTCTGCACTTTCCAGGGTGTCCTGCCTCCAGGGTCCAATGCAAGGCAGTCAAAAATGGAACTTGCACACCCTAACTGTATTTAGACTGGTTTTCCAGAAAACAAACTGAGTCTGATCTCTGAATATAATCTCACATTTAAACAATACAACATACTGAAGCCATTAGCTCTTTAGTACTAAACATAGCAATGAGGAATTCCCTAGATGATTTTTGCATTCCAGGGCTGCTACCACACAAGATTCATGGGGACGTGAGGAATATTCAAGATGCTTACCAAACATATATATATATAAATAAATCACATTGTTCCCCAAACTGCCTGGTGAACTAAAATTCTCTTCTAACATCACGAGTTAGGTCTTGAAAAATTCTGTGGTGTCACAGATGTTACTGAAGAGGAAACCACACTGGCAAGCTAGGAGGAAATAGTAACAGTATTTTTGTTAATTTAACAGAATAGAAGGCTTAACCCTTTTAGTGTTAGAACAGGGTCTGAGGTTTTACATTAAATGTTTTCATCCATTTCAAGTTGTTAGTACTTTTCCCCTGGAAAGAGGTTTGGCAAAGATTGGTTGGACATGTCACATAGGCTCCATTTCATTCTGTCCCCAGGGTCAACTGTCACCATATCAAAAGGTGGATCTTTGACTAGCAGAAGGACACCAGATTACAGGTTCTTTGGAGTGATCTGGCTTCAGACTCTACTGATAAAACTCAGAGCAACGTTTAGCTCCACAGACCAGAGGGAAAAAAAAAATCTGTGATACAAGTAAAAAATAGTCATGTAATATCATTTTCAAAAATACAAGCAAACAATGCTGGTGGCTACCACAAGTTTGTTTCACCACTTCACGACTTAGTCTTGTCTGTTCTCGGAATCACAGAACCACAGAATGGTTGAGGTTGAAGGGACCTCTGGAGGTTATCTGGTCCAACCCCCTGCTCAAGCAGGGCCACCTATAGCTGGTTGCCCAGGACCATGTCCAGATGGGTTTTGAATATCCCAAGAATGGAGACTTCACAACCTCTCTGGGCAATCTGTGCCAGTGCTCAGTCACCCTCACAGTAAAAAAGTGTTTCCTGATATTCAGGTGGTCCCTCCTGTGTTTCAGTTTGTGCCCATTGCCTCTGGTCCTGTCACTGGGCACCACTGAAAAGATCCTGGCTCCATCTTCTTTGCACCCTACCTTCAGGTATTTGTGCACATTGATGAGATCCCCCTGAATCTTCTCTTCTTCAAGCTAAACAGCTTCAGCACTCTCAGCCTTTCCTCATAGAAGAGATGCTCCAGTCCCTTCATCATCTTCATGGCCCTTCATTGGACCGTCTCCAGTATGTCCATGTCTCTCTTCTACTGGGGACCCCAAAACTGGATGCAGTACCCCAGGTGTGGCCTCGTCAGTGCTGAGTAGAGGGGAAGGATCACCTCCCCTTGCCTTTCTCTTCTATTTTCTTCCTTAAACTAGGATCAAGAGCATTGCACTTTCCAACATTTTTACCCCAATTTGGTGAAAGATACTTACTCTTATAAAAAGCTAAAATAAATTTTTCTTGTCAAACTCCTAGGAAAAAAAATATTTAATAGCTGTAGATTGACGTCTGGAACAGCCCGTTGGAAGTACGTTCTCTGCCCACAGGTGTAGGAGAAACCACTGAACTTTCACAGTGGCTCTTCATTTAGTCCCTAAATTGCATCAAGACAGAGGACATCGAAAAGTTTCTAATGCTCATTTATGTACCTCAAATAGTGGAAAATTTGTTTCTGCATTTAGTAAATTATTCCCTTTGCTGTGCCCCTTATTGCTAATCTGAAATTGAAGGTTTGGCTTCTAGCCATTGGATTGTTTTGTGCGCTTGTATACCAAATTAAAGACTTTTCTCTCTGTGAAGTAATACAGTCTCCTCAGACTCCCTGTGAAGCAGGTTTTCTGCCATTCCTATCATTCCTTTTAGGAACCTTTGAAATTTTTTTACATTTTCTTTTGAAATATGTATGCTGGGCTGTACTATTCCAGACATGGTCTGTCTGCTGTTGCGCACGGTGGCATCAGATACACCTGTACTAGCACAAGCCACACACAAATGCTTCTGTCTTTCTGAATCTACCCAGAAGTTAGCTAAAGATGCAAACTGCTGAGGTACAAGGTGGTTGATTTTGCTTACCCCAAAAAAATGTTATTGGTGGGGTGGCTGACTCTGAGCCTCCTTGTCGTGTCCCAGCTCTTTTCTCCGCGTGGCAGTGTGGAAGTGTACCATACGTGGATAACCAGTGTCCTCAATCTTACTGGTTGCAGCCGTGCCCCATTAGAAACATCAGCAGTGTGACCGCAGCCACCAAAGGGACCCTGAACCCCACAACCAGACCTCCGGGAACAGGGATGCTCTTGAGGGCCTGGCAGCACACCAGCTCTCATCATAATAGTGGGAGCTGAGGTTCAGATACCAGTTTTTGCTTTGATTAATCTATTAGATTATTTGTCTGTCTTATGCCTGAGCCTATCATCACCTGCATGGATGAGGACTGCGTAATTAAGCCCCTTCCCATTGCTAGATCAGAATATAACCCGCTGCAACGGGAAGGATGCTGTAAGTGCCTATGCCTAAGGGTGGAGAACATGCGTGAGAGGAATGAAGCGTAACTGCTTGTGAGTGTTGTGTTTGCAGGGCAGACTTACAAGTTGGTGAATCTGGTTGTTATACTGGCCAGCAATGAAATTAAAACCTAAGGGCGCGTGTGTCCTTGGAGCTATGGATTTCCAGCGCAAAAATGTACAGGGAGACTATAGTCTCCATATGCACTCATTCCAAGTTTCTAATTGATCATGGGTGCTATTTTTTGTCATCCTCACCCACCTGCCAGGGAGGTAACTAGGAGCTAATAACTCCCATGTTGTAGCAGGTCACTGGGAATACCCCAGTGCTGCCAGCCCGGGCTAGAGAAGAGTGTTAGGCAATTCAGGAAACACTTGGCAAAGCTGTTAGTAAGGACTTCTCCCTTCCCCAATCACCTAGTTGATATTCTTGATGCTAATCAAGATACTAGCTGTCCCTGCCTATCTTTTCTTTTACAGGCTGATGAAACCCAGTGCTCTCTTCCTGATAAAGGAGGCAACAAGTGGCAGCTGGTCACAGAGGGTGGGGGGGAGGTCTGTGGAAAGCCAACTGACAGGCAACATGCATGTTCTCATAATACGGCTTAAGCTGAACAACAAAATTACATTAGACTACTTTTCCTATTTGGTTTGGGACATAAAATTTGTGAAGTTCACTCTCAGCGTGTGGGTGTACTGCCATTTTGGGTGGTGATAGGGAATACAGTACTAATTTTGAGAGTTAGTGATTTCGATACAGTATCTCCTTGTCCTGGTGATTGTAAGGCTGCACCCTGGTGCTTATCTCTACTGTCTCTATTGTTCATCTCCTGTCTATTGTTATGGTTATCACAATAAAAGGACACTGATTTACAAAACACTTGAACTTTATTAACAAGATATTGTGTGGGATGATGAAGTCGATTGAAAGCTCTGTAGGAGGAAGAGGCAACTTGATGGAGTGTGATGTACGTATGGGCTGGTGGCAATGGCTGACATACCTTCAGCTCTGTAGCTCTGGGGCTGTATTTCCTGTGGTTGCCAGTGTTTTCCCTGCTATTATTTCCAGTAGTTCTGTCTTGTGTTTCATTGTCTGGATGGCATCCAGCTGCATATCTTTCAGTACTTCTTTGCTATTCCCAGAAGGATGGCCATACTAGATTGGAGCAGAAGTCCAGTTACTTGCCATCCTCCTTGTGGCAGCAGTAGATGCTTCAGGAAAGTCCATAATAATAAGACACTTCTGGAGCAATGCTTTCCCAGCTATACCATCCTAACGTGCCACAGCCAACACCACAGGATTTCCTGCTTCTATTGGTGTTTTCTTGGGCTCTGGACATAAGCTCACAAAATGCATGCTCACCACTTTTTCCCATATGGTTCAAACATTTACCAGAAATTTTGCAGAGGTGTAGAAAGATATTGCAGAAATTTGCTCCTTGAGGTCACAGGTGAAATGAAAAAAACAAAGAACAGATAATTGTTCCTAGTCCTTTTATTTCCCCACTTGAAAACATATATTTAAAGTTTAATTAGAGTCTTGAAGCAAACGCTCCATTTAAGGCCTTGGGTGCTGAGTATTTTTTTTCCCTACTGTGCAAGATCAGCATCTTGTAAAACTTCTCCTGGGAATACTGAAGTAAATAGATAGGGAAGGGTAAGCAGAGGAAGTATTTAATGAAGGATGTTAAACCATTCCAGACAGAATCCTTGAGGGAATATCTTTCAAGAAGAATCCCTAAGTGGCAGGAGCCAAGCTGGGAAAATATGCAGCCAGTATCTTTTACAGCCTTCTGAGAAAGGCTGGTGGAATAGTATGAGGAGTGTTTTCCTTTCTTGCTACACTCAGTTCCTTCCTCTGTGCTGGCAAAGTGTTAAGCATCCTGTAAAATACTGCCTTTAAATACTGAATGGAGCAGGTTCTATGGCTATAAGCTATGGGACTGAGTGAGGCTACCTCATTTGAGTTTTTATAGGCTTCTGCCAAGCGACCTCTCTGGCTCCCTCCCCTCCTCTGCCTCTCCAGTGTGGATCATCACGGTGTGTCTGCACTGGGAGGTCAGAGCAGACCCTCAGTGGCTGTGGCAAAATCCTTAGAGCACCATAACAGTACAGTGTAGATGTTGCCACTGCTTCCTATCCCCTAAATAAATACTGCCATCGTACATTCTTCTTCTATCACATGGCAAGATAGGCAGAGCATAATCTGATGTCTGAATGGCACAATCCACTACTGAAGTCTATGACTGAACAAAAAAGGTGGACTTCTGATACACACACAAGGCAAGTTTATGTATCTGTGACTGAGTTTGTAGTAGAAAAAAAAAATCTGTTCAAGTTCAAAGCCATATATATTAACTGGGAAATAATGTAATTTAATTTCTGTAAGATGTCTTAGATGCGTTTTCCCTTAGTTGCTTATATGTGTGTATCATATTTTCATACCACACATTCATTCATGTAACATATTCAATGAGTTTGTTTTGTGCGCAACTCTCATATAATTTACTCCTCTACTTTTCTATACGATGACATCACAGTAAGTTAATTCTGTCATACAAATACTGCACAATACACTTCATATGGTTTAATTATGTTTCACTTATGGGTTGAATCACATGCTTTAAAAAGATCAACAAATTATTGTTTACTGTATCACTGAAGTGAAAATGCTGCCATCCCCAAGCACTGTCTTTTGCTCTTGCATTCAGCCTATGGTTTTGGCAGTAATAAAGGTGCCTTTTGGGGTTGTGTGAGGATAGGGGAGGCCACTTGCTGGAAACTACTGAACTGTTTTAAAAAAGGATTTTAGTGAGTTTGGGGAATCTTATGATCCATTGTCAGGAAATTGTTTTGGTTTTTTTGGTTGGTTGGTTGGTTGGTTGGGGTTTTTTTTGTTGTTGTTGTTGTTGTTTTTAGGTAGTAGAGAATCAGAAAAAAAAGCTTGCGGGAGAGGGAAATGGAAGATTATTTGGAAGCACGCGAATGAGCTGGAGGAAAGACAGTGTCCCCACATTTTCACTTATACCTATCTTCATTGGCTGGGAAGGTAATGTCCAGAGATGCTCACTCAAAATTACAGTAAATGTTACTGTTTACTGTACACTAAACATTACTTTGAATTCAAGGTTATTGTTCAGGAATTTGTCAGAGATTTAGTGTGAGTATCAAATATTTAGCGAGGTTTCCTTTCTTCGGAGTAATAAAAGTTCAGGCATCTGAGTGAGATTTTGGGCTCCGTCTCTGTGTTAGGGTTGGACCTGGACCAATGCTGGGCTTTCAGACAATTCATTGTACTTGTTCTTTGCTTCTCCGTCCAAGACAATCCACGGCTTCCTCTCTGCACCTTACTGACCACGTAGTTCATGTTCATCAACAGGGAACAGAAGTGGGAGTGTAGCAGCTCAAAATAGAAAAAGCCTTTTAATATTGTTGGGACTTTGAACTATGGACAGCAGCATTCAAAAAGTTTTCCAGACACTTGACTGTTGAATGTGAGGTGACCTGCATTCAGATGGCTGTATCAATGTCAGTCACCATTTCCACTGCTCCGATGTGGCCCACTGGGAAGGATTTCCCCTACTAGAAAAGAGTATGCCAAATTATCAGCAGGATGTGTCAGCATCAGGTAGGTATGGGCATGGTGCACACAGGTGTCTACCACAGCAAAGTAAATTCTCACAGTGTGAGTCCTGTGCTTAGATCGACACTTCTTCATGATCCCATTGCTTTCCCAGCCATGACCCTGCAAAGCAAACTTATTTTCCCTGATGTTTAAGGCATTTTGAAAATCACCGTGGATCCCAAAGTGCAAAACAATACATAGTTTTGTTATTATATATCTAGATATACATGCACACAGAGACCCTGATCTTATATACGTTCTTTGCTTTTTAGTGAATAAGTTTATGTTCACCTACACTGAAACGTGTGTTGTTGATATGAGACAGATTAATGGGATGATCCACTTTTCTCTGTAAAATCAGCCTATCTTTATCATCGATGCTGTAGGTCCTCCTGGTCACATATTTAATAATACACATACACTCAGTCAGCTTGTTGCTGAAACAGCAGCTTACTTATAAGATAATCTTTAAAATGTCTATTATCTTTTATGTACTTCATGGAAAAGGCATAGGAATTTTTAACAGAAATGTCAAGAAATAATGAGCGTGAATCAATCCACTCTATGATCAATATATTATAATGTATTGAGATTCTGGCCTCTAGAAAAGCAAAAACTCTGCCAGAAGAAATATGCATGTTTTTTCCTGAGACTTTACTGAGGTCACATGCAAGATTTCAATGGGCTTTTCATCAGGCGGCTTGTTCTTACATTTAAAAAGGAGAGTAGCTCCTGGGATATAACATGGCCTCAAGGACAGACTCCTGGGCCTCCAGGATAGACTCGTACCTAGAGCAAGCCTCAAAAAAATAGTGTAATCAACCTCTCAAATTACAGTGCGATGTGGCAGAGATCTCTTCAGGTGATTCCTCACCCCCAAGCCAGAAGGCATAATCACGTAATAATTCCTTGTTAAGTGAGGGTGCGGTCATTTGCCAAAATCTTTGTTTGCAAAACATAAACAAGTTTTTCTTCCTTAGGGGAGAGAGAAAAGGAACAATTTTAAGGCTTTTTTTTTTCTTCCTTATTCAGCTGGTAACATCAGACCACAGCAGTGCAGATAAGAGCCCAGATGAAGTTTCCATTCACCACCGCACAATGGATGACAAGCTTAGTCATGGGTGTTCTCTGAGTGTTTTTCTCTTCCTTCCATACACCCAGAAAAAGACATATTTTCCCAGAAAATTGCTAAAGAATGAATCACGTAGAGACTCACTTCATATTTTCCCAGAAAATTGCTAAAGAAACGTAGAGACTCACCATAGTCATAAGGCCTTGAACATGTGCCTAGCTGCTCCAGTCTCTGGATATGGCAATTACCTGGTATCTGCTCAAATTATCTTAAGTCAAGGTAAGTCTTCATTGAAGATATTAGCTGCTCCCATCTGGTTTGGGCACCCACATTCCCAGAAGTGGTGTTGCTCTGTGGTCTCCAGGCTTGACCTCTCTTGAGGTTGCTATTGAACCTCCACTGGGTTATTTGACAGTAAATAGCTACTTGCCCACTGACTTGTAAATCTCCAGAAAGGCAATGAAGGTACTGCAAAGTGTGATTGATCTGTTTATTAAGTAAGAATGATATTTTGAACCGAGCCTAGTTACTGCAATATATGTGCAGGAAAGGCAGCTCAAAAGATCCCTCATGGGAAAAAGTTTATGTTGTGGGACAAAGATGTCTCTCTTCAAAAGAAGATTATGGTCACCACGTCTAGGGGTTTTATTTGGACACACCAGCACCCTGACATGTTAATATTTCATAGTCAAACTGACAGTGAAAGAAAGAATTTAACTTCAGCCTCTATGGACAGATGATGAAAAACGTGAATTAAGGTCAATTAATCCATTGTGACAATGAATTAGGAGTAGTTGGAACCTTGCTTTGGCCACAAGATGAATTGTAGGAATGTTGGCTGGTCTACCAAATTAATCATTTAAATATATATGAATTAAATAATAATTTAAAAAATCTGCATTTTAAATAAATGGTGACCTCCTTTAGTTACAATATTTTTCACTACTTTTGTTTTTGTAACTAATTAGGCAAGACAGTCATTCCATAAGATCTTTCTCCATTAAACCTCCTTATCTGTCAGTGAAGTCACCATATTGTCCCTGCAACACACAGATTCCTTTTCAGTTTTCCTGTAGGACTTTGTAAACCACAATAAAAAAATAATTTCAAAACTTAAGAGAAAAGATATTGACAGCATCTTTTTTTCCACAATACTTAAAATTCTTTTAAGAGTCTGCTTTTTCTACACACTACATGAAGTCTTGGGTTTTCTTTTCTGCATTGCCTTCTGATGAGTTCACTGGGGAAAGATACTACTGGCTACTTGGAAACAGCGAAGTATGTTTGAAAAGACAGATTTTAATTATAAGTAGTGAGTTTTTTTGCCGAGCTGCACGTGTTTTGTGAAATGTGATGTCATTTGGCCAGCAAAGAGAGTGGGAGCCCCATGTCAGAGATGGTAAAGCTGTGTTCAGCCCATTCAAACACCAGGACAAGGGCTTTGAAGTTTAAGAGGAATAATGTAGCATTTGCCCAACCTGAGCTGAAAGCTGTGCAAGTGTGATTGATAGCTACTGTGAATTCTGCTGCTAAATTTTAACTTACGATAATCACCTAACAACATTGTTTTTTGTTGCTATTATGTGGGTGGATAGCTCGCTATCAGCTCTTGAGGCAGAAAAGAATTAAAAGAAGAAAAAAATTGCTTATCAGAAAAACAATGTGTGAACAAGAGGTAGCCACCACCAAGATCCTCAGAAGCGCATGAGTGTCAAGATCTTAATTAAACTTTATTTACAAAAAAAACCAAGTCATATTTTAGATCGAACAAAGCGTATGTCCTGCCATGAGGGTGTTTGCAACTGTGTACAGGACAAACTGACTTCAGTTTTGTTTTGAGGCTAGGACAACAGCTACTTATATGTGTAAAATATTAATTTTATAACTTGATATGAACATGTATTTTACATTTTATGCAGCTAAAGTAATAGCCAGGCAGTACTTGCTCAGAGTAACATCTGGCCAACGTCTTACAAAATAGATTAATTTTGTTAGAAACATTGATTTAAGAGAAGAAAACAAATCTTTGATATAAGTTTTATTAGCAAGCCATTCAGAAGAGAATTTAAGGAACAGTACTTTCATGGTTCTGCATTAGGAGGAAAAATTGCTTTAATTAGATATGGTTAGTGATCAATTCTGCATGCTATGATTAGGAGGACAGCTCTAGTAATTATATATACAATAAGATGTCCAAGTCCATGAACATCTGTTCCTAATCATCAAACTCAGAATATAGAAAAAGCTTACATTTGTATTCATTTTGTATCACAGAAACCCAAATCCAAACTATTGTCTTGTGATCTTTATGCAAAAATGTCAACTCTATTTTTAATAAAATAAAAAAGCAAAGTATATGCCATATTTTCATTAACATAATAAAAAAATCTTTATGATACAGATACCACATTATTTATGGCCTAGCTATACACAACATGTATAATCAGTGTTTTTTAAAACTTTTTTGACAGAATAATTGTATTGCTACAACTACTGGTGTGGATGTAATTGCAGCAATATGAATTTGCCTTATATTTTGTAGGATTTATTCTCATTCTGATGCAAAGACATCTGTATATTAGTATAAAGCACCTTTGTAGGAATGTGAATGCACCCATACTTGTAGGATAAAATAGAAAGGGCAGAAATACACTGCTTTAATTATCTTAAGTAATCTAGAGGAAGCCATTTTGAATCCTCACTCACGCAGTACAAAAACATCTTGTTTTCTGCTTGTTTGTTTAACTTGGATCATACAGCATTCTAAAGACCAAGTGGAGGACCATAATTCTTGAGAGATAAGGTATGAGAGATAAAAGGTATACTCACTGAGCCTCTCAAAACTTTTCCAGTAGTACGTAAGGACTTCCTAAATAAAAAGACAAAGAGATGAATTAAGATAAAGCATTATCACCACTCACCCATATTGAAGACAATGTTTTTGTAGCCATAACGATCAGAAAGATGTAAGAAGAACCAGAATTCTGATTTTCTTCCCTTATATGGTCTTTCACTGTTCTCTGTTCCAGCAACTTAAAAAAAATTAAAAACTACAAAGCAAAAACCCAA